>NC_134266.1:104263428-104576395 GCF_031893055.1 Leptodactylus fuscus | reverse complement strand
AGGTGTCTGTTTCTATCCTTAAGGGAAATTGTTGAGGGCTTTACTTGAAGGGGTTGTCCAAGTTATGTAAACATAATGATAGGTGCAGGAAATTATTAAAAATAAAACAAATTATACTTACCCATCCTAACCACCGGGATTTGTTTACATGGCTGCACACAATCAACACAACAGTGCTACTGCCAATCACTGGCCTAAGCACTATATAGCACATTACTGAGGTCAGTGATTGGCTGCTGCAGTAAAGCATGTATACGAACATGGGAGGACTGAAGCTTTTCACTGGAAGTGGTGGTGGGGAGCACTTGACCAAATCTTGGACAACACCTTTAATCCAGTTACCTTATTAAGCTAGGATTTATTGTAACATCTCTGCCTGTTCGGGTCACTGCACCACCCTCTGCTCGCGTGCTGCGGCGCAGGAGGTGGGTGTAGTTTGGTTCTTGGCTTAAAATTTTTGGTCGTGCTGTGTGAACTCGGCTCTAGTTCTGTGATTGTATTTGCACCACACCCATCTCTTCTGCCCTTGTTGAATCTGTCCATTTAGTGGTTAATTTTGTCTTGCCTGTGATTGGCAGCCTGCCTTCCTGTCAACTCCAGGGGCGGGTTCTTCCTCCCCTATTTTTTTTTTTTTTTAATGTAGATTGTGAGCCCCACATAGAGCTCACAATGAACATTTTTCCCTATCAGTATGTCTTTTTTTGGAATATGGGATGGAAATCCATGCAAACACGGGGAGAACATACAAACTCCTTGCAGATGGTTTTTTGCCCTTGGCGGGATTTGAACACCAGGACTCCAGCGCTGCAAGGCTGCAGTGCTAACCACTGAGCCACCGTGTGGCCCCGTCTTCCTCCCCTATTTTATCTTGGCTGTCATTCACACCAGTACTTGCTATTGCCGTGTGCATACTTGCTCCTTACTATCCCTATTTTTGCTTGCATTCTTATCCTTGACCTTTGGCTTTCCTCACTGACTATTCTTTGGACTCCGATTTGGCACTGCACCGCTCGACTGTTACTGACCCTTGGCTAGCTGACCTCTCTTTGTTGTTGTCCTTCTTGTCTCCGTTTTGTGTTTCACATATACAGGAAGGGACTGTCTTCGTGGTTGCCGCCTATTACGTAGGATAGGGCCTGGCAATAGGAAGGGTCAGTTCCTCTGTGGTTCCTCTGGTCATGTCATCGGAGACTGCTCTATCAGACCCTTGTCACCTGCGAAAAAACTTCAGTGCCTGAGTGGTAATCAGAAGAACCACTCAGGCAACCAGGTATTTGGGGGGAATAAGATGATGTTATCTGTGTCTCTGTCCTCTGGGGACAGGTCTGTTTCTGGCAAGGCTCTAGTTGACTCTATGTCTGCAGCAAGCTTTATTAAATATTCAGTTGTTGCATCTTTGGGCTTTGAGCTTTTGCCACACGCCTATGTCTATTACTGGAGTGGATTCTACTCCACTGACCAGGGGTAAAGTCCGTTTTAAAAACCCCTTAATCTCCTTGCAAGTGGGCTCAACACACACTGAAGTCATAAGCTTTTTTGTTATGGAGCATCTGTCTTCTGATATAATTTTGGAGCTCCCTGGTTGAACCTCCATAATCCTATTTTTGATTGGGGTAAAAAGGAGTTGGTAGAGTGGGGAGATCAGTGCTCAACCCACTGTATAGCATTGCATTCCTTATATTGTGGCAGTGAGGGGAAGGTCTCAGCGACTAAAAGTTAGGAACGCCTCTCCAGTCTTAAAACCCAACAGTATCAAAAACGCCAGGTGAATAAACATTTGCCTGGTCCTCAAATGTCTGTTGTTCAAACAGATGTTACATACAAGGCAGAGAAAATTCAGAATCCCTCTAGAACTGGTTTATCTAGTGAGGGTCTGGTGGCTCCTCATAAAAGGGGGGGGGGTACTGTAACATCTCTGCCTGTTCGGGTCACTGCACCACCCTCTGCTCGCGTGCTGCGGTGCAGGAGGCGGGTGTGGTTTGGTTCTTGGCTTAAAGTTTTTGGTCGTACTGTGTGAACTCGGCTCTAGTTCTGTGCTTGTATTTGCACCACACCCATCTTTTGCCCTTGTTGCCTCTGTCCATTAAGTGGTTAATTTTGTCTTGCCTTTGATTGACAGCTTGCCTTCCTGTAAACTCCAGGGGCGGGTTCTTCCTCCCCTATTTTATCTTGACTCTCATTCACACCTATGCTTGCTATTGCCTTGTGCATACCTGCTCCTTACTGTCACTATTTTTGCTTGCATTCTTATCCTTGACCTTTGGCTTTCCTCACTGACTATTCTTTGGACTCCGATTTGGCACTGCATTGCTCGACTGTTACTGACCCTTGGCTAGCTAACCTCTCTTTGTTGTTGTCTGTCTTGTCTCTGTTTTGTGTTTCACATATACAGGAAGGGACTGTCTTCGTGGTTGCCACCTATTACGTAGGATAGGGCCTGGCAATAGGAAGGGTAATTTGGGGGCTTCAGCTTAGGGCTCACTGTCTCTTGTGTCCTGTCCGAGGGTTTAAACAGTTACTGGGGAATTGCTGTCCTAGCAATTTCCTAACATTTATATATACTTCTTGTAGTTATATGAAAAAGTAAATTACTATTAATATGTAAATTTTATTTCATAGATGTATAAGTAGGTGGAGAGTATATGATAAAACTATTGCACACCTTCTGGGCGCTGGATACATGTGTGTTGGTTGTCACTGAGGAAAAATCCATCTCGGCAGTGGCATTCATAGCTCCCCATCATGTTAATACATATCTGCTGGCAACCCCCATTGCCTTCCATGCACTCATCCAAATCTAGATGAAAACAAAAATGATAAAATAATATTAGTAAACATAATAAATATAATATATGTTATTGAAGAAAAATATGTCATGGTTACCCTATGTTCACACAGGGCAGTGTGACGGATATTTTTTATTTTTATTTTACCTTTGACCGAGATGCTGGAGGGGTTAATACCTGCAATCAATGCAGGCATTGATCATAGGCATTAGAGCTGGGTCTCTGCTGTATAATACAGCAGAGACCCTGGTGGCTATGATGGCCACACATCTTTAAATATCCGACAGCAGATGCCTGGAAAGGGTTAAACACTGAATTATAAAATGGTTACATTCATTGCACTGTATGCAAATGTTTATAATGGTCCATAAAAATATAGGACATGTTTTATTGTTTTCATGTGAATCCAGTCTTATCCAATTTGTTTACAATATGATGTATTTTGTAGTATATCATATGGAAACCTTACTGCAGATATTCCTGAACCCATAGTTGCAGGCAAGAAGAATGAGCATTACATCTGAATGAATTTTGTAATGCTACTACATGTGCATGACCAACTAACTTGTCTTTCATCAGTAGAAACAACTGTCATTGTATTGCCAGTTGTAATGTTAACTTGTTTGTAATTACAAATGCCAATTTTGTGTGAATATTTTTTTTTTCTAAAGAAAAACATTTACGTACCATCTAGGTTCAAGATAAAAGATTTTATTACAATATAGCCACTGACTTTAATGATTAGATTTATTATAACTTACCTAGACAGTTGTGTCCATCATGTGCTAGTCGAAATCCATCATAACACGTACATCGGTAATTACCAGGGATATTAACACATTCATGTACACATCCTGCATTGTCATCTCGCTCACATTCATCTACATCTAAATAAAAAAATGTATATAGATATATATGTATACATATAAATATATAGCAAACAATAAAAAGTCACCCCCTGAGATACTGTTTCATGGTAATTCTGATTTACCTTTGCAGTGCTTCCCATCTCCCGTGTATCCAGACTTGCATATGCACTTGTATGAACGCGGAGTATTCTGACAGATTGCATCTATGTGGCAGTTGTCTGTTCCTTCCAAGCATTCATCAACATCTAAAGTAGGTTTAATAGGAACTTGTCAGAACGTTATCAAAGCAATAAAATCTTATTGTATAATTTACCTTCTTATTAAACCGCTTCCCGCCGATGGCACTTTTTGAAGAAGCTCGATTTTTCAAAACTGATATGTGTCACTTTATGTGGCAATAACTTTGGAATGCTTTAACCTACCAAAGTGATTTTGAGATTGTTTTTTCATAACACATTATACTTCATGTTAGTGGTAAATTTTGTTATGAAAAAATAGGAAATTTGGTGGAAATTTTGAAAAATATGCATTTTATAAAGTTTGAAATGATGTGCATTGCAAAATTGCAGACCACCAAAATTATATCCTAAATCTCATGTCCCAGATCTCTGCTTTATGTCGGCATCAAACTTTTGTCACCCTTTTATTTTTTATGGACATTATAAGGTTTACAAATGAAACAACAATATTGAAAATTTTCAAAAAGTTTCCAAAACCCATTTTTTAAGGGACTAATCCAGTTATGAAGGGGTTTTGGAAGACCCTTGTATTAAAACCCCTCATAAATCACCCCATTTTCAAAACTGCACCCCTTAAATAAGCCAAAACAACATATACCTAGTATTTTAACCCTATAAGTGAATTAAGGAATTAAGACAAAATGGAGGTGAAATTTTCAAATTTGATTTTATTTTACTAATTTTTTTTGTTTAGTCCTAGAATTTGCACATTCACAAGGGGTTAAAGGAGAAAACGCATCCCACAACTTGTTATGCAAGTTCTCCGGAATACCATAGTACGCCACTTGTGGGTGAAAAGTAATATATGGACGCACAGCGAGACACAGAAGGGAAGGAGCTCCAAGGAGCTTTTAGAGGGCAGATCTGGCTGTGATCAGTTTCAGGAACCATGTCGCATTTACAAAGCTCTTGAGGTGTCAAAACAGTGGAAACCTCTAGAAAGTGACCCCATTTTGAAAATCGCATGCCATCAAGTGATGTAGTGAGCATTCAACAATGTAGGACTAGCTGAGAAGCTAGTAGCTTGGCATAAAGTTTGATGTCTGTATTGAGCAATGAGGCCTAAAATTCTGTGGGAAGTCAGGAGTTTTGCCTGATTTTGTTAAAGTCAAAATTAAGGCAGATAAGGAGAAGGCAACCAGACTTTTAAAAGCAGTAAGCATGCTTCTCTTCTTTTTTGCATGTTGTTCATAGAGGACAACTGGGACAGAAGAGATGGGTTTCCGGAGCACAGAAAATGTCCGCTTGGAGGGAAAGGGCCTCTTTCCATAGGAAGGATCATTTCTGGGGATAGTTTAACCCTCAGACATTGAGAGAAGCAAATTTGATCACTATGGTGTGTACTCAGCCTATATAAAATGTAAAACAAAAGTACAGTTGCTTGCAAAAGTATTCATACCCCTTGAACTTTTTCACATTTTGTTATCTTACAACCACAAACTTTAATGTATTTTATTGAGATTTTAAGTGGTAGACAAGCAGATAATTATGAAGTAAATGAAAAGGATACATTTTAATTAAATAAAAATCTGAAAAGTGTGATGTGCAAAAGTATTAAGCTCCCTGTACTATATGGAAGATTGGCAAAAGGAAAACCATTGTTTATAGAAAGACATAAGAAGTACCCTTTGCAGTTTGCTGCAAGTCATATAGAGGAAACAGCAAACATGTGTACTCTGGTACTCTGGTCAGAATTAAACTTTTTTGGCTTAAAGGGAATCTAGCATTAAAACTTTTTCTAGGCTATTCTTTTCTTACATTTCTAGGCTATTCTTTTCCTACCTTTAGAAGTCGTCTCCGCCCCGCCGTTTGGTTAAAATCCCGTTTTTTGTGGGTATGCAGATGAGTTCTCTCACAGCACTGGGGGCGGGCCTCAGCGATCAAACAGCATTGCATTGCATTGCATTGCATTAGTGATCAGACCCCCTGGGGTTCAAGACCCCTAGGGGGTCTAATATATGCAAAAAAAAAATTTAAAAAGTAAAAAGAAATAAAAATAAAAATTCAAATCACACCCCTTTCCCTAGAACACATATAAAAGTAGTTAAATACTGTGAAACACATACATGTTAGGTATCCCTGTGTCCAAAATCGCCCACTCTACAAAGCTATAAAAATATTTTTCCTGTACGCTAAACACTGTAGCAGTAAAAATAGTCAAAAGTGCCAAACCGCCGTTTTTTCACTGTTTTGATTCTGATAAAAATTTGAATAAAAAGTGATCAAAGCAAAAGCAATTCCCCAAAATGGTAGAACTAAAAAGTAAACTTGGCCCCGCAAAAAAGACGCCCTATGCATCCCCTTACACAGACGTATAAAAAAGTTACGGCTGTCAGAATATGGAGAAATAAAAAAGTTATGGGGTTTAGGAGGGGAGTCAAAAACTAAAAACGAAAATCAAAAAATGCCATTGGCGGGAAGGGGTTAAGGTTATTCCGACATGTGAACGAGAAAAAAAAAAAGAGTATTAATAGTAGAATCCCTTTAAATGCAAAGCACTGTGTGTGCTGGAAAAGTAACACTGCTAACATCTGAACACACCTTTTCTTCTACAGGGACAGAAGATAAATGAAGCTAAATACAGGGCAATCCTGGAAGAAAACCTGTTGGCTGCAAAAGATGTGAGTCTTGGAAGGAGATTCACCTAACAGAAAGACAATGACCCTAAACATGCAGCCAGAGCTACAGTGGAATGGTTTAGATAAAAGAATATTTGCGTTTTAGAATGACCCAGTCAAAGTCCAGACCTAAATCCCATTGAGCAGACGCTCTCGATCCAATTTGGCTGAACCTGAGCAATTTTGCAAAGAAGAATGGGCAAAAATTGCAGTCTCTAGATGTACAAAGCTGGTAGAGATGTCTCCAAAAGACTTGCAGCTGTAATTGCAGCAAAAGGTTATTCTACAAAGTATTAGTATAGGAGGATGAATGCTTTTGTCACACTTTTCAGATTTTTATTTGATTCAATTTTGCAAACTATGTATCATTTTCCTTCCACTGCACAATTACTTTGTGTTGGTCTATCACTTAAAATCTCAATAAAAACTACGGTCAAGATGGCACTGCCTTATATAGCCAATCATGTGTTTGATACTCCCCACTCCCCAGCTAAAGGCTTGGATGTCATTGCTTCTTCTTTGCAGTCTTCTTCCCCAGAAGATCTAGAAACTTCATTGGAAAGTCTGGTTAACGGGCATTTTTTGGTTTTTGACTCTTTCCCCCTTCCAAACCCCATAACTTCTTCATTTTTCTGCTCTCAAAGCCAATTAGAGGTCTTAATAATTGTGGGATAAATTGTTCTTCATGATACTACCTTTAATTACTCTGTATAATGTACTAGGAAGCTGGAAAAAAATTCTGAATGGGGTGGATTTGAAGATAAAGTGCATTTTTGCAACTTTCTCACAAGTTTTGTTTTTACGGCATTGACTGTGCAGCCAAAATAAGATGTCACCTATATTCTTTGTTTGGTACAATTCTGAGGATACCAACTTTATGTGGTTTTATTTACAATTTAAATCCTTAACAAAAATCCAATATGTGACAAAAATTGTTAATCTAAAAGTCACCATATTCTGACCCCTGTAACTTTTTTTTATTCTTCTATGTACGGGGATGCATAGGGTGTCTTTTTTTGTAGGAACAGGTGTACTTTTTAGTTATACCATTTTGGGCAATCGCTATTGCTTTGATCACTTTTTATTCAAATTTTTATCAGAGGCAAAATAGTGAAAAAACAGCGGTTTGGCACTTTTGACTTTTTTCCCACTACGGCGTTTACCGTACAGGCGTAGCAGTCAGTAGCCTCTATTGTCTTAACAATGTTGTTCTGCTGCCACCTACTGGTGTGAAGAATTATAGCCTGGGACTGTACTAATGTGAGAGACAATAATCTCCCTGGTTCTGCCTGCTTAAAGGGGTATTCCCACCTCACATACTCATCAGTCTTTACTGCTGTAAAATCTTCTTTCTTCCTGGTTTCTTGCATCATTTGGTGGGCGGAGTTTCACATGCAACCTGCCGTTTAGCTCTGCCCCAAAATTTACGTGTAGCTCCGCCAACCCATATTGGACTATGAAGTACAGGCAGCAGCAACTCCATTCTGTGTTACATACAGAGACTGCCTGTCTCTGCCATAATGAACACAACTGAATTAGCTAGCCTGATAACTGGGAGAACAGAAGAAATGAAAGCAGCTCCTCTTCCTTATCTGATAGCAGGGAACTAGGTCACGTGGTGTAGACACAGGAATAGCTAGATACACAGGCTCAATCCCTGCACTTAGCCCCTCCTCCCTCCCCCCTGAGAGCAGCAGATACATCACTTGACTCATGAGCAGCTGTCAGGGCTGTGGCCACAAAGAATTGAATAAAGTAAGATAGTGGACAAACAAAGAAGCTTTGCTGAAGCAATGTACTTAGGAAAAGTCTTACATCCACATTAACAAGCAGTATAGATAGGATCCTTGTGATGGGACAACCCCTTTAATGGTGCAGTCCAAAGGAAGTGACGTGGAGCAGGAAGCTCAGAGCAGCCAGTTTGGGCCCAGATTCTGTGCTGTGAGGACCTGTTAGAGGCCATTGCTGATTTAGGGCACAGTAGAAGGCCTCAAGCACTGCAGAAACTGACAGGAGAAAGCAGCAGTGTTGCTGAGATTCTTCTAGAGACTAAAGGCAGGTTGAGAGACTTTCTATGTATGGCTGAAGCTCAACCAAGAGTGTGCGTAGACTGTTTCCTGGAGTTGCTTTCATCCTGGAGTTGCATCATTCTGGATTGCTGTGCGTGTTACAGAGTGTGCCTTAGACTGTGTTCAGACCTTCACCCAAGACAGAGTCTGCTGAGTTCCTGGACCCAGGCCTGCACCGAGGGAGCACCGCAGAGAGCTAAGAGACTGTATAAACCCGGTACCGTACAAATATTTCAAGGACAGATAGGGCCAGTTTATATTGTGTGTTTTCTCATATTGTTATATGTAACTTAGTTGTTTCCCTTGTTATTTCATTCCCATTTCCTATAAGTAAACTTTGTTATATACCAGCTAGTGTGTGTCTGTCATCTAGTCGTGGATCCTCGTTACCTGCTGGCCCAGACTTACACAAGAAAAATATTTTTATAGATTTGTAGACTGGGCGTTTTCAGACACAGGATTCCTAATGTCTATGTGTTTCACAGTATTTAAATACTTTTATATGTGTTCTAGGGAAAGGGGGTGATTTGAATTTTTAATATTTTTTAAAAAATATTTTTTTAAATTTCTTTTTATTTATTTTTTGCATTCATTAGACACCCAATGGGTCTTGAACCCCAGGGTCTAATCACTAATGCAATGCATTACAATGCTAATGCATTGCAATGCAATGCAAAAATATGGCAACATAGAGTAGCCTGCAATAGAACGTAGTGAATGTCAGATCTGGGAGCCTTCATAAGGCTCCCAGCTGTCGTAGCAACGGGAATCTGGACCCGGAGTTTGCTTTGGGTGCCGGCGATCCCTGGAAAAATGGCACTGCCCATGTGCCCCTCCCAGTAAAATGGCGCCTTGGTCAGCTTTGACTGAGGTGCCAGAGGGGGTTAATGCTCGCATTCGGTTTATAAACAACAGACACCCAGCGGCTATGGTGGTTGCCGTGTTTAAACACCTTAGTAGTATGGTGGGTGTCAGGAAGGGTTTAAACAGTGCCATACAAAGAAAGTCCACAGCTCTCACAAATAAGCTCGTTGCATTAGCTGCAATCCCTGAGTGCACGGCAACCAATCCTCCGGTCCAGGTGAGTAGCAATACAAGACGAAAAAAGGTTCCAGCACATAAGGGAAAGTGCAATAAAATTCAACTTTTATTGTGGAAACATCTTCCATACGATAAAAAGAAAAAACAACAAGACAGAAAAATATGCACCAGACAAGGGGAATCAAAAGTGAAAAAACTCACATATCATGTGTGTGCGGCATCCAGGCCCAACAAGCCTACGCGTTTCGGGATGTCTATCCCTTACTCATGGCAATACACAAATGAGCAATGTGATGTCGATTTATAGTGGTGCCCACAGGTGACTAATCAAATGATTAACATAAAACAATAAATAGTTAAAACCAAATACAAAAAGAGGGGAAAAAAGGATACCGCCGACACATTAGTATATATGAGAGAATATACCCATGGCACATTACTAATACACATTATGACAATACCACACAAAATAGAAATCATCATAAAGTCAGGTACAGATGAGAACCTATATATAAATCACATACAATAAAAAATTACATATTGAATATGAGGGTAACTCACCTAAAGGATGACATATCAAAGAAGAAGGCGGCAAAGTATTAATCCAGAGATGAATACAGTAAAATAACCCAGAACCAAATTCATTACAAGGGCTATCTAGATTCGTCAGTAAACACTTAGTCCCGCAACACAGACCCATATTCGAGATCCCGGTATCCATATAATAAACATATAAGGATCGGTCATGTGATAACAACAAGAGACGTGGAATGCCCGCGATATGTGCCCCCACAATAACAACCTGCAGTAGTTATGGAAACCAATCACGTGATCTCACCTGAGTGGCGTCAGCAACCGTATGGTATTCATGGGAGCCGATCATGTGACCATACACATGAACGAAAAGATAGAAGGTAGAAGACCTCCGGAAGACTTATACAAGAACAGATACCCAACATATGAAATTGAAGATTAAATATTAAATTAGAGAATGTTCTTCCATGAAATAAAAAGTGTGAACAGGGGATCTAGACATAAAAGGAATCTATGCATATGCAAACCCATAACGCACCAAATGCACCTCTATACGGGGGAATGAATAGTTGAGCCTAATTAATAAAAATAAGTAAGGTCCGTTCTCAAGTTGAGGCCATCTGGAGAGCGTGTACCTAGCTCAAGAATCCAGAATGCCTCACGCTTGAGAACCTTCCTCCTCCAGTCCCCACCTCTAAGAGGCTTGTCTACTCGTTCAATCGCACAAAATTTAAAGGAAGAGACATTCCCTCCATGTTGGGTAACAAAATGTCTGGAAGCTCCAGAGGTATTGCTGGTTAACATTTTGGTGCAATCCGAGAGATGTTCCAAGATGCGGATTTTCATTAGACGAATAGTGCACCCGACATAAAAAAGGCTGCAGACGCTACACCAAATTAAATAAACCACATGATTAGTTAGCTGTGTGTTTGTTCTCAAAGGACAAAGATTTTACCCCAAAGCAACAGGTACGACACCTAGGGGCACCACATCTGTAAAAACCTGTTGTACTAAGCCAGGTAGTTATATTGGCTCTACTGGGTCCAGAATAGAGGCTTGGAGATAAAATATTACCCAAAGATTTACCTCTACGTGAGATGAACCTACAACCTTTGTTCAATATATCAGCTGTTGTGGTATCTTGTTCTAAAATGGGTAAGTATTTCCTGATAATATTAACAATTTGGTTGTAATTGTTACTATAATTAGTACAGAAGTAGACCCCCTCTGAGTTAGAGCTTGGCTTACTAACTTGGTGTGTTAAAAGGGAAGATCTAGTTCTTTTGTTCACAATGGAAGATACCCTTTTTAACTGCCATGTAGCATAAACTCTCTGTGCCAGTCTGTTGTGTGTAATACGCTCCTGCTCCTGAAAATCCTCCTCTGAGGAGCATGCCCTCTTGGCCCTGATGAGTTCTCCTACAGGAATAGAACGAATTGTGTGTCGGGGATGACAGCTAGCAGCATGTAAGATGGTATTCCCCGACACCTCTTTACGGAATAATTTGGATATAACCTTGTTGCAACTAGAGTCACCTGTCAAACTGATGGCTAAAAAATTGACCGTGACAATATCCACTGAGTGGGTGAATGCAAGATTCATTTGATTATCATTAAGGTAATCCATCAGTGCTGGTACGGCCTCTTGACCCCCCGACCAAACCATCAGGAGGTCATCAATATAACGACCGTACCAGCACAGATGTTCTGCAAAAGGATTGTCACTCGCATAAATATACCTTTCTTCGCACCAATGCATGTAGATGTTAGCAAGTGTGGGAGAAAAACTGGACCCCATGGGGGCCCCGCACACCTGCAAATAAAAAACATTATCAAATGCAAAAAATTTTTATGTTTCAAAAGATAATCCGTAATTGAAATCACAAATTCGCATAAACCATCAGAGAAATCGGATCATTTGCGCAAAAAGTCTGAGAGGGCCAATAGGGCTAAGTTGTGAGGAATAGAGGAGTAAAGGCTACGTACATCACAGGAAATCCAAATGTATTTGGACTGCCAATTAACAGGGGTTAATGTGAGGGACATGATGGGTTAACTGCTATTAATGTGAGGCACATGGAGTTACTAAAACCAAAGTAATAACCCCAAATGCCTGACATTAATAAGAATAGTTAGTAACACACACGTACCTGGTGTTGTTTTTACTTTTACTTTGCTTCCTCTCCTCCTCAGGGCTGCAGACAGCAGGAGCTCCTCCTCACATGTAGCAGCAGGTCCAGGGAGCCCTTATCCTGTACAGTGAGAGGCTCACCTCTGATTGGTGGCAGGGAGAGAAGGGGGCGTGTCCTACACCTCAGTTTTAGCAGAGCACTGAAGGGACGCTCTCTCTCAATTTAGTGCATGAAGGTTGCGGGCTGGCTGGAGTGCCAACAAAATATGTCACGCGTGCCAGGGGTTGCCGACCCCTGCTCTAGAGATTATGTGTCTTAGGTCAAACTATACCCAGAGATGTAAAATAGCCTAGACCAAACTATACCCCTCCAAGCCAGAATATACTCATCTAACGTTGAACTCGGGTATACTCTGACTCTGGCCACAATATACCCATGTAGATAAATTTTATACCTGGGGGTGTAAAATAGCCTAGGTCAGACTATATCCCTCCAGGGCATAATGTTATCACTTGACTAGTTTTTTCACCCTGTCTTTTTTTTTTTATCATACTCAGGGCTCGTTCACATCTGCGCCCGGTGTCCGTTCTGCAGGTTTCCGTTTCCTGCATAAAAGAGAGGCAGGATACGGAAACCTGCAGGACTCTTTCTCACCCATTCATTTGAATGGGTTTGAAAGCTGTCCGGCAGTGAGCGTTTTATGCTCTCCACCGCGAAACAGATTTTTTAAAATCCGGACACAGAGTCGGACATGCAGTACTGTTCCTTTTGGGACAGAAATACTGATTTGGCAATTAAATCCACATTATGATTAAAAGACTTTATAACTGAATCGTTCATGATGTTAAGGATGCTGCCCTCTATAGGGTGGTGTACAGAGTGCACGGTTCTCCTAATTCCATCCTGGAGAATACATTTGCATATTTTTTACCCAGAATCCCTAGCGGAGCAGGAATGACTTATAAGTCTCCGTACTGCCTATGTAGGCAAACACTCTCTCTGATGTGTACGATTGTCCCCTGACCCTGGTCTATAGTCTCTCACTCTGCCAAATCAGTATCCCTACACTATGCTGAGGATGGCCCAATAGGCCGAAACAGCGCTGTCCATAGCTGGGAATCTGTTCCTTTTGGGACAGAAATACTGATTTGGCAATTAAATCCACATTATGATTAAAAGACTTTATAACTGAGTCGTTCATGATGTTAAGGATGCTGCCCTCTAAAGGGTGGTGTACAGAGTGCACTGTTCTCCTAATTCCATCCTGGAGAATAGATTTGCATATTTTTTACCCAGAATCCCTAGCGGAGCAGGAATGACTTGTAAGTCTCCGTACTGCCTATGTAGGCAAACACTCTCCCTGATGTGTGCGATTGTCCCCTGACCCTGGTCTATAGTCTCTCACTCTGCCAAATCAGTATCCCTACGCTATGCTGAGGATGGCCCAATAGGCCGAAACAGCGCTGTCCATAGCTGGGAATCTGTTCCTTTTGGGACAGAAATACTGATTTGGCAATTAAATCCACATTATGATTAAGAGACTTTATAACTGAGTCATTCATGATGTTAAGTTGCTGCCCTATATAGAGTGGTAAGAGTACACTATTCTCCTAATTCCATCCTGGAGAATAGATTTGCATATTTTTTACCCAGAATCCCTAGCGGAGCAGGAATGACTTGTAAGTCTCCGTACTGCCTATGTAGGCAAACACTCTCCCTGATGTGTACGATTGTCCTCTGACCCTAGTATAAACATGCAGAGGATAAAATTGTGGATAGCAGGTATCTGCCACTGAGGTGGCTAATGTCAGCGAAATAGGTGACTGGGGTGTAGGACTGGGATTTGGGAGTTGCTGCAGGTCAACTCCTATACTCCATTCCTGGTACTGCTAATGTGAACCTGTAACTCCAGGTGTACAGCCATTAAGGAGGTAAAAGCTGCCAGAGAACAGAGTGAAGTGGCTGTCTAGATACGGAGCCTGTTCAATTACTATACACACTGCACCGTGTGGAGGAGGAACTCAAACTCAACCAACTGCAAGGTTGGGGAGCTCTTTTGAACTGTTTATGTGCCCTGACATTGAGAACATTTTATGTTACCCGTTTTGTTCATTGCTGCTGAAGTAAGCTGTTTTAAGTTGGACTTTCTGAACGGTTTCCAATAAAACTGCACATGTGAACTGGAAACTACACTTCTGTGTGCTTGACTTACTCGGTAACAAGCCTATTCTGAAGGTCTAGTGTTTGAGGCAGAATATGCTCCAAATTTCTCTGTACGAACATACCCTCAGGGTAAGTTCACACAGGTTTTTTTAGACCGTATTTTGACACGGAATCCGCCTCAGACTCCAGATCATAAAACCACCTCCCATTGACTTCAACGGGAGTCGTTCACTTGGAGGTTGGGGGACATCTGGGTAATAGTGACCATAACATAATAAGTTTTCTTGTACACATTAAGAAGATGTTCATTAGAGGGGGTACAAAAACACTAAACTTCAGAAGGGCCAATTTTAACCAGCTGAGAGAGGAACTTAGCAGCATAAACTGGAACAATGTCCTCAACGTGACGGGAACACAAACTAAATGGGACATCTTCAAAAATATACTAAATAGGAGAACTAGAAAACACATACCTTATGGGAATAAGCGGGCCAGAATGCAATGAAGGTTAAAAAGGAAGCATTTAAAGTACTAAAACAAGAGAGTAGCGACACAGCATAAAAAAAACTATAAGAAGAAAAATAAATTGTGCTAAAGGCAAATAAAGGAGGCAAAGATTGAGGCAGAGAGAAAAATTTCCAAGGAAAGTAAAATTAATCCAAAATTATTCTACAATTACATAAATAATAAAATAAAAACTGATAATGTGCGCACTCTCAAAAATAATCTGCGTGTAATGGTGGAGGAGGATGAGGAAAAAGCACAAGCCTTCTTCTCTACAGTGTTTACACAAGAAAATCCATTGGCCAGCAACATGATTAGGGGTAATGTTAACTCTCAATTAAATGTCACCTGCTTAACCCAGGAAGAAGTATGGCAGCGCCTGCATAACACTAAAATAGAGAAATCGCCTGATCCAGATGGAATACACCCGCCGAGTTCTCAGGGAATTAAGCATGGTCATAGATAGAACCTTGTATCTAATATTTAAGGATTCAGTAATGACTAGATCTGTTCCATGGGATTGGCTAATAGCAAATGTGGTGCTAATTTTCAAAAAGGGGTGTAAAAGTGAACCTGGAAACTATAGGCCAACAAGTTTAACTTCTGTGGTGGGCAAGATATTTGAGGGCTTTCTAAGAGATGCTATCCTGGAGTATCTCAATGTAAATAATCTTATAACACCAAATCAGCATGGGTTTATGAGGAATCGGTCCTGTCAGGCTAATCTGATCAGCTTCTATGAGGAGGTAAGTTCAAGACTAGACATGGGTAATGCAGTAGACGTGGTGTACCTGGACTTTTCAAAGGCTTTTGATACTGTTCCACATAAACGGTTGGTATGCAAAATGAGAATGTTGGGACTGGGAGAAAACATATGCATTTGGGTTAGCAACTGGTTCACTGATAGGAAACAGAGGGTACTTTTTAATGATAAATATTCAGACTGGGCCACAGTCACCAGTGGGGTGCCCCAAGGGTCAGTATTAGGTCCTCTCTTGTTTAATATCTTTATTAATGACCTGGTAGAGGGTTTACAAAGCAGGGTGTCCATATTTGCAGATGATACTAAACTTTGTAGGGTAATTAATAATGAGGAGGATAGTAGAATATTACAAGGGGATCTAAGGAAACTGGAAGCATGGGCAGAGACTTGGCAAATGAAGTATAATGTTGACAAATGTAAGGTAATGCACTTTGGTTGACGTAATAAAACGTATGATTATGTACTTAATAGTAAATTACTGGGTAAGACTGCCAATGAAAAAGACTTAGGGATTTTGGTGGACAGCAAGCTTACTTTTAATGACCAGTGCCAGGCAGCTGCTGCCAAGGCAAATAAAATTATGGGATGCAAAAGAGGTCTAGATTCTCATAACAAGGACATAGTTATGCCTCTATACAAATCACTGGTACGGCCACACTTAGAATATTGTGCGCAATCTTGGGCCCCGATATACAAGAAAGACATAAGTGAACTTGAAAGTGCAAAGACGGCCAACCAAAATGATTAGGGGAATGGGTGGACTGGAGTACAACAATAGATTAACAAACTTGGGGTTATTCAGTTTAGAGAAAAGACATCTACGGTTAGATCTAATAACAATGTACAAATACATGAAGGGACAATACAAAGAACTTTCTAAGGATCTTTTTACTCCTAGGCCAGTGACAGTGACAAGGGGACATCCACTACATCTGGAGGAGAGAAGGTTTCACCAGAAACATAAAAGGGGATTCTTCACAGTAAGAACAGTGAGGCTCTGGAACTCTCTGCCCCAGGAAGTGGGGATGGTGGATTCATTGATCAAGTTCAAAGAGGGCCTGAATGCCTTTCTCGAAGAGAAAAATATAATTGGTTATGGATTCTAGATTTGAAGGACACGTTGATCCAGGGTTTTTTACTGACGGTCAGATTTGTAGTTGGGAAGGAATTTTTTTCCCCTGAAATGGGGCAATTGGCATAAGCCTCATGGGGTTTTTTGCCTTCCCCTGGATCAACACTGTAGGGATTGTAGGGTTATAGGTTGTACTTGATGGACTAATGTCTTTATCCAACCTGATCTACTATGTAACTATGTAACTTCTTTTTTTTCCCCACGAGCGGGTTCTTCCCGCGAGCAGGAAAAGAAGCAAGCTGTCCTTTCTTGCTGAGTCAGCCACGGGCATCCGTGGCACTACACTCCGTCCTGACTAGGCCCATTCATTTGGGCCTAATCTGGAGCCGAATGCCACGACAGTCACGGCTAGCCGTGGGAGGCGTTTTTTGGTCCAGATTCTAAGGCGGATTCTCGCGTCAAAATCCGGTCCAAAAAACCCCATGTGAACTTACCCTAAGAGTTCTTGCAGTAATTCATTCTGACAGGAAACATGGAGATGCATCAGAATTAAAAGATACAAAGCATCCCGACTCTGCTCCACGCCATCTTTCCAACCACCTCAGATAGGTGTTGGAGATGTCTCAACAACCGTGGCACGATGGCTCACATCTGGTGGGGGTGTCCCCTTCTTTGCCCTTATTGGGATGGCGTGAGAGGGGTTATTTGTCAAGTGACGGGTGTTGTTTTGGAAGATGATCCAGCCCCTCTTCTTCTTTCCCTTTTCTCTCGTAAATTTCGAAAACCTATTCGCAAGTTATTGGGGTTTATGTTGGTAGCTGCTCGTTCAGTCATCCCGAGGCTGTGGAAGTCCCAGTCCCCCCCACACTCCTTTCCTGGCTAAAAGAGTTCCTCCATATCCGTACCATGGAGGATATGCTGGCGATGCTTCGCCCTGATGACCGACTTCACCACCAGACTTGGCTACTGTGGAACATGTTCTATTACTCCTCAGATTTTCGTGTCCTTTTTCCCTCCTCACCCTTGTGAGCCTACCTACTTCATACATTCTTTCCTGCTACCCGCTTTTCTGGTTCTCGTATAGTTTCAACTAGTGCTTTATTATTGAAGATCACTGCTTTTTCTGTTTTGCTATTACAATTTGTTATGGCTTTTGTTACCCTTCTTCAGTTACCTGATTATCTGTAATGCATTGTTCATTGTAACTCTGCTGCGTCAGAGTCCGCCTCCCCCTCTCCCTGTTCCCTTTCCCTGTTCCCCTATATTTTTCCCCTTTTTCTTTCCCATTGTTTCCCCGACTTTTTCTTCCCTCTCCTCCCTTCCCCTCCCTTTTGTACAACCCTTGGAAAAATCTTTAATAAAAATTTAATGTTGAAAAGATACAAAGCAATTCCTGCATTATCTTTTTGACTGGTGTTACTCTGTCAGACTGAAAATATTCATTATGACCAGGAGTAACCAATCACATTGAAGTGTTAGTTGGGGGGAGCAGGAGCTGCCGGCTATTCATAAAAATTGCTGTGCAGCTCCTGACATACAAATAAACAGGGATCACCCAGAGACAACATTAACAACAACATGCTTTTTTTTCTTCTTCTTCTTCTTTTTTTTTTCTTTGTGAATAAGGGGTTCTCCAACTCTTTAACAAAGATGCACATTTTCTGTAGATAGTGTGTGTGTGTGTGTGTGTGTGGGGGGGGGTGTTGGGGGTGTGGGGGGAGCGGTTGGGGGGGTCACATTCCCTTGGTCCTTTGGGTTCAAAAGTGGCTGCTTGTTCCTTTCAATTACCTATCCCTCCAGATGTTAATACTTGATCGTTCTGTTTGTGTCAGGATACAGTAGTTTTTATTTTTTATATATTCCCTACTACTATTTGCAGCAGAGACGTCTTTTTACATAAGTTATAGAGCCCCTTTAAGACTGAGGCCCAACGTTGTGGAAATGCAGCATTTTTTGTTGCAGATTTTGATGCTTTATTTTATTTTTTTATGCCAGAGAGTGACCTGAAAAGGAATGGAAAATATGTCTAGTGCTCCGTGGTTTCCAGGCCACCTGTCTTTTAGGTCTGCGTCCAGCTATTGGACACTGCGGCCCAGTAACCGTGAGTAACTACATATATCCCAAATTAGGCACCCACTGGGAGCCAACTGATGAAGATCCCTCTTCTGTAGCTATGATCAGGACTGTGTCTCCTCAATACTCCTACAAAATCTGAGGAAAGTTGTGTCAGCATCAGCCCATACATACCAGTCAGTTTACAAGGGAATCCTCTTCACAAGTGACCTTTCACTCAATGTTTTTTTTTGTGGGGGAGGCTGATTCCCCCTTTAACTGTACATTTAGTCCCAGTTGCAGGACGAATACAGCCTCCTACATGTTACTACAGAGCTGATCTGGGTCCTGTAGGGATACCCTGCTTTCTTTCTGGAGCTTCAGTTGTAATTTATTTATTTTTATTTAGCTTATATAGCGCCATCATATTCTGCAGCTGTTTACAGATATTGACAGTCACTGTCCCATATAGGGCTCACAATCTACATTTGTCTATTAGTATGCCTCTAGAGCGTGGGAGGAATCTGGAGGAATCCCACACAATCACGGGGAGAACATACAAGCTCCTTGCAAATGTGTGTGTGTGTGTGTGTGTGTGTGTGTGTGTGTGTGTGTGTATATATATACAGTCCTATGAAAAAGTTTGGGCACCCCTATTAATCTTAATCATTTTTAGTTCTAAATATTTTGGTATTTGCAACAGCCATTTCAGTTTGATATATCTAATAACTGATGGACACAGTAATATTTCAGGATTGAAATGAGGTTTATTGTACTAACAGAAAATGCGCAATATGCATTAAACCAAAATTTGACCGGTGCAAAAGTATGGGCACCTCAACAGAAAAGTGACATTAATATTTAGTACATCCTCCTTTTGCAAAGATAACAGCCTCTAGTCGCTTCCTGTAGCTTTTAATCAGTTCCTGGATCCTGGATAAAGGTATTTTGGACAAACAATTCAAGTTCAGTTAAGTTAGATGGTCGCCGAGCATGGACAGCCCGCTTCAAATCATCCCACAGATGTTCAATGATATTCAGGTCTGGGGACTGGGATGGCCATTCCAGAACATTGTAATTGTTCCTCTGCATGAATGCCTGAGGATTTGGAGCGGTGTTTTGGATCATTGTCTTGCTGAAATATCCATCCCCGGCGTAACTTCAACTTCGTCACTGATTCTTGAACATTATTCTCAAGAATCTGCTGATACTGAGTGGAATCCATGCGACCCTCAACTTTAACAAGATTCCCGATGCCGGCATTGGCCACACAGCCCCAAAGCATGATGGAACCTCCACCAAATTTTACAGTGGGTAGCATGTGTTTTTCTTGGAATGCTGTTTCTTTTTGGACGCCATGCATAACGCCTTTTTTCATAACCAAACAACTCAATTTTTGTTTCCAAAATGAAGCTGCCTTGTCCAAATGTGCTTTTTCATACCTCAGGCAACTCTATTTGTGGTGTACGTGCAGAAACGGCTTCTTTCTCATCACTCTCCCATACAGCTTCTATTTGTGCAAAGTGCGCTGTATAGTTGACCGATGCACAGTGACACCATCTGCAGCAAGATGATGCTGCAGCTCTTTGGAGGTGGTCTGTGGATTGTCCTTGACTGTTCTCACCATTCTTCTTCTCTGCCTTTCTGATATTTTTCTTGGCCTGCCACTTCTGGGCTTAACAAGAACTGTCCCTGTGGTCTTCCATTTCCTTACTATGTTCCTCACAGTGGAAACTGACAGGTTAAATCTCTGAGACAGCTTTTTGTATCCTTCCGCTGAACAACTATGTTGAACAATCTTTGTTTTCAGATCATTTGAGAGTTGTTTTGAGTAGCCCATGATGCCACTCTTCAGAGGAGATTCAAATAGTAGAACAACTTGCAATTGGCCACCTTAAATACCTTTTCTTATGATTGGATACACCTGGCTATGAAGTTCAAAGCTCACTGAGGTTACAAAACCAATTTTGTGCTTCAGTAAGTCAGTAAAAAGTAGTTAGGAGTATTCAAATCAATAAAATGATAAGGGTGCCCATACTTTTGCACCGGTCAAATTTTGGTTTAATGCATATTGCACATTTTCTGTTCGTACAATAAACCTCATTTCAATCCTGAAATATTACTGTGTCCATCAGTTATTAGATATATCAAACTGAAATGGCTGTTGCAAACACCAAAATATTTAGAACTAAAAATGATTAAGATTAATAGGGGTGCCCAAACTTTTTCATAGGACTGTATATATATATATATATATATATATATATATATATATATATATATATATCCTATTAATCTCCTATTAATACCTATTAATATGTGAAAGTTTGTGAGTTTGGATGTTTGTGGGTTTTTGTGTTTGCATGTTTGGATGTTTGTTCCTCAATCACGCAAAACCTGCTCCACCGATTTGGCTGAAATTTTCCACAAACATAGTTACTACACAGGATTGCGCAATAGGCTTCTTTTCGTCACAATAGTGCAAATACGTTTTTCCCAGGACCCCCACAAAACCCAAACTCACATCACCATCTCTGCAATCTCACACACTTTGGACCATAGCAAGCCACAAAATTCATATTACCCTCTACAGCCTAGCCCCTAACCTCACACAATCACATTTACATATACTTTACCACTTTACCACTTTCACCCTCACCTTAACGATACTCCAGGAGGCTACCTCTTTAACCCTCCGGAGCAGCCATGTTTGCCGACCCCCACCGCTCTGATGATCCGCGACATCGCCCACCCAGCCACTCCACTGTGTTGCCAGGAGCATGCGCATCTTAGCCACCTACAGAACGTGTTTCCAGCACGCCACCATTTTGCGCCTCCACCGTAGTCCGCAGCACCCGAACTACTCTCTCCAGCCCGCCACACTCCCCGACGGCACTCTCACCTCACTGCTGTTTCGTCTTCACGATCCATCCACCTTCCCTAGGTCTCCACGCCAATGACACTGGTAAGTTCCGATAGCATGTTTGCATTGGGACTACTTCTGGCCTGTATACTCCAATGTACCCTTTCAACACACCACGAACACATAACGGTCGATAATATTGTCACCAATCTGCCTTACTGCCCACCTTAGAATTACCCGGCGTCCCTTCACATAAACTAGAACTCAAGATTGGCATCCCTGTTCTACTCATGCATAATCTGGATGCACCCCGATTGTGTAATGGCACGAGGCTACGTGTCACACAACTAGGAACAAATATCATTGAAGCCACTATTCTTACAGCAGCAGCTAAAGGTGACAGTGTGTTAATCCCACGCATTCCAATTATACCAAATAAACGAGTACAATTTCCCCTTAAATGGCTTTTACAATGACCATTAATAAATCCCAAGGACAAACGCTGAAAGTAGCAGGAATACATTTAGCCACACCATGCTTCTCACATGGACAACTTTATTTTGCTTGCTCAAGAGTATCCTGCGCCCAAAACTTACATGTACTGGCGGAAAATAACAAATCATACAATGTCGTATATCACAACACCATATAGCAGTTGAAATACAAATTACGTTCAACACAAAAGTCTCATGTATTCTCAGAATTACAGCAAAAACAAGATACAAAGTTACATTTCATATCCCACACCTTTTACACACTACTAAAACCTTACCCGCTCCTGTATTTACCCACTTCTAAAATCACTGCAGACGAAGTCGCGGGTACCAGCTAGTTTGTGTGGGATAGCAAAGGTTTGTGTGGGATATCCTGTATGTTAAAACTGGTGGGTTTAAAAGCATTAGTGGATAAAGTTATGGTGAGACAGGTTCAAGAGTGGGTGGGTAGGAAGGGTCCTGGGTGGAGAAAGCAGGTGGTTGGCATATTCATATATATATTTCAATTATATTATTATTATTATTATTATTGACATCATTTAAAACATTTGTTGGGTGCAATTGATTCTGAGTATGTTTTATTCATATTGTTTTTTCCTTAGCTTTATTTCACTGATTATTGTCACCTATTAGTTGTAAAACTATGTCCACAGCAGATAAATTGAGCATAGGCATTTAGATAAGGTGATGTGAAGGGTAATACTATAAAACTGGGTATACCAATCGTTGCAAGCTATAATCTCAGATTTTTTTCCTACATTGCTATGGGTTCCAATGGACATAATGGGACAAATAAATTAATAGTAACAGAGCGTAAACTGTCTAACACTGTTTGATAAATCTGGTGCACTTTTAGACTGCCAGGCTCATTCAGGGTAGGGGCAAACACAGAGACTGATGCATGAGTGAGGACTGTAAGAGGATTAAAATTTGGGTCCACAAAGCTGATATGAACCCTGCTGTTTAGTGCCGCTGGCCCGCTGTTGTATCATTATAGTTACTGTGTGTTATAATTGTTGCAAATGTGTGTTATTATGACAGTATTGTCAATGCAGCACTATACCTATTTGACATGTGACAAGCTATTTGCTATGACAAGGAGGTGGAGCTTGATTTCAGCAAGGGATGGCAGCTTGAGCCTGCAGCTCCAACTCACAAAGCAATGCGAAAAAATAAGCAAAGTAAAGCTCACTGACCACCCAAGCACACTCAGGGAAAAGTTTCAACAGGCAGCCATTCCCTGGCTGCTCGGCTCAAGATGGTGCCTGAGGATAACAGCATAGAGGAACCAGCAGAGGACCCCAGCTAGTGCCCAGCGGAGTGAATATACCACGACTTCTGCTGGTACGATTACAAAAGCCTCCCTATGCAAGGCTCTCACCCAAGCAATATCTATGGTCCTCACTGAACTACCTGACCTGAAAGCTGAAATGCAGGGTGTGGGGAAAAAGGTGGAAGTTCTAGAGGGTGTGTGCAATGAGTAATTGTCACATTCAGAAGCAGTGGTTCAGCATCTAAACAACCATATCAGCTGTGTATCCTTACCTCAACACTGCACAATTGATGACCTTAGCTGGTGAGTAGCAGGCTTACCTCACTGAGACAAGCTGTCTAGCCCCATATTTATTTATTATTATTATTATTATTATTATTATGCTTATATAGCGTCATCATATTCTGCAGAGCTTTACAGATATTTACAGTCACTGTTCCATATAGGGCTCACAATCTACATTGCCTATAAGCATGTATTTGGCATGTGGGAGAAAAACCCACGCAAACACGGGGAGAACATACAAACTCCATGCAGATGTTGTCCTTGGCAGGATTCGAACTTAGGACTCCAGCGCTGCAGTGTTTGCTACTGAGGCACCATGCTGCCCTGCATCCTTAACTTGTATGGGTGTCCTCTAAAGCCACACTGGTAGGCTCCAGAACTATACAGGCAACCTCCCCCTTCCTAGACCTCCCAAATAACATATCTAACCATCTCCCCCCCCCCCTCCATCCTTGCTTACCAACCTCTGAACAAACCATCTCCATGTCCCTAATTGCTATACTGCAACAGCTTGAGAGCCAATAGAAATAAAAAGACATAACTCTCTAACCAACCTTACAGGATTCCTAAGACAGTAATCACTTTCTTCAATGTCAACAGATTTAATTCCCCCAACAAAGAACACTACACATCTTTTAAATAGCTTTCCTACAGCAGATCTCAGCTTTCAAAGGAGTGTCCATTTAGTTTCACCACTCTGTGTCCTTTCAATTATACCAGCAATATGAATATGTGGAAGGTAGAATATTGTTTGTGAAAGGCGCTATCGCCTCTAGAGACCCTAGAAGCACCTAAATAGTTTGCAGATTGTACTTCGAGTCAATTTAAACTTTGTATGCACTAAACACCCTTTAGGATACCTTAAAGGGGTTGTCCCGTCACAAGGATCCTATCTATAATGCTTGTTAATGTGAATGTAAGACTTTTCCTAAATACACTGCTTCAGCAAAATTGCTTTGTTTGTCCACTATTTTACTTTATTCATTTTTTTGTGGCCACAGCCCTGACCTAGCTGCTCCTGAGTCAAGTGATGTGTCTGCCTGCTCTCAGGGGGAGGGAGGAGGGGCTAAGTGCACGGGAGCGAGCCTGGTGGGAGGGGGGGTAGTTTACCCTTTGGGGGAAGGGGCCGCCAATACAGGGTTAGACGCCGGCACAAGTGAAGTCAGCAACATCGCTATGCTTCTGCCCTGCATGAAGCAAGCAGCGGCAGAAGCGATGCTGCTATTCCAGGGCGGGGGGCGGAGGAGCGGAATAACAGCATCGCTTCTGTCGCTGCTGGCTTCATGCAGGGCAGAAGCATAGCGATGTTGCTGGCTTCACCTGTGCCGGTGTCTAACGCCTCTCTATTACAGCGGATGCCGGGGACAGTTAGATGCTGGCACAGGTGAAGCCAGCAACATCGCTATGCTTCTGCCCTGCATGAAGCCAGCAGCGGCAGAAGCGATGCTGTTATTCCGCTCTGGGGTCACATATGCAAAGCCAAGCGGCGAGATGCCGCCAGCCCTGCGTGCACGCTCATACACCAGTCTAGCCTTCACAATGCGAATACAGACCCGACACCCTGTTGGGTCTGTATTTGCACTGTGAAGGCTAGACTGGTCTATGAGCGCGCACGCAGGGCCGGCGGCATCTCGCCGCTTAGCTTTGCATATGTGACCCCGCCCACCAATGACGAGACAAAGCTGGAAGACAGAAGAATTCACAGAAACGAAGACTGGTGAGAATGCGACGTGGGACAACCCCTTTAAATCCAACAATGTGCTCTTAGCAGACAGCATTCAGATTTTGCAGGACCAAGGTTTGATTTGATATATGGAGATATCATAACCCTACTTTTATAGATTACTAGCTGGTACCTGTGACTTTGTCTGCGGTGATTGTAGAAGTGGGTAAATACAGGCGCGGGTAGGGTTTTAGTAGTGTGTAAAAGGTGTGGGATATGAAATTTAACTTTGTATCTTGTTTTTGCTGTAATTCTGAGAATACATGATACTTTTGTGTTGAAGGTAACTTGTATTTCAGCTGCTATACGGTGTTGTGAAAAACTGTACATAGTGTCTTTGGGACAGAGGTATTTCAAGTTAATATACTTAGATATACGACATTGTATGATTTGTTATTTTCTGCCAGTACATGTAAGTTTTGGGCACAGAATACTCTTGAGCAAGCAACATAAAGTTGTTCATGTGAGAAGCCTGGTGTGGCTAAATGTATTCCTGCTACTTTCAGCGTTTGTCCTTGGGATTTATTAATGGTCATTGTAAAAGCCAACTTAAGGGGAAATTGTACTCGTTTGAATTGAAATGGGAAATTATTTGGTATAATTGGAATGCGTGGGATTAACACACTGTCACCTTTAGCTGATCCTGTAAGAATAGTGGCTTCAATGATATTTGTTCCTAGTTGTGTGACACGTAGCCTCGTGCCATTACACAATCGGGGTGCATCCAGATTACGCATGAGTAGAACAGGGATGCCAATCTTGAGTTCTAGTTTATGTGAAGGGACTCCGGGTAATTTTAAGGTGGGCGGTAAGGCAGATTGGTGACATTATTATCGACCGTTACGTGTTCGTGGTGTGTTAAAAGGGTACATCAGAGTATACAGGCCAGAAGTAGTCCCAATGCAAACATGCTATCGGAACTTACCAGTGTCAATGGCGTGGTGACCTGGGGAAGGTGGATGGATCGTGAAGACGAAACAGCAGTGAGGTGAGAGTGCCATCGGGGAGTGTGGCGGGCTGGAGAGAGTAGTTCGGGTGCTGCGGGCTAAGGTGGAGGTGCAAAATGGTGGTGTGCTGGAAACACGTTCTGTAGGAGGCTAAGATGCGCATGCTCCTGGCAACACAGTAGAGTGGCTGGGTGGGCGGTGTCGCGGATCGTCAGAGCGGTGGGGGTCGGCAAACATGGCTGCTTTGGAGGGTCAAAGAGGTAGCCTCAAGGAGTATCGTTAAGGTGAGAGTGAAAGTGGTAAAGTATATGTAAATGTGATTGTGTGGGGTTAGGGGCTAAGCTGTAGAGGGTAATATGAATTTTGTGGCTTGCTATGGTCCAAAGTGTGTGAGATTGCAGAGATGGTGATGTGAGTTTGGGTTTTGTGGGGGTCCTGGGAAAAACGTATGTGCGCTATTGTGGCAAAAAGTAGCCTATTGTGCAATCCTGTGAAGTAACTATGTTTGTGGAAAATTTCAGCCAAATCGGTGGAGCGGGTTTTATAATATTAATAGGATAGGATTCCTTTTACTCCAATCACATCCAGTCTTACCTGAGGTTACATCTTTTTCTTCCAATACTCCTACTTCGTATCAAATGTCCTTATTGCAAACGTAATCCACAAACCATAAGTAATATAAAATCAGAAAAATATTTTATTATTAGACAAAATTTTATGAGGGAAAAACAAGACACATAAAAAATTTAAAAACAACGCTCAATTTTTGAACTACCTGTATATAAATTGTTCGGCTGCGGCCTCCACTCATTTGTGTTGACATGTGTTGTTTTTAAATGTTTTTATGTCTTGTTTTTCCTCATCATATTGTGTTTAATAATAAAATATTTTTCTGATTTGTTATTACTTATGGTTTGTGAATTAATTTTGTAATAAGAACATTTGATACGAAGTGGGAGTTTATAATTTTTTGTAAATGAACATGTTGTTCATAACTAGTATTGGGATCTTTTTTGGTCTAATGCAGTACATATCTTTTTCTTCCAAAAGACCTTCTTCAGAGATACTCATGTGCCCGAGTAAGCAATATAACAATATCCAACCACGCTCTGCTATCCCTCACTCTCTCCCTCCAACAACTATTCCCTACAGCAGGGGTCGGAAACCCCTGGCACGACAAGACCTGCAGGAGTTGTCAGGCAGCGTCTCTTCACTGCTCTCAGGACTCTCCCCCTTCTCTGGCTGCCCTGTGTCCACCAATGAGATGAGAGGAGAGCCCAGGAGGCGGAGCTAACATTATACAACACAAGGACCCTGCCGTCTGTATGCTGCACACAGGAGAAGGAGGAGAGGGATGCTGCAAGCAAAAGTGAAAGTAAAAAAAGAAAATACCAGGTAGATGCTGAGTTACTCTGCCTATTAATGTCAGGCATTTGGGGTTATTAATTTAGTATTAGTAACTCCATGTGTCTCACATTAACAGCAGTTATCCCAGTGGTGAACCTAGCCTCTCTGCTGCCTGAGGTGGACGGGGGGTGTGTGATGTTCATCTTTTGATCGTCAGCCAAAGACAGCAGGGGGGGGGGGCTTACAATAAATACAATGCAGTAATACTCACAGGAGACGTCTCCCCACATTTTCAGTCTCTTCCCTTTGGACCGCCATGACCACTTCTTTCAGCTGTGACTTGACTCTGTAAAGTTTGAAACATAGACATCTTTGACTCCTCAATTCTCCACAGCGGCCCCTGCAGCCTATATTATGCCCCACAGTGACACAATAGAGGTTGCAGGGGGGCTGCTGTGGGGCATAATAGATGTTACGGGGCCACAGTGGACCCTCCAAGCTCTATTATGCCACAAAATTGCACACCCGAGCACTTTTCAGACCCCCGAGTATAATAATCGGAGCCCCAGGGGAGATGAGGGAACATAATAAACACTGTTACTCACCTCTCCGGGACCTGATGTTAAAGAGGACCTTTCATGGGTTTGGGCAAAGGCAGTTCTATATACTGCTGGAAAGCTGACAGTGCGCTGAATTCAGCGCACTGTCGGCTTTCCCGATCTGTGCCCCGGGTGAAGAGCTATTGGTGCCGGTACCGTAACTCTTCACAGTCAGAAGGGCGTTTCTGACAGTCTGTCAGGAACGTCCTTCTTCCCAGCAGCGCCTATCGTGCTGTGCTGTGTGAGCCCCCTCCCTCTGCTCACAGTACTCGTCCATAGAAGAGCACTATCAGGAGGGGAGGGAGCGTTCCTCCCCGCTCACACAGTACAGCGATATAGGCGCTGACATTGTCCCTATAGCCAAGGAAAGCAAAGACCTGCAGTAATGCGAAAGTTACTGACCAATATCCTTTTTAACCTCTTAGCGATACTACTTCTGGGCCGCCTGTGCGTTAAGTTAAATGAACATACTATTATTATTATTATGCTGGCCACCAGCTCACCTACTGCATTACCCCCAATGAGAGTTCAGCTCTTTTCGGAGGTTTGATGTCTCTGTCAAACATGCCTGTTTTGATCCCTTAGATCAGGGGTCCTCAAACTTTTCAAACAGTGGGCCGAATGCAGAGCAAGTCGCACAGACATCGGGAGCGGTGCCCTCCAATAGGTAAAGTGAAGTGCGCTTCATGGCCTGGCCCGAGCTCCCCAGGAGCTTCATTATAAATGCACGCCTGCAGACGTTGTCGGCGGGGCCAGACAGAAGTGCTTGGTGGGCCGCATGTGGCCCGCGGGCCGCAGTTTGAGGACCCCTGCCTTAGATCCTGTGGTCTGCTACAATATTGTCCTCCATGATCAAATTGTACAGCACTGCGGAATATGTTGGCGCTATATAAATAAAATTTATTATTATTATATGGCCCCCCTCTTTTCCAGAGGTGAGATTGGGAGTGCAGATATGTGTTTTCAGCAGCCTAGAGTTTGACCAGTGACCCCAGGACCCCACGTACCTAGTTGATCCTGACTTGTTGGGAGGAAGTCAGCCTATGGGTCTGCATAGATTGACTTCCTCTATACATTACAATACAGTGTATACTACTGAACCAGCAATGAGAACATTGCTGTTTCAGGATCATCATTAGTGGGACACCAAAAAATGTATTAAAAAGAAGTATAAAAAAAAAAAAAGTGCATAAAAAAAAAACCCCTTCAGAAATCTCCTGTGCAAAATACATTACATACATTTAAAAAAAAAAATGAATAAAAACAATACATATTTGCTATCACCGTGTCTGAGACAAACCATACAATAAAACTAAAACATTAAGCAACCTGCATGGTGAACGTCAAAAAAAAAACAAATCCAAAAATAGATGCCGGAAGTAATGATTATTCCCCATCTTGCCTCACAATATATGCTATAAAAAGCTATATCTAAAAAAAATGCTATATCAAAAAAGTGATAATGTTCCCAAAGCAGTACAAAAAAAAAAAAACACTGCTCAACCAACTCTGTCTAATGGAAAATAAAAATGTTACACATCTCAGAAGAGCAGGGTTGCCTAGAGTGCTATGGGGCCCATGGCCAGCTGAAGATGGCTGGGGCTCCGCAACACCATGATAGCTATCAGGGAAAACCTAGTTTCCCAATCACTATTCACATAGTCTGCCCAGGGAAGGTGAGTAAAAATAACTTACACTTACACTCACCTATCCTGGGCCGATCCCCAGGATCCTGCTCGGGGCTGTTCTGGCATGTGACTGAAGTCACATGTCCCAGGCATCACTGATGAGCCCCGGGATTGGACCTCAGCCGTCAAGTGGTGCAGGACAGCATAATGACATTATTGCACCCCACATGACCACTGAGGGCCAATAACAGGCCCCAGCACAAGTCTGGGAAGAGTGACCTCAGTCACAGGCAGAATAGGCCCAAAGAAAATGCTGAAGAGAACTCGGTGAAGTGAGGATGCCCAGGAAAGGTGAGTATAAGTGTTATTTTTAATCACTTCTCCTGGGCCCCTGATAATAGCAGCAGTCCACTGTGGTGCATATTGTACTTTGGGGCCACTGTGGACCATATTATACTGTTCAGGGGCTGCTGTGGGGAGAATATTGTACTGTGTGGAGGCCACTTTGGAGCATATTATACTATATGGGGGCCACTGTAGAGAGCATATTGTACTGTGTGGGCCACTGTGGGGAAAATATTGTACAGTGTGGGGGCCAAGTGGTTCAGGCAGTGTTGGACTTGTAAGCCTTTTAAAGTAAATTGAAGGGTGATTTAAAAAAAAAAAAAGTAACAAAAAGGGCCATATACCCCTTGATAAATTTCTTGAGGGGTGTAGTTTCCAAAGTGGGGTCAGTTTTGGAGAGTTTCCAATGTATTGGTTCTCTAGGGGTTCTGTAAATGTGACTGGCATCTAAAAACTATTCTAGCAAATTCTGCCCTCCAAAGCGAAGTAGCATTCTTTCCATTATGAGCACTCCTTGTACCTATAAAGTAGATTATGACTACATATGGGGTATTGCCAGGTTCAGGAGCACTTGATTAACAAACAGTGGGATGCTTTTTCTCCTTTAACCCCTTGAAAAAAAACCAAAAAACTTTGGGGATAAAGTGATGTTTAGTAACTTTTAATTTACACATCTCAATGTTAATTAAATCTGTGAAATGGCTGTTTGGGCAAAATGCTTGCTATAACTCTTGATAAATTCCTTGGGGAGTGTAGTTTCCAAAATAGGTTCACTTTTGGAGGGTTTTCGTTGTATTGGTACTTCAGGAGCTCTGTAAATGAGACATGGCACCTGAAAACTATTCCAGCAAAATCTGCTTTTCTAACACCCAGTGGCGCTCCTTCCCTTCCATGCACTGCCTTGTTACTAAACATTAGTTTACATCCGCATGTGGGATATTTATGTGATTGGGAGAAATTGCATAACAAAGTGAGAGGCATTTACTCTTTTAACCCCTTGTGAATGTCTTAATTTTAGGCCTAAATAAATGTATTATTGAAAAAAAAATGAAATGTCTAAATTTCACCTCTATATTGTTTTAATTCTGGTGAAATGCTTAAAGGGTTAACAAATTTCCCAAATGCTGTCTTGAACTATTAGAGGGATGTAGTTTTGAAAATGGATTGATGTACAATGGGTTTCTAATATATAGTTCTTTACAGTATAATCCCTTTTAAAACTGAAGTGATCCCTAAAAAATGAGTATGAGAAATTTTCTTGTAAATCTGGAAAATAAGTAAGTAAATTGAAGGGCTATACAAAATTATGCTAATAAAAAGCAGAGACATGCTAGATAATATTTCTAAATATATTTGGGTGGTATAATTATCTGTCTGAAATGTAGAACATTTCACATTTTGAAAATTGCAAATTTTTCCAAAGTCCATGAAATCTCCTTTTTTAGATATACCGTATATACTCGAGTATAAGCCGACCCGAATATAAGCCGACACCCCTAATTTTACCCCAAAAAACTGAGAAAACTTATTGACTCGAGTATAAGCTTAGGGGGGAAATGCAGCAGCTACAGGAAAATTTCAAAAATTAAAATGGCCAGAGTTTTTGGGTGCAGTAGACGCTGGGGAAGGGGAGGGCATGTTTTGGTTGCCTGTCTGTCTGCCCCTTCCCTGAGCTAGAGGACTGGGTCTTTTTCCCCCACTTGGAATTCAGCCTGGGTATCTGCTGTGCTCCTATTAACCCCTTACGACAGAATAGCAGCACTGCAGATACCCTATATTTAGCCTGACTATATGTAGTCAAGCTGAATTCCAAGTGGGGGGGGGGGGACTCAGTCTCGGGGAAGGGGCAGTTAGACAACTTTTTTTTCCCGCTATGGCATTTACCATACAGGAAAAATATATTTATAGATTTGTAGAGCGGGCGTTTTCGGACACAGGGATATCTAACATGTATGTGTTTCACAATATTAGTTTTATATGTGTTCTAGGGAAAGGGGGAGGATTTGAATTTTTTAATACTTATTTTTATTTATTTTTTAGAGTTTTTTATTTATTTATTTATTTATTTATTTATTTATTTGCATTTATTAGACCCCCTAGGGGTCTTGAACCCCGGGGAGTCTGATCACTAATGCAATGCATTGAGATGCTCTGCCGGCCAGGGAGCCTTTACAGAGGTGCTGAGGGGAATCCTCAGCAGACCTGAAGGGGAACTGCAGCCGGCCACCGACAGGACCGCTGAGGGGTATCCTCGGCAGAAGCGCTTCTGCCGGCGGCCAGCTGCAGTTGCTATCTTCAGGATCGCCCTTGAGAGAGCGGTCGCGCCCGCTCCCTCCTCTCTCCAGCAGCATGGTGGCGCCTGCCAGTTCCCCTTGAATCGGGACATCATCGGAGAGCATCTCCGCTGTAACACTTACAGCGGAGATGTCAGAACTAGGGTTCAGCCGGTGTCCGCTTACCTGCACAGCTGCAGCTCCCAGCTCTTCTTCGTCCGGTCCTCTGTCCTTCACATATCTTCAGAGCGCCCTGCGCCCCCACCGCCTCCCTAGACTCACTCACGTCTCCCCTCCCAGTACCCGCCCACACTCTCCTAAGCCCCACCTTCTCTATAACAATAGTCTAGGGAGGCGGGGCGCAGGGCGCTCTGAAGCCACATGGACAGAGGACCGGACCAGCACTTCTGAACAGGTAAGTTGTGTGAAGTTCACGAGTAGATAGATATTACTGTACATTGACTTGTCTAGTAGGTAGACAAGTCAATGTACAGTAGTATCTATCTACTCATGAACTTGCCTTGTGGTCCTCACAGCAGCACAGCACACAGTGATTTACCGCAGTCTGCCACTCTTCTGCTTCGTCCCTGTTTTACCCTATATTCAGCTGAGTATATGGTAAAACAGGGATGAAGTAGAAGAGTGGCAGGCTGTGGTAAATCCATAGGAATGAATGGACGCAGCCGGCACGCAGGGGGTTAAGCGGCCGGCCGCTTCCATTCATTCCTATGGGTGCTGAGCCACTATAGTTACAGACCCGGCATTCGGACCCAGCATACAGACACTAGGGCGGGTACCAGACCGCAGCATCGCACGCTCATAGTAGGAGCGTGGCGATGCTGCTCATTTCAGGCCTGGAATGCAAATACAAACCGGGTGCGGGCCTGAGGTTACGTAGCCACTTCACCCAGTTTGTGATGGAGTGGGGGGGAGGTCTGCGTTCTGGGCATGCTAGCAGAAGTACCATATGTACTTCTGCAGTTTGAAATGAGCAGCATAGTAGTAGCGTGGCGATGCTGCGGCCCGCCACCCACCATAGTGTCTGTATGCTGGGTCCGGATGCCAGGTCTGTAACTATAAATATTGCTGAATTACCGCAATGACTCGAAAATAAGCTGAGGCAGACTTTTTCAACACAAAAACTGTGTTGAAAAACTCGGCTTATACTCAGGTATATACGGTAAATACAAAAATCAATGCTTACCACTAACAGTCTCAAAATCACGTGTGTAAGTTATAGCGTCTCAAAGTTATTGCTATATAAAGTGACACATCAGTTTTAAAAATGAGGCTGAATATTTAAGTTTCTTTTAGTCTGTGTCCTTGAAGGGTTAAATTTAGATTTAAAAGTATGGGAAAAAAATACTAGCCATAAGATTGTATCCACTCATCCCATTTTTCATACATGAGGAGCAATTGGGATTTGTCTTGGGAAGGGAGGCAGAGAAAACTCCTCTAGACTAATTAACACCATTAGATATTTCCACAAACCAGGTCGCCCCTTGTTCTTCTTGGTATAGAAGGCTTTTGAAAGGGTAGATTGGGCCTACATGAAAACCATCCTGGGGAAATTCAATATACCATACCAATTTATAGCTGCAATCTTTACACCCTACACCCAACCGCACACCCTCTTAAAAATTAATGGAACTCCATCAACCAGTTTTGAAGTCTCCTATGGGACCAGACAAGGGTGCCCATTGTCACCCACACTGTTTATCATTGTCTTAGAGACCCTATTACAGGCAGTATGGCAACACCCTAAAATCAAAGGCCTCAAGGTGATAAAGGAGGTGATTCAATTCTGCAGCATTCATCGATGGTGTGGTGTTCCTGAACTCTAATTCTATAGAAGGTTTACCAGAAATAATGTACCTACTTCCCCAATACGGCACCAAGTCAGGATATAAAGCTAATCTTGCCAGATCTGGAGAAGAGATGCTACAGACATCAGACTACTGTACATTTACATAGTCAGATAGACAATAAAATACCTAGGTATTCATCTAACAGCGGATCTAGAAGAAATTTTAAACAAAAATTTCAAACCACTGTTGGACGTGATTACCGTAATTAATCCCTGGCAAAATATGATAAACTACCCCTATCCTGGTTTGGCAGGAGAATCCTGCTGCAGACATACATTGTTCACAAAATCCTGTATTGCATGTCTATCATACATAGTCACCTACCAACCTCTTTCTTCACATCACTCTGTAGTACTATGTCTAAGTTTATAAGGCACAGAAAGAGACCTAGATTTGCAGCTGCAATGTTAACTAACAAGAAAAATTTAGGTGATGGAGTGAAAAAGATCTTGAAATGTTCAAATGGAGATAGAGGTCTGTGAAGGTTTTGAGATCTTTTTAAGGATACGTAGAAATAATGTAGTTGCACTAGGAAAAGCTGTGGACAAAACTAGAATCTAAAAATTGACTGGCCAGGAGAGTAGGAGAGAAAAGATCCAAGAGCTGCTAGGAAGCCTGGATTGCTGGAGACAGGAGTCAATGGAACGTCATTGGTAAATAGTTGCGTCACAGTGTGGTGTAATTTCGCGCACCAAGAATGTGACGTGTTACACATGGAAGATTAGGAATGGCTTCATCCAACCAGTCATGTTTATGGAGCGAGTGAAATGTGGTGAGGACGGCATAGATCCCTCTATAGGGCGAACCAGAGTTTAGAGTGGACAGAGTGGTACCAATCCAGGATGCACACAGCGACTGCAGTCATGTAGTATTGGGTATAATCTGGAACAGATAGGTCTAGTTTCTGTTTAGATCTTGAGTATAATTTGCTTGGTAATTCTGGGGGGCTTTGAGGCCCAGATAAATTTGGAGAAGTATGCTGGGGAATTTTTTGAAAGAGGTGGAATAGCCTGGGTAGGAGGTTTATTTTCAAGAGGTTTATGCGACCAAGCCAATTTAAAGGGATTATATCATTGGACAAACTCATTTTTAACTAAGCATATATTTGCATAGCCTTTAGAAAGGCTATTCCAGACATACCTTTAACTTGTTAATCCTCTCAGCCATTTTTGAATTAGCCCGCTTTTATTGATATGCTAATTAGCCAGCAAGGTGCACTCGGAAGTTAGCCAGGAAGGGACACGGAAGTTCAGTGAGCACTGTGTGCTGTGTGTACACTGGGGGAGATGAGAGCATGGAGACAGCTGCTGATGATGATGATGATGATGCTCACGATGACTCATTAGCCTCCCTGCTCTTACCTCCCCCTGTTTACACAGATCACACAAGTGGTGCTCAGAGAGAATCACAGAGATTTCTGGTGCTCAGTGGTGGCTAATTAGCATATAAATAAATGCGGACTAATTCAAAAATGGCTGAGAGGATTAACAAATTCTAGGTATGTCTAGAATAGCCTTTCTAAAGGCTATGCAAATATATGCTTAGTTAAAAATTAGTTTTCCCAATGATAGAATACTTTTAAGTTCTTCAATATCTGATAATAGGTGCTTTTCCACTGACTCTGATGCAGATGAATTTTTTTCTCTAGCCCCATTCATTTATGAGCAACAAGAGCAGTTATGTAGGCAGGGGGGTATAGTTCAGAGCTCCAATAAGAGACAGCCAGTATCAAAGCTCAGAATAACACTCTTTACCTTCTCCTGCCTGACACTGCCCTCCCGACTATAGAGAGCCTAAATAGCATATTAGGCACCAAAATGAACATCATTGATTATTTGGGAGTAGTAGGAGCTAGAGAAAAAAATCAAGCTGTGCCAGAATCAGTGGAACAGCAATGATTTTTTGACTAAAAAATCTGGATTTGCGGAAGGAGTTGAAACGTCAACTTTAAGATGTTCCACTTTAGGTAGGGGTTGCAGGAATAGCAGTTGCTAGTGGGCTCTGGACCCAGATGGGACCCCAAAGGTTCTTCTGCACATAAAGTATACCACTATTTTAAATGGTGCAATGTAGGTAATGACCTCATTACAAATTTTGCATTGGGACCCAGGAACATCAAGTTATGCCTCTGACCTAAGGGCTTAGTTAGGACCACAGACTAATGCTGGAGCTTCAGACTGCACTACAGTCATTTATTTGTCCTTGGTGGAGGATACCAGCCTACCTATTGCAGTGCAATGAAACTGCAGGCATATGGTGGATCGATAGAATTCTATAGATGTGTTATTAGAGCTGTGTTCAAAGTGAAAATTGCAAAGAGCTGTGTTTATGTTGTAGTTAGCACTGTTGCATGCAGAAAGGGGGTTCCTGGAGCTGAGCAAGTGCAACATCTGCATGGATATTCTTACTTTGAATTGACTTTTTGAATTAAATAGAATTGATTTTCTATGAAATTACCTCTATTGCCTATATGTATTTCAGATATGAATATGATACCCTCCCCCTCATAAACACACACACACACATTGGGGACATAAATTGATGTGAGTGATGACAAGCTCTCTACAATGATGCAGAATATGCTGCAACCAGAAATGTATGGTTATGATAGTAGCGATAATAATAATGTTAAAAACATTACATGTTAATGAAGAAAGTATTCTGAACTTATTTGCGACAGATAGACAGCCGAGCATGTCTTGAAAGAAAGCGTTACTTTGTACCTCATGGTCATTTCCTTAGCTGCTGTTTTTAATTATGTGATATATCAAAGGCTTATATACAAGTCGTGATCTTATTCTGTAGCCCCTGCCACCCCACACTGCTAGCCTCTGGCTCTGAAAACCTGGGCTGAGATTTCCCCCACCCCACCAAACATCCAGAGTCATGGCTAAAAAATGTCAAAAAATAACAAGAGGCCTCATAACAGCAGCAAGAAAACACATGATAGGCCAGCTCAGCCCTCCAAAGCAACTAACTCAAAGGTCAGAAAAAAGATGGAACAGAAAATCTGTGCACAAGCACAACAATACACAAACAGGCTAACCTGACTTCTTATATTACTTGACTGAACTAAAACACCCATAATTGAAGAAGTTACCATAATGCATTGCACTAGGTTTGAGTGTGAGAATGAGTTTGTATGGCATAGTCATGAAGGGCTATAAAATATTATCTGCTATAGTTTGGAGTTTATGCATTAGTGACAAGGTTAAATTACATGATGAGTTATGCAAAATATACAAGAAGAAACAAAAATGGAGCTATGTTGGGGGGTTTTCTAATCCATAGTCATCATTTCATCAAATAACCAAGAACAGAGAATGATTACTAGGAATTCTTAATTTAACTAACTTAACTCTTTGATTGGAGAGTTTTTATTAAACTTTACATTTTAGCAAATAAAATATTATGTTCTTATAGGTACTTGTTCTTATAGGTTCAGGTGCTGACATTATAGTCCTAATAGATGTTGTGATAGTAACAGTAACTAAAAGTTTTCATGGTGGATTCTAAAAGCATAAGGTGTGTTTGACAAATGCCCTCGAGACAGTTTCTATAGTTGGATTATAGTTCTGTAGTGGCATACAATACAGTTTATTTCAAGGTTACTAATACATTGTACTGTATGTCTTAATAGCATAGAGCAAGTCAGTAACATAGTAAACTTCATGTTACTTAAACCAGTATGATACAGCAATTTAAAGTAAAAGCAAACTATATTAAACAATCTTTAAAGCATATCTAAGCAAAGTATACAATTTACAGAAATGATAATGATTGTTAAGAACTAACAATTAAGATTATTCAGTATCCACTGAACATGTACAACATGTAAAATACCAAGTACAGCAGGACGATCTTGTCTTACCTTGGCTGGCTGTGCTCAGACAGATGTGGCCGGTGTAAGACAGGAGCAAAAATGAAAAGTATACCATACCCCAAGGTAAACCCAAGGCAAGGGGTGTGCATACTCTGTGCCAATAAAAATACATGTTTGACTAACTTAAAAGGCAAAAAGATCAAATCTCAATGCTGAGTGGTGCACAACTTTCTTTTGTTAAGCTGTCAAGCATATTCTTCCGGAGGATCTTTTTATTTCCAATTCAACATGATAAGGATTAATTTTTCAGTTAATAAATCACACTACGTGAAGGAAAGTCTCATATTGCTCAGTGGCAGCAACCAAGCTATTAAATTGCTGTAGTACCTGATGTATATTAATTGCACTGAATACAGATGCAATTTTCAAGGCAAAGGTGACAAAAAACATCCAATAAAACATCACACATTTTCTTGATGCTAGAAAAATTAAAAGAAATGTAAGATGCTAATAAAAACACAGCTGCTGTAGATTTCCACTTCCCCTTTCCATTCACAAAAACAAGATAAAAACAAGATCTGTAGGGTAATGAGGTCAGGAGAAGTGTTGCTGGTAAAAAGGAGTCTGTATGCTGAAAAGATAGAGTGAAGCCTCCCCCCTCACCAGCTGCAACACACAAAGGTTCCTGCTAGAGAGGAGGAAGGAGAGTGGAGAAGGAGGGAGGGAAAAAGGAGGGGGGCCAAGAAGAGAGAGGGAAAGGAGGGTGGCATGCTCCTCCTATACACTTTTCGTTTCCATAGATGTATCTCGAGTGATATTTGGGCAGTCATTTTGTGAGATCATTTTGCATATTATGTGATTTCTAGCACCTGTAATGATCTTCTAGCTTATGGATGATCAATGTTGTATAATCACATAGAAATTTCTCATAAATTGGTCCAGTATTCTCCCTTTCTTAGTGGATAAGAGCTTGCCATCTTTGTGCAGAAAGTTACATACAATAAAGCCTCTTTTCCATGTCACTAATCTACCTTACTAGATCTTGAACTAGGTTCTTTTATTTGCAGCTGATAAATTCTTTTGTGTGGTAAGAAAAGAAAATCAAGGAAAAAAACCTTTTCAACTTGTGTTTACAATTCAATATTTGCCCAGGTTTACCTGTCATGTTACAACTGGTTCTACCTATGGCGTGATTGAAAAAAATTGTGATAGAGACAAAATGGAGATCTTTCTATGACCCTAAACTGAAAAGATTAAAAAGTAAAAAAGAAAATCCCTTTATATGTGATATTTGTTCTGCATACTTCTATTTCTAACAAAAATCAAGTTTTTCCAGATGTTCAGAGATATTTATTTTACTTGAAAATTGCTGGTAGTTCAAGATCAGCAGTATAATGTTAAATGAAGTAAGACCTTGGTTGTGCTTATCAGAATTTAGCAGTAAAATGTATTTTTGGAGAATAAGGGAAGAGGTTCAAATCTGTTTAGCTATAGCTTTAGAAAAAGTACAGTGCCCGAGCATGCTCAAGGGAGAGCAGACACAGACAGAGGCCAGAGGTCACAAGAAGAAGAATAGATTTTTTTAAAATAAATATTAGTAAAACATAGTACTCTTAAGGAATAGTTAGAACAAGTAATGTTAAGAGCAAAATCATGAGGCGCAGAAATAATCATACAAGGTATAAAAATATGATCTATATTACACAATAGAAAAAACATAAGTTAACTCTTGAAATAGCATAAACTGTATGACTGAGAATTACATTTATTTTCTAAAAGTTTCACAGCAGAAGAAAAGTCAGGTATTACCTTTGAAACATGGGACTTTAAAGAGTACCTTTCACCACACTCAGCTATTCAAGTGCTAAGCATCTATTAATACAGTGCCTTGCAAAGGTATTCATACTCCTTTTTTACATTTTGTCACCGTACAACCGCAAACTAAAAATAATTTTATAGAGATTTTGTGCGACATACCAATACAAAATCCTGTTAATATTATGTTTGTGAGTTTGGATGTTTGTGGGGTTGTGTGTTTGGATGTTTGTTCTTCAATCACACAAAACCCGCTCCACCGATTTGGCTGAAATTTTTCACAAACATAGTTACTACACAGGATTGCGCAATAGGCTACTTTTCGTCACAATAGCGCACATACGTTTTTCCCAGGACCCCCACAAAAGCCAATCTCACACACTTTGGACCATAGCAAGCCACAAAATTCATATTACCCTCTACAGCTTAGCCCATAACCCCACACAATCACATTTACATATACTTCACCATTTTCACTCTCACCTTAACGATACTCCTTGAGGCTACCTCTTTGACCCTCCAAAGCAGCCATGTTTGCCGACCCCCACCGCTCTGGCGATCCACGACACCGCCCACCCAGCCACTCCACTGTGTTGGCAGGAGCCACCTACAGAACGTGTTTCCAGCACGCCACCATTTTGTGCCTCCACCGTAGGCCGCAGCACCCGAACTACTCTCTCCAGCCCGCCACACTCCCCGACGGTAGTCTCACCTCACTGCTGTTTCGTCTTCACGAAATTATGTTCAACAGAAACGTCTCATGTATTCTCAGAATTACAGCAAAAACAAGATACGAAGTTACATTTCATGTCACATACCTTTTACACACTACTAAATCCGTACCCGTGCCTGTATTTACCCACTTCTACAATCACCGCAGACGAAGTCGCGGGTACCAGCTACTAAGCGATAATTGTGAAGTGGAATGAAAATGTTACATTTAAAAATTTGAATCAAATAAAAATCTGAAAAGTCTGACATGCAAAAGTATTCTACCCCCTATATCAATACTTTTTAGAGCCACCCTTTGCTGGAATTACAGCTGCAAGTCTTTTGGGGTATGTCTCTATCAGCTTTGCACAACTAGAAACTGAGATTTTTGCCCATTCTTCTATGCAAAATAGCTCAAGCTCAGCCAGAATGGATGGAGAGCATCTGTGAACAGCAATTTTCATGTCTTGCCACACATGCTCAATGGGATTTAGGTCTAGACTTTAAATGGGTCATTCTAGTACACACATATTCTTTGATCTAAACCATTCCACTAGCTCAGGCTGTATGTTTAGGGTCATTGTCTGTCTTGCTGGAAGTTGAATCGTCTTCCCAGTCTCATTTCTTTTGCAGCCTCCCTCAGGTTTTCTTCCAGGATTGCCTTGTATTTAGATCCATCCACTTTCCCATCAACTCTGATCAACTTCCCTGTCCCTGCTTAAGAAAAGCATCCCCATAGCACGATGCTGCCACCACCATGTTTCACAGTAGGGATGTTGTGTTCAGGGTGATGAGCAGTGTTACTTTTTTGCCACAAATAGCGCTTTGCATTTTGGCCAAAATGTTCAACTTTGGTCTCATCTGACCACCTTCTTCCACGTGTTTGCTGTGCCCCCTATTTGGCTTGTGACAAATTTCAAACAGCACATCTTTCTTTCTTTCTTTCTTTCTTTCTTTCTTTCTTTCTTTCTTTCTTTCTTTCTTTCTTTTTTTCATGGTTTTGGGCTTGCCACTTTTCCATAAAAGCCAGATTTGTAGAGTGCACGACTTATAGTTGTTCTGTAGACAGATTCTTCCACCTGAGCTGTGGATTTCTGCAGCTCTTCCAGAGTGATCATGGGCTTTGGAATGACTGGGCTTTTCTGACCAGTGCTCTCCTAGCTTGATTTGTTAGTTTGGGTGAACGGCCATGTCTAAGGTAGGTTTGCAGTTGTAGAATACTTTTTCCATTTTTTGGGTGATGGATTGAACAGTGCTCCTTGGCATGCTCAAAGCTTGGGATATGTTTTTATAACATAACCCTACTTTAAATGTCTCCACAACGTTCTCTGACCTCTCTGGCAAGTTCCTTGGTTTTCATGGTGCTTTTTGTTCACTAGTGTTCTCTAACAAACCACTGTTGGCATTCACAGAACAAGTGTATTTACACTGAGACGAAATTATACACAGCTGGACTGTATTAACCAATTAATTTACTTCTGTAGGCAAATGATTGCACTGGATTTCTTTTAGGGGTATCCGAGTACGGCTTAGTTCACACGCAATCCGCATGTGCATATTCTGTTGCGGCTGCCGCGAAGGGATGCTGGTGCAGTAAACGGCATCCTGTCGCGGCTTTCCGCTCCGGATTAGGCCCAAATGAATGGGCCTAGTCCGGAGTGTGCTGCTGTGAGGCGGATGCTGCGGCTGTATCAGCTACGGATTTTGCCTGAATAAAGGATAGCTCGTTGTCACTAGCGGAAAAAAGAAAGCTAGCGGTCTACATAGACCACCATTGTGAGGGGTTGGATTATGACATGGATTCCGCGCCAAAATCCGTCCCCTCTTGCCCGTGTGAACGGGGCCTTAGGGGGTTGAATACTTTTGCACGTCACACTTTTCAGATTCCACTTCACAATAATCTCCTACTTTGTATTGATCTGTCACTTAAATTCTCAATAAAATACATACAAGTTTGTGATTATAAGATGACAACATTTGAAAAAGTTCAAAGGGGTATGAATAATTTTGCAAGGCAATTCCAGGACAGTTGGAATTTTCTTTCTAGCCCTCACCGTTCAGAGGCAGCCAATGTCAGCACCCAAAATTGCACCCCTTGCCTGACACCACCCATTTGGCAGTACAACCTAAATCGCAGTATAGCAGCAGTATAGCATGTAGAAAAAAGCAAAAATGCCATTACTGCATTAACAGATCTCAATTAGAAAACAGAAACTCTAGATATTTGAGACTAGGAGCTGTGATCAGATAGTAGACGCTCCTGGGTAGGATAAGGTGGTGCTCAACTGCAAGATACACAGATAACACAAGAAAAAGAAAAAATGCAGGGCACTCACTAGGCGTCTTTAAAAATCCCAAAAATACTTTATTGCATCTTCAATAAAACGTCAATGCATATGGAAGTAGCAAGCTTGATAAAGTGCCTTTAGGGCACGAAATGATCGTCGCTTTTGCATGTCTTCCAGGCATACCTGCTCCATATGTATTGACGTTTTATTGAAGATGCAATAAAGTATTTTTGGGATTTTTAAAGATGCCTGGTGAGTGCTCTGCATTTTTTCCTTTTCTTTTTCATAGCAGCAGTATAGCCTACATAGCATATAAGGCACCAAAAATAACAGCATTGATTACCAGGGAATGGTGGTGGCAAGATAAAAATTTCAACTGTGCTAGAATCAGTGGAGCTGTGTCTATTAACAAATACTAAAAACTGGAGCTGGTGGAGGTGGTGAAAGGTCCTCTTTAAGCTTTTACTTATATCAACTATTTGTCCTCCAGTGTGACACTCTGCTAAAAATTCCCTCTACTTGTCTAACCAAAATTAACTTCTATGGAATTGTAAATTATTTCCTGAGCCAATTTTTGTTGTAGTCCGGTACTGCGGCACTCTCAATTTTAGTTGCTAAAGTGAGACTTTAATTATGTTCAAGACATACCATGGGACAATAGTAGTTGCTACCAAAATAACATTTTTGCCAATGTCCGACCTTTATCAATGTTGTTAGACAATAAATCCAAATAAAATAAGTAATATGACTAATATAAAAAAAGAAATTCAATCTGCCGGCAACTTGTGTAGATGGAAAATGTCCTTTTGTTAGAAAAGCAGTACACAACGTATCTGTTCTCACAGGAACCTTTCTCAAGTGTTAATGAACTCATCTACTTCAGTACAATTGATATAAGAAACCAATTCATATAATTTCATTAAAACCACATGAAACAAGGTATATGAACGTGCATTGAAATATAAAGTACATCCAAATCCATAACCACCATGTTACCTTCTATTCCAAAGGATGTATGATGTCCTGCTCAGTTACTGCACACTTCTGCAGCCTTGTTTCATGTAGTTTTGATGAGATACCGTATATACTCGAGTATAAGCCGACCCAAATATAAGACGAGGCCCCTAATTTTACCACAAAAAAACTGGGAAAACTTATTGACTCGAGTATAAACTGAGGCAGTGGCGGATCCAGGGTTTACGGGGCCCTGGGCAATTGACTTTGGCGGGGCCCTACTCACCGGGGGGGTCTCGCACTTCTAACCTGTACCTCCCAACTTTTGAAGACTAGAAAGAGGGAATAAGGTACCAGAGGTACCAAGGGGCTTCGAAAATGTGCCACGGGGGCATGCAACTGACACTCTAGACATGTTTCACAAAACACTTTAACCTCGTGATATATCCCCGGCCAATAAAATCGCTGCAATATGCGGTCCAACGTTTTTGTGGCACCTAGCTGACCCCCAAGCACATGTTTATGTGCCAACTCCAGCACCGTCCGGCGATAAGGCTGGGGTACCAGTAATTGCTCTAAGGTCTCGCCTCGCACCCTGTCAACTCGGTATAACAACTCCTGGTTGACAACCATGCGGGGGAACATCTCATCAGCGCCTTGGCGCTGAGACACACCATTGATAACACTAACATTTTCCCAGGCCCTTTGTAGAGTGGGATTCTGGTGTTATCATGAGACACTTTCAAATCTGACATCTGAAGTTCAGTACCAGCTTCCTCGGCTTCACCTGCCATTACCTCTAGGGGAGACGTAGAGCCACAATCCTCTTTTAACATGGTCACCCCTACGGCAGGAACCCTAGAGTCCTGTTCATTAGGTTCAGGCTCAAGGACCTGACCAGACAACACTTGTGGTATTCTTGGGGTTGAATCCTCTGACCCTTGCTTTCCCCACACAGTCCAAATAGGGGAAAGTCCCATCCCAGGATGAGGTCATGGGGCAAGTTCTTAACAACCCCTACCTCATGTCGTCTCTCTCCACAGGGGGTCTGGATGGAGACAATCATGATTGTGTAGTCCCTTATATCTCCATGTATGCACAGGACCCCGACTGTGTGTCCAGTGATAGTCCCGTGGTCAACATAGTTCCCATTAACAAGGGTCACCCGACTTCCAGAATCCAGTAGTGCCACCACTAAGCACCCAGCCACGGTCACCTGGCACAGGTGGCGCTCATCAACAGTGTCTGGGGTGGCAGCAGTGTATACAGGTGCAGCATAGAGGGACACCCTCCGACCCAGGCTGCATTCCATGGGTTCAATGGCATGGGGACAATTAGCCGCAACATGGCCCGGCTCGTGGCACTCCCAGCAGATGACAGTCCTTCTCCCCTAGGTCACTACCTTATCCTGGCAAGCCCGAGATAAATTGGCCCTCTGGGCCGTGGGAGTTTGTGGGATTTGGAGGCGCCCATTCCCAAGGGAATGTGTAGCGCAATATCGTTCGACCAACCCCACCAGTGTATTGGCGTTTCTTGGGTCACCATGCCCCACCCACCTCTGGATCTTACCCGGTAAAGATCTCAGGTACCGGTCTATGACAACCCGCTCCACAATCTGCGCTGGGATTAATGTCTCTGGCTGGAGCCACTTCCGGACAAGTTGTACAAGGTGGTGAATTTGTGACCTTGGTGGTAACGCCTCCTGGTATTCCCAATCATGGACTCTTTGAGCCCGGACATTCTGGTCCACATCCAGTTGGGCCAGGATCTCTGCCTTCACGCGCTGGTAATCACATGCATCCTTTTCACTCAGGTCAAAATAAGCTTGCTGGGGCTCAGCAACTAAGAAAGGAGCCAACACCTTTGCCCAGAGCTGCGGTGGAAGCCTCTCACGGGTGGCCACTGTTTCAAACCCAGTCAGATAGGCCTCTACATCGTCCTCTGACATCATCTTGGTCAGCGCTTTACAGACCTCTTTCCTGGCAACCTGCTCTGGCTTTGCTGGGTCGGGCTTTTGCTGAGCAGCCAGTAACATGGACATCTGCTTGGCCAAAAGACGGTTGGTCTCCTGTTGCGCTGCATTAGCTTGCTGCTGCTGCTGATAGGCCTCTGCATGTCTCTGCTGCAACAGCCTGTTAGCCTCTCGTTGTGCTGCATTAGCCTCTGCATGTCTCTGCTGCAACAGCCTGTTAGCCTCTTGTTGTGCTGCATTAGCCTCTCGCTGCACTGCATTGGCCTCTGCATGTCTCTGCTGCTGCTGATTAGCCATTATCAGCTGTTTCACAATCTCCTCCATAGCTGTGGCTTTCTATTTCAGCTTGTGTATGTCTCACTGCACTTATGCCCGCATCCGAAGCACCATATATAGGAAATCGCTCAGGTAGATGCTTGTAGCAGTGCTGGAAATGGGGACATGGCGACAAGGAGAAACTCACCACAGACCTTAACATAAAACTGACAGATAGGAAAGGTTTACTTTGGTACCCAAGCAACCATCCAACCAAAAAACCAAAGTGAAGGAATCTCTCCCTTGGTTTCAACTAGCAACGTTTAAATGGATTGTGTGGAAATGTCAAATAAGTCCACAGAACACTGATACCCATCTAGCAATTTGAGGCCCCTTTCACATCTGCATTCGGGTTTCTGTTCCGGAAGCCCGCTTGGGGATACCCCGAACGGAAACCCACACACATTAAAAAGTGGTTACCTAAGGAAACCACACAAACCCCATAGACTATAATGAGTTTTGTAATACAAAACAAATAATAATGCGCAGGTGTATACTTGCAAGAAGCATGTCAACAAAAGAAAACACCCAACTATGTATAATACAGCTATAAATTGTATTAATATCATTAAAATAATAATAAATGTGACGAGACTGACAATAATACAAGTAATTAAGAGGGAACTAAACTACACCCAAACCAGATGGCTGGGGGTATAGAAACATATACATAGGTACTAATGGAGAGTCACAAAAGTGCAATGCAATAATTGTATACTGCTACAAACAGTGTAATACCTTGATAAATAAATGCATAAACCCACGAAGAAGCCACAAATGAATATGCAAGGGACCCCCTAACAAGTAATACCTATACCACCGGAGCCATCAGGTCCTATATCTACCCTCCCAAAGTATTGCAAAAACCCAGCTCTTCTATTGCAGGCTACATGGAGTAGCTTGCAATAGAATTCATTGAATGACAGGGTGGGGAGCCTTCACAAAGCTCCCTGCTGTCATGACAACGCAATTCTGGCCCCGCAGCTTGGCACCTTGGTCAGTTTTGACCAAGGCGCCGGAGAAGTTAATGACCCCGATCCGTGCGGGCATGGACCGGGGGCATTAGCGCTGGGTGTGTATTGTATAAAATAGTAGACACCTGATGGCTAAGGAGACCGCCCGGCTCCCAGGTGGCAGCCATAGTTAAACACCCGGCATCCGCAGTAGTAGTACGGAGGTTGCCGGGAAAGGGTTAAAAAGAGGCCCGAATAAAGCAAGGAGTCACGCCGGATTAACACTGGTTTTTATGTTTGCTCACCTTCCCTTGGCCTCCGATCAGTACACCCCCAAGTAGTAGTTTCAGTTCAAACGTATTCAGTTCAAATGAAACCACGCAAACCAAATCTCGTTAGGTTTTCACAACAAATACAATTGCCATGTTCCCACGGCCCTACTTACTGGTTCCCACTCCTGCCACCTACACTTCTCCATCTGCCCTCCAGAGGGTCCCGTGTGTCCCAAATCACGTCATTGTCAGCGACGTCATGCTGCAGTGTGGAAAGCTGAAGGGGAAGCGGAGGCGGCCGTGAAATAGAGAGGAAATCGGTTAGTAGGGCTGTGGGTCTGTGGGCAAGTGTTTTTGATAGACAAAGCTAGTTACACCAACAGCTATTGGCCTGTTTAACAACAACAAAAAAACAGCAGTCAGCTGATGCTGGCCCTGGACTCAATAGTGCATTTGAATTGTACTGATTATATTTCATTATTTTACAGGCTTGGTCCTAAATGAATTCTTGGAGACCATCAGGTACCATAACCCCAGCTTTCTTACTTTCCCTACTATTCCACCCCTTTCTTCTCCCTTCATTTTCCTTTTTTCTGCAATGGGGATGGGGTTAGCCAGAATCCCATCCACTAGTATAGCATATCATTATTTCTGCAGTCTGCAGCCCTTCCTTCCTCCTTCATGATGCTGCCTGAGGCTGAAGGGGGAAGAGGACACATTAGAACCCCTATCTCAGGATCTGTGAGGGCTATGAAGATGATATTGGATCATGATCTTAAAGATGCAAATCTCATATTCAAAATGAATCTGAGAAATCTCATTCAGAAAAGAACATTTTGTTTAATCTATTGGGATTAGTTAATTGTAGTTATAATTGATGAAGGAGAGACATTTCTTATCATACACTGCTTGTTCAATAAAATGCCCTCTGAGGGTACATTCAGAGGACCAATATGCAAAAATATTAATTTTTCTTGTCCGTTTTATACCTGGAGATGGCTAGTTTCTTGGATCCATATATTTGATGATCCATTGCAACAGACTGTCAAAATAATGGTCATCTGAATATCCCCATTCATTCATGTCCGTTAAAAAAAAAATTGACCTCACAGGGCCATTATTCACTGTCATGTGAATATAGCTTAAGAGTGGCTTTGAGAGTGCACCACAAAGTGGTGTCTGACACCTCTCAATTATCATTGTTTGGAAGGAATTCATAAATCTGAGCACTAAGAACGAACCATCAATCACTGAGCATGGAGGCAGGTGCTTAGCATTGCAGGCTAGCAGTGCTAGAGTCCTGGGTTTGAATCCTGCCAAGGACAACATTTTAAAGGAGTTTGTATGTTCGCTCTGGAGTGTGGGAAGAAACCCACGTAAACACAAAGACATACTGATAGGGAATTATTATTGTTTATTTATATAGCACCATTAATTCCATGGTGCTTTACATTTGGGGGTTTACATACAATACACAAAATATAATAGGTAGAGATGAGCGAACACTGTTCGGATCAGCCAATCCTAACAGCATGCACCCATAGAAATGAATGGAAGCACCTCTGACGCCGGCCAGCCGCTGGCAAAGTCAGCGTCACAGGTGCTTCCATTCATTTCTATGGGTGTGTGCTGTTCGGATTGGCTGATCCGAACAGTGTTTGCTCATCTCTAATAATAGGGAATGTAGATTATGAGTCCTATATGGGACACTGACTGTCAATGTCTGTAAAGTGCTACAGAGTATGATGGCACTATACAAGTAAGCATAATAAATAAATAAATAATGCCTGTTCTTAGAGACATAGTCAAGATGTGATCAAATGTTACTGTTAAGGCACCAAGTTGAGGTGGGAGGATGATTGAATTGCTTACTTATCAATGATGATATAGGCACATGGAAAGACCAAACTATGGAATACATCTTGGAGTTAAGACATTTATTTATTTATTTATTTATTTGGGACTTAACAAGGAAATAGTCTATCCTAGTATAGTATATTAGTATATATAGTATAGTATGTATAGTATAGTATAGTATATATATATATATAGTATATAAGTATAGTATACTTATGTTTGCATGTCATTGAAAATATTGGAGTAAGCTCAGGCATCGCTTTTTATAAGTGGAGTCCACTGAAGGCCATTGCACACTATAAAGTCCCCTAAAACAATAAGGGTGCCTTTTCTTTCCCTTTGTAGAATAGACAAGACCTGAGCTATAAATCTAGTCTGTCCAGTATCTGGAGCATAAAGGGAGGCTATAATATATTCATTAAATCCTATTAATAGAGTTTGGATGTTTGTGGTTTTGTGTGTTTGGATGTTCGTTCCTCAATCACGCAAAACCCGCTCCACCAATTTGGCTGAAATTTCCACAAACATAGTCACTACACAGGATTGCGCAATAGGCTATTTTTCGTCACAATAGCGCACATACTTTCTTCCCTGGACCCCCACAAACCCCAAACTCACATCACCATCTCTGCAATCTCACACACTTTGGACCATAGCAAGCCACAAAATTCATATTACCCTCTACAGCCTAGCCCCTAACCCCACACAATCACATTTACATATACTTTACCACTTTACCACTTTCACCCTCACCTTAACGATACTCCAGGAGGCTACCTCTTTAATCCTCTGGAGCAGCCATGTTTGCCGACCCCCACCGCTCTGACGATCCGCGACACCGCCCACCCAGCCACTCCATTGTGTTGGCAGGAGCATGCGCATCTTAGCCACCTACAGAACATGTTTCCAGCATGCCACCATTTTGCACCTCCACCGTAGCCCACAGCACCCGAACTACTCTCTCCAGCCCGCCACACTCCCCGATGGCACTCTCACCTCACTGCTGTTTCTTCTTCACGATCCATCCACCTTCCCTAGGTCTCCACGCCAATGACACTGGTAAGTTCTGATAGCATGTTTGCATTGGGACTACTTCTGGCCTGTATACTCCGATGTACCCTTTCAACACACCACGAACACGTAACGGTCGATAATAATGTGTCCAATCTGCCTTACTGCCCACCTTAGAATTACCCAGCGTCCCTTCACATAAACTAGAACTCAAGATTGGCGTCCCTGTTGTACTCATGCGTAATCTGGATGTACCCCGATTGTGTAATGGCACGAGGCTACGTGTCACACAACTAGGAACAAATATCATTGAGGCCACTATTCTTACAGGAGCAGCTAAAGGTGACAGTGTGTTAATCCCACACATTCCAATTATACCAAATAATTTCCCATTTCAATTCAAACGACTACAATTTCCCCTTAAATTGGCTTTTACAATGACCATTAATAAATCCCAAGGACAAACGCTGAAAGTAGCAGGAATACATTTAGCTACACCAGGCTTCTCACATGGACAACTTTATGTTGCTTGCTCAAGAGTATCCTGTACCCAAAACGTACATGTACTGGCAGAAAATAACAAATCATACAATGTCATATATCGAAGTATATTAACTTGAAATACCTCTGTCCCAAAGACACTATGTACAGTTTTTCACAACACTGTATAGCAGCTGAAATACAAATTATGTTAACACAAAAGTCTCATGTATTCTCAGAATTACAGCAAAAACAAGATACAAAGTTACATTTCATATCCCACACCTTTTACACACTACTAAAACCTTACCCGCGCCTATATTTACCCACTTCTACAATCACCGCAGACGAAGTCGCGGGTACCAGCTAGTCTTGGATTAATTTTAAACATCATTAATGGTCTTCACTTCCTTAAATGCTATAGAGGGTTTTTTTTTTTTTGTTTTTTTTTTACTGCTATAGAAACACCATACTTTTAGTTTGATGCTGGGGCCACAAATATAGTCGGATATCGTGTGTGTGTATATCTATGTACATCTTCCAAGTGGAGATGTGTCTCCTGGAGTCAAAGAACATCTGCTTTTAATTGTTCAGCCTCCTTCAAAGAATAGAACGTTTATATGGGGAGTTCAACCACTTAAAGTTGAAGGATATTATTTTAAATACCACAGAGAGGATGAACAATATTGTAGAATGCTGGTATGGTATTAGAACACACGTACAGTAATACCCAGAGCAATGTACGAGAGATACTGCTAGAGACACTGGCATAATCCAAATAAGGGTGCTGAGTACTAAGCGGAGGAATGAAAAATAAACAATTTAAAAGGGAACAGAGAGCACATACGATTATACTGTTAAAGGGGCTCAGAAAGAAAAACATGAAATAGTAAAACTAATCATCTGCTTAATGCTAATAATATGCTTGTCACTATGTAAGCAGTGGAGTATACAGCCTGCCAGCGTATGCATGGACCCAGAGGCCTGACATGCTTGGTCTTCATGATCAGCATGGTCGTTGTCATCATCATCTTGAAACGGATAAACGTCAACCTCCTCCTGTGACATATCAAGAGGCCCCTCTACATGCAAGGGAGAGTTTTTCTCCTCTTCTAGTCTAAGAGTTCCAATTTCTCTAAAATGCATGGGTCCATGCATATACTGCAAGCATGGCAGGCCGTATGCTCCACTGCTTACACAGCAACAAGTATGTAATAATAATAATAATAATAATAATAATAATAAATTTTATTTATATAGCTCCAACATAGTCCGCAGCACTGTACAATTTGTAGGGTTTAAATACAGACAGATACATAACAAAGAACGTCATTTCACACAATGTGACTGAGGGCCCTGCTTGCAAGAGCTTACAAGCTATGAGGTAGAGGGGGTGACACAAGAGATAGCAGGGGCGGCATTGCTTATACAGTGGGAAGACAATTTTGTAATAGAGGTACTGTCATTACACAAACAAAACTTTATGAGCCATCACTAGTGGTGTCCTGTAACATGTGGATGGAGCTTGGACAAATAAAGTTAGCCTGAAAAGACATCATATCATGTGTGGTAATGTGGGAGCAGGGACAGAAGAAGTCTAAATTTTGGGGATTCTAATTATAGTACGGAAGGATTTACGTTAGAAATTGTGATAGGCCTGTCTGAAAAGATGCGTCTTTAGTTTGCGTTTGAAACTGTAGAAATTGGGAGTTAATCTGCTTGTCCAGGGTAGAGTATTCCAGAGAAGTGGTGCAGCTTGGGAGAAGTCTTGTATACAGTATGAGCGTGGGAGGTTCTAATAATAGAGGATGTAAGTGTTAGGTCATTGAGTGAGCGGAGAGCACGGGTTGGGCGGTAGACAGGGATGAGGGAGGAAATGTAGGGAGGTGCAGCATTATGGAGAGCCTTGTGGATGATGGTGATAACTTTATATTGTATTCTATAATGAATAGGCAGCCAATGTAGCGACTGGCACAGACCAGAGGCAACGCTGTAGCGTCTAGCCTGATAAATGAGCCTGGCCGCTGCATTCAGAATAGATTGTAGAGGGGAGAGTTTAGTGAGGGGAAGACCGATTAGTAAGGAGTTACAGTAGTCAAGGCGAGAATGAATCAGAGAGACAATAAGTGTCTTTATTGTATCTCTGGTGAGGAAAGGGCGTATCCTGGAGATGTTTTTGAGGTGGAGGTGACATGAACGTGCGAATGATTCAATATGAGGGGTGAAGGAAAGGTCTGCGTCAAACATGACCCCGAGGCAGCGGGCATGCTGCCTACGAGTTATAGTAAGGCCTGAGACTGCAATGGATATATCAGGGACAGATCTATTAGATGGTGGAAACAGTAGTAGTTCAGTCAGAGAGATTTAGTTTCAGATAGAGCGAGGACATGATATTAGAGACAGCAGAAAGACAGTCACTGGTGTTCTGTATGAGTGCAGGGGTGATGTCATGGGAAGATGTGTATAATTGAGTGTCATCAGCATAAAGATGGTACCTGAAGTGAAATCTGGCGATGGTTTGTCCAATGGGGGCTGTGTAGAGTGAAAAGAGCAGGGGGCCTAGGACCGAGCCCTGATATACCCCAACAGCAAGGGAAAGCGGGGAAGAAACGGAGCCCGCAAATGATACACTGAAAGTGCGGTCTGAGAGATAAGAGGAGAACCAGGAGAGCGCAGTGTCGTTGAGGCCGACTGAGCAGAGCATAGTGAGGAGAAGTTGATGGTCAACCATGTCAAAAGCTGCTGAGAGGTCCAGAAGAATAAGAAGAGAGAAGTCACCATTGGATTTAGCGTGTTATTAGCATGAAGCAGATAATAATAATAATAATAATAATAATAATAATAATAATACATTTTATTTATATAGCGTCAACATAGTCCTCAAACCTGTACAATTTGTAGGGTTCAAGTACAGATAAAAAGATACATTACAAAGAAATAGTCACTTCACACAATGAGACTATGGGCCCTGCTCGCAAGAGCTTACAATCTATGAGGTAGAGGGGGTGACACAAGAGGTAGCATTGCTTGTACAGTGGTCAGACAATTTTGTAATAGAGGTTACTGTCATTACACAAACATAAAACTGTATGAGTAGTCACCAGTCGTGTCCTTTAAGCAGATGGATAAGTACTGGATGGCAGTGCTCTTAAAGGGGTTGTCCCATCACAAGATTCCTATCTATACTGCTAGTTTATGTGGATTTAAGACTTTTCCTACATACATTGCTTTATCAAAACTGCTTTGTTTGGCCACTATCTTAATTTATTCATTTCATTGATTACACTCTGTTTCCATGACCACAGGCCTGGTGCTGAGCTTATCTGCTCGGTCCACAAGTGACATAGCTTCCTGCTCTCAGAGGGGGAGCGAGGGGGGCTGAGTGCTGGGAGCAGCTCTGAGCTGTGTATGTCTCTGCCACAGACAAGTAACGGAGCTCCTGCTGTCAGATAGGAGAGGGGGAGCTGAGTGCTCCTGTATTTCTGAGCTATCTCCTGCTCTTCTACTTATCAGTCGGTTTAATTGAGTTTGGCTGATAAGGGCTGAGATAGGGAGTTTGTTACCTCTGTATGTATTACAAACTGACTCAAATCCAGCTCTGCTACATCAGCTTCTACATCAGCTTCATACTGTGGTAATTCATTTACAACCAATCCCTCATTACTGACTGCAAATATACTGCTATGAAGACAGATAGCAGAGCAAGAAAAACCCCACCCAGCAATGTACCGAAAAAAACAGGAAGTCAAGAGAGCACACAGCCTGCAAGTGGTTGAACAAGCGAGTTGGGAATACCCCTTTAAGCCCTCACTATGAAGACAAAATGGGAGAATTCTTCCCTGCTTCCAAAAGGGAGACCACTGCAATTGCCAGTTGCTTGTGTACCCAGGAGGGCACTGCTCCGAGTCCAAATCACTCAGTGTTCCACCTACTCTGCCAATCCCACAAGTGTCATGGAAGAGTAAAAGCAACAGCAGCAGCAAGACTCAGTACAATATCTGGAAAGATGATGAATCAGAAATATTTTAGCTTGCAGCGCAGCAAAAATATTGGTGCTGTTGTCGCTAGCAATGCTGCCCATTTGGAATTGGCTGTGAGTCATCAAGCAGGATATTTGCTGCAGGATACATCGATACAGCTTCTCTGTGGTGTGACTCCTATGATCCAGGCTCATTAATTGTAAAACGACATGCATAACCCAGCTTTCCACGGGGTGTCCCCCCAAACACCTGACAAAGATACAGAGCAGTTCAGTCCGGCTATATACGCTCAACCCAGCTTTCCACTGTGTGTGTCCCCCCAAAAAACTAACAGGGATACAGAGCAATTCAGTCCAGTTATATACGCTCAACCCAGCTTTCCACGGGGTGTCCCCCCAAACACCTAACAGGGATACAGAGCAATTCAGTTTGGCTATTGTGACAGGACCAGGGGAAAAGTGGTAGAAGGGGTATACATTTCTCCCAGGTTCCTGTCATACATAATCTAGGTGTAGCTGAGCAAAGTTGTGCTCCTTGCTGGTGGGTCTTACCAAAAGGGCATAAAAGGGCAGTCAGGGCTCTCTCTCTACTCCTGGGAAAATACTTGTGAGTAATACTGCTGTATTTTGGTGATTAGGGAGCTCTCATAGTTAGGATACCTGTTGGTGAAGGTAGAAACCGGACGGCTAGGATTGTATTTTGTATTGTTTCTGTTTCATTTTGCCCGGAAAATTCCTAATAAAACTGGTTGTGGCCATATTCTGCTGGATTGGACTTTCATTTTTGTGCAAAAAAAGTGCTCGTCTATCTGAGGAGACGACGATCCCTGAACTAATCCTGTTACAAATCGTGGAGGATGCGGGCACAAAAATCCAGCAAGTTGTAAGTCGTGGGTTAAGTCTGTGCCTCCTGCAAAGTCAAACCCTGCAAGCATGGAGGAAGTGCTAAAACAGCTGATCCAGGCTAACATTCAGCTGCAACAGACTAATGCCAACCAACAGGAGACCAACTGTCTGCTTATAGAGTCCACACAAGTGATCTCCAGAGAACAGCAAGCTGCCTACAGAGAACAGCAGGCCATTAATAAAAGTCTGCTGGAGCAGATAAAGCTGCTGGCGGAAAGGCTCTCAAGTCCAGGCGCAAAGTGTCACTTCTGGAAGGAGAGTGCAGGCGTCTCTACAAAAGATGACCCTAGAGGATGATGTGGAAGTGTTTCTCACCATTTTTGAGAGAGCCGCTGAGAGGGAGATGCTTCCAGCTTACCAGTGGGCAGATACTGTGGCTCCATTTCTCAGTGGAGAACCTCAGAAAGCCTACTTTGACTTAAGTTAGCAAGATGCCAGACAGTACCCCAAGCTAAAGGTGGAAATCCTTGCTCGCTTAGGAGTCACACCTGCTGTCAGAGCCCAGCGGGTACATACCTGGAAGTTCCAGATGGGGAAACTTGTGAGGTCACAAATGTATGACCTAGTGGATAAAAAGTGGCTACAGCCAGAGATATCTTCTACTACCCAGGTGGTAGAAAGAGTCATCCTGGACTGGTTTGTTCAGGCCTTGCCAGTACACATCCAACGCTGTGTGGGACAAACAGAGCTCAAGGATGTGGACCAGCTAGTTGCCCTGGTAGAGCGGTATCTTAATACAGATTATCTCCAGGACTATGCTACTGCTCGGCAGGTCCCAAGGAACCAGAAAGGGGTCCCTCACCTGGACAAGGGTTAAGACTGTTCCTAATATAAAGGGGAGTAAGGAGGCCATTAAAGCAGGCCCTGGCTCAGAACTATTAGCCACGAACTCTAGGCCAATTCGCCCCAAAGTGCCTGCTGACATTACTTGCTGGCGTTGTCATGAACTGCCAATTGTCCCCTGGTTGATGAGCCTATGCAGTGTGATGTTGGGAGGAGGGTGTCCATGTTTGCTATCCCTGCCTACTCTGCCTCGCTCTCTTAGAGCACAGAGCAACAAACCTGTGTTGTGACTATTGAAGGTCGCTCTGTTACTGCTCTATTGGACTCTAGTAGCCTAGTGACTTGTCAATGCCAGCCTGGTGGACACCAGAAAATTACAACACAGGCAGATCGGAGTCATCTGCATGCATGGCAATACCAAAGATTACCCCACTGCCTTGTCTTTTGAAGCTTCATGTGAAAAAGTCATTCATGAAGTTGGAGTTGTAAAGACTTTAATGCATAATGTTATTCTGGGATGTGATTTTCCTTTGTTTTGGCAATTGTGGGAAATTAATCAGATAGGGTTAAATGTGCCTGTTATTGATCCTGTTCCATTGGAAGAACCTGACCTTGTACAAGCCGTGGGCGTAATTATAGTGGAAAATGAGACTTCTCCTTTAGAGGTATGTGCAGGGGATGTCGAGGAAGACACTCCTGAAATTGATTTCCCTGACTTGCCAGTCTCCAGTGATAATTTTGGGACTGCTCAACTCAAGGATCCTACATTAACCCATGCTCGTGAAAATATAAAAGAACCTGGGGCAGAGAAAATATACCCACATTTTGCACAGGAAAATGAATTGCTGTACAGAGTCAATGAAGTTGGTAGACAGGTTGTACTGTAGAGCAACTTGTAGTCCCTAAATCACATCACCGAAGCTTGATGGATCTTGCGCACCCCCATATCATGTCATTTAGCCTATAATAAAACCAAAGACCATATCCTGCAAAGATTTTACTGACCAGGTGTACATAAAGAGGTGAAAGATTACTGTGAGTTCTGTCCAGTATGTCAGTTTCACAACCCTGTGTCCCACTATAGGAGCCCTTTAGTGCCTCTGCCAATTATTGAAACTCCCTTTGAGAGGATTGCAATGGATCTGGTAGGACCTCTTGTTAAGTCTGCTAGAGGTCACCAGCATATACTGGTTGTAGTGGATTATGCTACCCACTATCCAGAAGCAATTCCTCTAAGGAAAGTTTCTGCAAAATCCATTGCAAAAGAACTGTTCCTTATGTTTACCAGAATTGGGTTGCCTAAAGAAATACTTACTGATCAGGGGACGCCCTTCATGTCCAAGGTAACCACAGAATTGTGTAAACTGCTGAAAATAACACATTTGCGTACATCAATTTACCATCCTCAGACTGACGGGTTGGTTGAAAGGTTCAACAAGACCTTAAAGGAGATGCTTAAAAAAGTGGTGGCACAGGATGGGAAAGACTGGAATTACCTCTTACCGTATCTGATGTTTTCTGTAAGGGAAGTAACTCAGGCCTCTACAGGGTTTTCTCCATTTGAGCTAGTGTACGGGCATCCTTGTGGTCTTCTAGATATTGCAAAAGAGACCTGGGAGAATGAGGCTACCCCTTACAGAATCAAACACAAAAACGGACTCAAAGAGAGTCCAAAGATAAGGACATTCAACATATACATATAAATATATTTATTAGTAGCAAAACACATACAAATATAAACAGTCCACACGTAGACACTAAAAGTACATACTGTACAAAAAACAGGGCAATCCAAGAGGGAAACCTGTGGCACGAATCAACATATGAGACTTGATAAATAACCAACATCAATATTCTTACTAAATTTTAACAACACAAGTGTGTGAGACAAGGGAATAAACGGTGGACCAGAAAATCCAGTCACAACCATTGAGACAGCTGAGTAGTGAAAGAGAAAGTCTATCTCACACATAAGTATGTAGAAGATGCGACCCAGGAAATCTCATTACAACCATTCAGGCAACTAAGTAGTAGAATAGAATATCTATCTAATATCCTGTCCCAATAAGTCAGTCTCTAACATGCACATATGCTTTTTAGCAATGTACCTTACCCATGTCTAAGTGGTCAGAAGTGCTCACATAGGATCCCGCTGTGTGGATACAGCCCACCCGACACGCGTTTCGGCACGTGAGACCGGCCTTCTTCCGGGGGTCAGAAGTGTGATTGACCATAATGCCCAGATGCAAGAAAGAATTGAGAAAGTGATGCCTATTGTAAAGGAGCACTTACAGCAAGCTCAGGAAAATCAGTCCCGGATTTACAACAGGTCTCCTAGAGCAAGAAACTTCAACCCTGGTGACAGAGTCTTGGTTCTTGTTCTGACAGTAGAAAGCAAATTCTTGGCTAAATGGCAGGGGCCGTATGAAATTGTGGAGAAGGTTGGTGAGGTAAATTATAGAGTACATCAGCCAGGTAAACGGAAGCCCTACCAAATTTACCATGTAAACTTAATTAAACCTTGGAAGGACCGTGAGGTATTGTTAGTTGTTAATTCATGTAAAGGAGATAGATGTCTCTGAGATACCTAAGGTGAACATTCCAGAAGCTTTGTCTGGTTCACAAATTCAGGAGGTAAAAGAGTTTGCGCAGAACAATAGAGATGTATTCTCTGAACTACCAGGCCGAACCCACTTGATTAAACATGACATCATAACAGAACCGGTTGTCAAAGTAAATCAAAAGCCATACAAGCTATTTCAGAAGAGGTGAAAATGTTGCTTAATCTTGGGGTTATTGAGGAGTCACATAGTTAATGGTATAGTCCCATAGTACTAATACCAAAACCCGATGGTACTATACGCTTTTGCAATGACTTCAGAAAGTTGAATACAGTATCAAAATTTGATGCTTATCCCATGCCTCAAGTGGATGAGCTCATTGACAGATTGGGTAATGGGCGATATTTCACTACATTGGATTTGACAAAGGGCTACTGGCAAGTTCCCCTTGACAGAGGAGGCCAAAGAGAAAACTGCCTTTAGCAACCCTGATGGTCATTTACAGTACGCAGTTCTGCCCTTTGGTCTGCATTCCAACGGCTGATGGACAAAATGTTAAAATTCCATCGAAAATATGCAGCCACCTATCTAGATGATGTCATAATACACAGACCAGATTGGGAAAGCGGGTTTGACAGCAAATCCCAAAAAGTGTACCATTGGACAAGAAGAGGCAAAGTACTTGGGGTACATAATTGGACGAGGCGTGATTAAGCCTCAGATAAACAAGATTGGGGCCATTCAGAACTGGCCTAAGCCAGTAAACAAAAAGCAAAGTCAGGGCATTTTTGGGCCTAACTGGTTACTACAGGCGATTTATTGAAAACTGTGCCAGTATTGCTGCTCCCTTATCTGACCTTACAAAAGGTAAAGATTCAGTTATGATCAAGTGGATTGCTGAAGCCGAGCAGGCTTTCCAAAGACTGAAGCAAGTAGTTGAAAGCTTGGTTGAGCATATATAGCCGGACTGAATTGCTCTGTATCCCTGTTAGTTTTTGGGGGGACACACAGTGGAAAGTGGGGGATGGGAGGCGACACATTCATGCAAGTACTAACAATAAGAATGTGGATGACACAGCAACACTACTTCTGGTCTTGACAGCCCTGCAAGTAGCTACACTGTTGTCGTATTTCCTGAGAATAAGTCTCTTTTTTTTTTCTTTTATGAACTCTAACTTTTTTTTTTAAAGAATATTTGTCAAAAAAAAAGAACAGAAAATAAACATTACAGTATTAGCGTATTACACAACACGCCAGGAGGTGTCATATACAACATAAAACAAATGCAGTAAGCAAACATAAAAACCAAAAAGACAAAAGGCAGTGGGAAAAACAAGAAGGAATGAGAGCAGGGGGGGGCGATGTAAGGAGGGAAGGGAAACCATGTTCAGAAGCCTTGCAGGATACAATACATGTCCCTGGGTGACCAAATTGGGTGAAAAACATCCATTGTTATTGAGACTAGAAGTTAAATATTCAAATATTCAAGACTGCGGATGTCCTTCATCCTGGAAGGTCAGGGCCAGAGGGGGTATCTACTCTCTTCCATTTTGTAGCTATGAGAGTTTTTGCAGCCATACAAAGATAAAGGAAAGGCCTAGACATTTCTTCCAAAGGTATGTAGGATGGAGGTTCAAGAGATATGTGAGCGGGTTGCATCAGTTAAGGCTTTGACCTTACTCCAGTAACTCAGGATCCGTGGACATTCTCAAAATATGTGGTACAAAGTGCCTATAGCAGTATGACACCGCCAGCATAGAGGAAAAATTGAGTGGTTAAAGGGGTTGTCCCATCACAAGGATCCTATCTATACTGCTTGTTAATGTGGATGTAAGACTTTTCCTAAATACATTGCTTCAGCAAAGCTGCTTTGTTTGTCCACTATCTTACTTTATTCAATTCTTTGTGGCCACAGCCCTGACTTAGCTGCTCATGAGTCCAGTGATGTATCTGCCTGCTCTCAGGGGGGAGAGAGGAGGGGCTAAGTGCAGGGAGCGAGCCTGTGTTTCTAGCTATTCCTGTGTCTACACCACGTGGCCTAGCTTCCTGTTAGCAGATAGGGGAGAGGAGCTGCTTTCATTTCTTCTGTTCTCCCAGTTATCAGGCTAGCTAATTCAGCTGTGTTCATTATGTCAGAGACAGGCAGTCTCTGTATGTAACACAGAATGGAGTTGCTGCTGCCTGTACTTCATAGTCCAATATGGATGGGCGGAGCTAAACAGCAGGTTGCATGTGAAACCCCGCCCACCAAATGGTGCAAGAAACCAGGAAGAAAGAAGATTTTACAGCAGTAAAGACTGAGGAGTATGTGAGGTGTGAATACCCCTTTAAGGGAATGGATGAGATCGGGAGTGTGGTGCCAATGCATTAGTATATTGTACTGTGTTTCTTTATAAGTCATGACGTGGGATCACGCTATCTGCCACTGTCCCAATAAAATTGGTCTGTTAAGTGTCTCCTCCCATTTAGACATGAATCAGTGAGTGGGTGAGCACTGCTCTCTAGAAAGAAGAGTAATTGAGATTAGATCTTCAGTAGAGGTACCAGCTGGGCAAATCTTCTCAAAAGAAGTAAGAAGAGAATCTATGAGTGAGGCATGAAGTGTACGAACAAAGTGGGCCACCTGCTGATGGTGAAGCCATTCCTTAGTCGGAAGGTTTAAAGTAGAGGTGAAGAAATCAAAAGGCCTGAGTTCCAATTTAGGCTCAATCATATCCACAATTTCAAAGATCCAGCCCTCAACCACACAAGCACCATACTAGTTGACATACTCTTGGGGACGAGTGGATTATAGAAGAAGTACACCATTGAGGCTCAACCAGATGCCAAGGGGAATTGGCAAGAACACTCAGTCCAGAAGGCTTTAGTAATGTTAGGAGTAGATCTGAGAGCTCTAGTCATGGCCAAAAGTTTTGAGAATGACACAAATCTTATATTTTCACATGATCTGCTGCCCTCTGGTTTTTATGTGTGTTTGTCAGATGTTTTTATCACATTCAGAAATATAATTGCAATCATATTATGAATAACAAAAGCTTATATTGACAGAATGAGTTAATGCAGCAAGTCAATATTTGCAGTGTTGACCCTTCTTCTTCAGGACCTCTGCAATTCTCCCTGGCATTCTCTCAATCAACTTCTGGACCAAATCCTGACTGATAGCAGTCCATTCTTGCACAATCAATGCTTGCCTTTTGTCAGAATTTGTAGGTTTTTGTTTGTCCAACCATCTTGATGATTGACCACAAGTTCTCAATGGGATTAAGATCTGGGGAATTTCCAGGCCATTGACCCAAAATCTCTATGTTTTGTTCCCTGAGCCATTTAGTTATAAGATAAGATATTCCTTTAATAGTCCCACAATGGGGAAATTTCAGTGATACAGTTTCATAGATGATACAGTAGTATATAACAAGAGAGAAACACACATACAAGCTCATGGCAGATAGAGAAATCCTAGGAATCATAGCAACTAAAACGAAAGAAACACAGACACACTGCAGGATCATTTAGTTCTCTGTGCGGAGTGACGTTAATAATAATACAGCCGACTGTGGTTGGAGGACACGAGGAGGGGGCACAGCATGTAGATATAACAAGCAGAAAAACATTTTTGCAGAGGTGGGGACATATGCAGCTATCATGATAACATGTGGTAGTTCTTTGGTAGGTGGTGAGATCTCCTGCTCACAGCTGATAGTTCGGTATCTTGCATCAGCGCTATTGTCCATTAACAACAAAAAAATGCCCCAAATGTCCTTCATCACAAGCCCTCCTCCTCCTTCCTTCTTACCACTGTGTTCTACTTCCCCAAAGAAGTCTGAAGCCATCCAGGTATACATGGTGCTGTTCTCTTGCCAAGCTTCCATAACTCCTGGGGTAGGTGAGTGATAGTAGGTTTCCAGGCTGTCCCACGTGTCCACAGTAAAAGAAAGAAATACCAGTCAGCTGTAGCATCTTCACACATCAGCAATAGACTCCAGAAACCATCTCCTTGAACGAAGAAGTCCGCATTTCCATGTAGGTTTCTCCTCCATGCCGCATGGTGTCCATGCTGTCCTAGCTCTGGGGGGATGGTAACAGGCACATGTGCACACACAGGAAACCAGCTGAACCAGGTCTTGAGTCCATGCTTTACAATAGAAACAAAAGGAACAAAAAACTCCACAGGGTCTTCCATTCGATTTATAGTTGCTAATTCATAGTGCTAGTTTGCTTGGTTACAGGATTTTTGAAGGTACAGAGAAAAAGAGTGAGAAAGGAAAGATTAAGGTTGCTCCCAGCTGTATTGAGGCAGCCACTAAGGGCGCCAGGCACCTTTGCTTTATGGCAAGGTGCTCCATCATCCTGGAAAAGGCATTGTTGATCGCCAAACTGCTCTGGGACGGTTGGGAGAAGTTGATCTTGGAGGACATTCTGGTACCATTCTTTATTCATGGCTGTGTTTTTAGGCAAGACTATGAGAGAGCCGATTCCCTTGGCTGAGAAGCAACCCCACACATGAATGGTTTCAGGATGCTTTACAGTTGGCATGAGACAAGACTGGTGGTAGCGCTCACCTTGTCTTCTCCGAATAAGCTGTTTTCCAGATGTCCCAAACAATCGAAAAGGGGATTCATCAGAGAAAATGACTTTACCCCAGTCCTCAGCAGTCCACTCCCTGTACCTTTTGCAGAATATCAGTCTGTCCCTGATGTTTTTTCTGGAGAGAAGTGGCTTCTTTGCTGCCCTCCTTGAGACCAGGCCTTGCTCCAAGAGTCTCCGCCTCATCACAGTGCGTGCAGATGCACTCACACCTGCCTGCTGCCATTCCTGAGAAAGCTCTGTACTGGTAGCCCGATCCCACAGCTGAAACACTTTTAAGAGACGGTCCTGGCACTTGCTGGTCTTTCTTGGGCGCCCTGGAGCCTTTTTGCCAACAATGGAACCTCTCTCCTTGAAGTTCTTGATGATGCGATAGATTGTTGACTGAGGTGCAATCTTTCTAGCTGCGATACTCTTCCCTGTTAGGCCATTTTTGTGCAGTGCAATGATGACTGCACGTGTTTCCTTAAGAGATAACCATGGTTAACAGAAGAGAAACAATGATGCCAAGCACCAGCCTCCTTTTAAAGTGTCCAGTGTTGTCATTCTTACTTAATCATGACAGATTGATCTCCAGCCCTGTCCTCATCAACACCCACACCTGTGTTAATGGAGCAATCACTGAAACGATGTTAGCTGGTCCTTTTAAGGCAGGGCTGCAATGATGTTGAAATGTGTTTTGGGGGATAAAGTTCATTTTCTAGGCAAATATTGACTTTGTAAGTAATTGCTGTTAAGCTGATTAATTTTTATAACATTCTGGAGTATATGCAAATTGCCATTAGAAAAACTGAAGCAGTAGACTTTGTAAAAATTAATATTTGTATCATTCTCAAAACTTTTGGCCATGACTGTACAGTTGTGACTTTGAGGTTGCCAGTCTTCTCCTAGCACGTGCTGGAGTAGTGAGAGTTTCCTTTTAAGCCTTGTTTTATTTGTTTGTCCCGAACCTTTATTAGCGCACTTCCGTTTCTCGCTCACCGCCGGTTATTCAGTTCTTTGGGAGTAAGCATTTACCCTGTACCTGTTGAATCTTCTGTGTCTGACTTCTTGGCTCCGTTACTCGACCCCTGCCTCTGTCTGTGGAGTCTGCTCCCTTGACAACCCCTGCTTGCCTCCTAGACTTCACTCCAATGATTCTGTCTCTGTATTGTGCTGAACTCACGTTGACAAACCGGATTGTTGACCATTTTTCTGCTTGACTTCTGTATTGCGCTCACCTTTTGGACCAACAACCATGTTACCATCTCTGCTACCTTGTCTGGAACCTGCTCTTGCTCCTCTGCTTCTACTGACATCTTCAGGGCTTCTTTCAGTTCCAGTTCTAATCTAGTGAGTTACCTATCTTCTGGGTTTGCAGATACTTATGGTGCACCAAGCACAATGTGCTCTCACACGTGTTGCTAACTTTGGCCGAAGGAAACTGCCAAGTCCATCCCCACCACTAGGTGCGCTGGTGAATACATCCAGAGGCCAGACTTGGCCTTGTGGAGGGGTGCTGTGTGCACGGGGCAGTTTTTCTATTCCTCTCCGCTGTACCTGTTTTTGGAGCTGCCTAGCCAGCCTGAAGTTCAGAACTGTGTTTGCTCGTAACAAGCACATTGGATGGAAACTAATAAAGAGGGGGATGGAGTCAAGGTGTTAGGATGCATGGGTGCGAGCTGCAACATATCGATTTACACCCACTTGGTGTAGGCAGGTAATGCCGCCCAGAAGGGGATACAGCATAGATGGGTCGTCCAATAATAGTAAAGAAAGTGTTGGATCGCCAAACCCCTATTTCTTTCCCCCCACCACTCGCAGGACTAGAGAATATGGTGCTTAGGATTCCAGATAAATGGAACACTGCTTTTTGTAAGTTTGTAAGTTCTACTTGAGGGTCCCCAACAGAGAGCATTTTGAAGTGATAAAGCAATTTGAGTAGCAGAATCATCTTGATCATAATAAAACGACCTAAAAAGGAGACCGGTAGAGACCTCCAATTGTCCAGTAGGGACCTAAGTTCACAAAAAAGCCATGGGTAATTCGTCAAGTAGAGGGTTGCATACATGGAGGGGATTTGGATTCCTAGGTAATGAATAGAAGTAGTCAGCCATTGAAAGCTGTAGTTACCACAGAGGAGTGAGAGAAATGTTAAGGAGGAGCGCTTCAGTCTTCCTCCTCCTCCACCATCATTTCATGGGTGTAAGGACATTGTAAGGAGTTGAGCGTATATAGCCGGACTGAATTGCTCTGTATCCCTGTTAGTTTTTGGGGGGACACACAGTGGAAAGCTGGGTTGAGTATATATAGCCGGACTGAATTGCTCTTTATCCCTGTTGGGTGTTTGGGGGGACACCCCGTGGAAAGCTGGGTTGAGCGTATATAGCTGGACTGAATTGCTCTGTATCTTTGTTAGTTTTTTGAGGGGACACACAGTGGAAAGCTGGGTTGAGCGTATATAGCCAAACTGAAATGCTCTGTGTCTCTGTTAGGTTTTGAGGGGACACACAGTGGAAAGCTGGGTTTAGCGTATATAGCCGGACTGAATTGCTCTGTATCCCTGTTAGATGTTTGGGGGGACACCCTGTGGAAAGCTGGGTTGAGCGTATATAGCTGGACTGAATTGCTCTGTATCCCTGTTAGGTGTTTGGGGGGACACCCCATGGAAAGCTGGGTTGAGCGTATATAGCCGGACTGAATTGCTCTGTATCCCTGTTAGGTGTTTGGGGGGACACCCCGTGGAAAGCTGGGTTGAGCGTATATAGCTGTTCCTAATTGCTCTCTATCCCTGTTAGGTGTTTGGGGGGACACCCCGTGGAAAGCTGGGTTGAGCGTATATAGCCGGACCTAATTGCTCTGGGGTTAGGTGCTGTATCCCTGTTAGGTGCTTGGGGGGACACCCCGTGGAAAGCTGGGTGGCATCGTTTCTGTCTTCCGGCGGCCATTTTGGGGTGGCCTCTCTATGCTCCTGTATCGAACTCCAAGAGCAAGAGAAGCCAGAAGAGGCGGAGTTGCTGCAGAAGAAGGAGGCAGCGCAGGAAAGAGCTCTGGGCAGCAATGGGGACGCGCTCATCGGTGTTTCCGCGCTGGGGCCCACCTTCATTGATGCGGAGAGCTCATTTGCATACTGGTTAAAACTGGTATTTATACAGAACGGCGCGGCGGAAACCACGTCTAAAGGTAGGAGACGAATAGCCTTTCTTAAGGCTATTCCGACATGTTCATTAGAAAAAAAGGTAGTTTAATGGTAGAATCCCTTTAAGTTGTTGTGGATATTTAAGGGGTCGTTAGGAGGGGGCACTTAATTTATTAACAGGAGTTATTTATATAAGGGCTGTTAGGGGCATTATTAATATAAGGGGGCACTATATAAACAGGACCTTTCATGAGGCACATGCGGTTTTATATACCGCTGGAAAGCCAACAGTGCGCTGAATTCAACGCACTGTCGGCTTTCACGATCTGTGTCCCAGGTGAAGAGCTATTGATACCGGTACCATAGCTCTTCACCATCAGAAGGGCGTTCCTGACAGGCAGTCACGAACGCAGCTCTTCACAGCAGCGCCTATAGCGCTGTACTGTGAGAGCGGGGAGGAACGTCCCCCCAGTACTCGTTAATGATGTCTGTGTTGCAATCTTTACAGAGACAAATCACATGCTGGAAGAAGTGGTCATGATGGTCCAGAGGGAAGAGACGAGAAATGTGAGTCAGGGATGTCTCTGGTAAGTCACCACAAAATGTTGTGCACTGTATCACTGTAATGTTACCACTAGCGCACAACCCCCTGGTATTCAGTCTGGCGCGTGCGGAGGGGGGGGGTGGTTTTCTGTCGTCCGCCTCAGGCGGCAGAAAGACTAGGTTCACCACTGTACATACCTATGCCCAATTTTATGCTTGCAGATCTTGCATCTTGCCATAATAATGTACAAAAAATTTCCCATGTGTCAGATGACCGTGTGTAGCTCATGCCACCAAAAGAAGCAGCAGTGGAAACGTGTCTGGCAATACCACAACCACGCGAGCTTGCCTTAGGCCTAACTCTGGCAGGTTTTATGGATCTTTGGGCAGTACCTCAGATAGAATTCTCACTATCGCAACTGCCACTACCCTATTCCTATGATGTCACCCTGTCACCCTGACCCGGTTGCCAGGTATTATCTGCAAAAGAATAATTATTGGATTGAGTAATTTTCCCCAATTTTTGGTGACCAATGATAGCAATGGGATGCTCTTTCGATTCCTAAGGGTAAGTTCACACAGGGTTTTTTGGTCTGGAATCTGAGGCGGAGGCCGCCCCAGGTTCCGGACCAAAAAAAAGGGTAACCGCGACTGAAAGCCGATGCAGTGCACTGGCATCCAGTCACGCACTCCGCTCCAGATTAGGCACAATGAATGGACCTAATCTGGAGCGTGGAGTGTCTTCAGGTTGAATCACGAGGCGACTCTACCTGAAGTAGCCGTAGAGTTATTGTAGATGAAGATGCTCATTCGAGCATCTTCATCTACAATAACTCTACGGCTACTTTCATGGCTGTCAAGAGTATCACTGTAGTATCACAAGTAGTGTTGCTTGTTGTTATCCACATTCTCATTGTTAGTACATGAGTGTTTACACCTCTTCCTCCTTTTGCCTGTTCCCTGCCCTATTTTTTCCCCAGCCATTTTACTGCACACTATTTAATTATAATAGTGAATTGAAACAATTCTGACATTGTTTGTATGTGTTAGGGAATTGCTAGATGAGCAATTTCCTAGTAGTTGCTGGTGAAACCTGGGAGGAAGAGAACTACCAGACAGTGAGTCCTAAGATTAAACTCGTCCCCAGTCTTTGCCTATTTCCTTCACATACCCTACCCTTGAACTTAATTACCCTGTGTCTGAAAACACCCGGTCTACAAATCTATAAAAAAATATTTTTCCCGTATGGAATAGAAAGTGATCAAAGCAATAACGTTTCCTCAAAATGGTATAACTAAAAAGTATACCTGGTTCTGCATGAAAAGATGCCCTAAGCACCCCCTTATATGAAAGTATAAAAAAAATTACAATTGTCAGAATATGGCGACTTTTAGAAAAAAATAAAAATTTGCACTGTTTTGGGGTTTTGTTAAGGGGTTAAAATGTAAATAAAACCATATATTCATTTCCCCAGAATCGTACTGAAACATAGAATACAGGTTTGGCTTGAGAGTGAACACCGTAAAAACAAAGTCCATAAGAAAATCGAACAAATTCACTTTTTCTTCAAATCCATCCCATTCTGATTTTTTTCCAACCTCCCATTACATTGTGCAGAGTAATAAATGATAGTGTCAACAAATTGTCCCACAAACATTAAGACCTTATATGGTTCAGAGAGCAGGAAAATATAAAAATTATGGGGTTATGAAGCAAGGGAATCAAAAATGAAAAATTCCTCTGGCGGGAAGAAGTTAAAGAATATGTTGCCTCCTTTGGAATAGAATACTTTATTGATCGCACAAAGAAAAGCATTATTCTACAGCTCACTGAGACATAAAAACGCCATCATATGAAAACATATAAAACATACTGTAAGAGAGTGAAGGGTGTGGTCTGGGAAGACAGGTATGTCCCAGCCAGGCAGCTAAAGGGTGTTCGGTAAAAGACCATACCAGGGAGGTCAGCTGACTAATCAAGGCCTGATAAAAGTCTCTGTCAACTCTGACAGAGTTGAACTGTCTAGACCGGACCTCCAAAGCAGGTACTGTGCCACCCGTTATTGTTGCCAAGGTGGGAGACTGGTAGCCAGTCTCCTGTATAGGTAGGGAAAAAATTTCCTTACGTTTAAGTTAGTTTCTCAGCCGAGAGGTTTTGTTTTGTATAGCCTGTGGCTTTGCAAAAGCAGTGTATGTGTTACATGTGAATAAAGCCTGAACTCGTGTGCAATCCAGTGTCTGTGTCCCTGCTTCCTGCACTGCTACAAGCATCTACCTGAGCGGTTCCCCACATATGGTGGAGGATGCAGGCATAAGTGCAGTGAGACATACACAAACTGAATTAGAAAGCCACAGCTATGGAGGAGATTGTGAAACAGCTGATACTGGCTAATCAGCAGCAGCAGAGGCCAATGCAGTGCAGCGAGAGGCTAATGCAGCACAACAAGAGGCTAACAGACTGTTGCAGCAGAGACATGCAGAGGCTACTACAGTGCAACAAGATACATGCAGAGGCCACTCCAGTACAGCGAGAGACTAACCAGCAGTTTCAGCAGAAACTTGCAGAGACTAATAAAATAAGATAATCCTTTAATAGTCCCACAATGGGAAAATTTCAGTGATAGTTTCATAGATGGTACAGTAGTATATAACAAGAGAGAAAACACATACAAGCTCATGGCAGATAGAGAAATACTAGGAATCATAGCAACTAAAAAGAAAGAAACACAGACACACTGCAGGATCATTTAGTTCTCTGTGCGGAGTGATGTTAATAATACAGCCCGACCATGGTTGGAGGACACGAGGAGGGATCACAGTATGTAGATATAACAGGCAGACTCATTTTTGCAGAGGTGGGGGACATGCTATCATGATAACATGTGGTAGTTCTTTGGTAGGTGGTGAGATCTCATGCTCACAGCTGATAGTTCGGTATCTTGCATCAGCGCTATTGTCCATTAACCACAAAAAATGCCCCAAATGTCTTTCATCACAAGCCCTCCTCCTTACTTCTTACCACTGTGTTCTACTGCCCAAAGAGGTCTGAAGCCATCCAGGTAGACAGGGTGCTGCTCTCTTGCCAAGCTTCCATAAACTCATGGGGTATGTGGGTGATGGTAGGGTCCCAGGCTGTAACAGACTCCCACGTGTCCACAGTAAAAGAAAGAAATACCAGGCAGCTGTAGGAATCTTCACATATCAGCAATAGACAGCAAAAATCATCTCCTTGAAAGAAGAAGTCCACACTTCCATGCAGGTTTCTCCTCCATGCCGCATGGTGACCATGCTGTCCTTAGCTCCTGGGGGGATGGTAACAGGCACATGTGCACACAGGAAAACTCCAGCTGAATCAGGTCTTGAGTCTTGTCCATGCTTTAACAATAGAAACAAAAGGAAAAAAATACTCCACAGGGTCTTCCATTCGATTTATAGTTGCTAATTTATAGTGCTAGTTTACTTGGTTAGAGGATTCTTGAAGATACAGACAAAAAAGGAAAGGTAAAGGTTGCTCTCAGCTTGGAGCTCTGTATTGAGGCTATGCGGCGCCATCTTCGAAAGATGAGCACAACAGGAGACCAACTGTCTTTTGGCCAAGCAGATATACATGTTGCTGGCTGCTCAGCTAAAGACAGACCCAGCAAAGCCAGAGTGGGATGCTAGGAAAGAGGTCCATAAAACGTTGACCAAGATGACGTCAGAGGACAACGTAGAGGCCTTTCTGACTGGGTTTGAAAGCGTGGCCAGAGGTGTTGGCTCCTATCTTAGTTGCTGAGCCCCAGTAAGCTTATTTTGACCTGAGTGAACAGGATTCATGTGATTACCAGCGAGTGAAGGAGGAGATCCTGGCCCGACTGGGTGTGTACCAGAATGTCCGGGCTCAAAGAGTCCATGATTGGGAATACCAGGAGGCGTTACCACCAAGGTCACAAATGCACTACCTTGTACAACTTGTCCGGAAGTGGCTCCAGCCAGAGACATTGACCCCAGCGCAAATTGAGGAGCGGGTTGTCGTAGACCGGTACCTGAGGTCTTTACGGGTAAGATCCAGAGGTGGGTGGGGCATAGTGACCCAAGAAACGCCAATACATTGGTGGGGTTGGTGGAGCGATATTGCGCTACACAGTCCCTTGGGAAGGGGCGCCCCCAAATCCCACAAATTCCCAAGGCCTAGAGGGCCAATTTATTTATAAGGGACTACCCAACGAATGATTGTCTCCATCCAGACCCCCTGTGGAGAGAGATGACATGAGGTAGGGGTTGTTAAGAACTTGCCCCATGATCTCATTCTGGGATGGGACTTTCCCCTATTTTGGACTCTGTGGCAGGGAAAGCAAGGGTCAGAGGATTCAACCCCAAGAATACCACAAGTGTTGTCTGGTCAGGTCCTTGAGCCTGAACCTAATGACCAGGATTCTAGAGTTCCTGCCGTAAGGGTGACCATGTTAAAAGAGGGTTGTGGCTCCATGTCTCCCCTAGAGGTAATGGCAGGTGAAGCCGGAGGCAGTACCAGCATGAGGCTGGTACTGAACTTCAGATGTCAGATTTGAAACTGTCTCATGATAACTTTGGTACTGCACAACACCAGGATCCCACTCTGCAAAGGGCCTGGGAAAATGTTAGTGTTATCAATGGTGTGTCTCAGCGCCCAGGCACTGATGAGGTGTTCCCCCGCAGTTGTCAACCAGGAGTTGTTATATCGAGTTGACAGGGTGCGAGGCAAGACCTTAGAGCAATTACTGGTACCCCAGCCTTATCACCGGACGGTGCTGGAGTTGGCACATAAACATGTGCTAGGGGGTCACCTAGGTGCCACAAAAACGCTGGACCACATATTGCAGCATTTTTATTGGCCGGGGGTATACCACGAGGTTAAAGTGTTTTGTGAAACATGTCCAGAGTGCCAGTTGCATGCCCCCATGGCACATTTTCGAAGCCCCTTGGTACCTCTGCCCATCATTGAGGTGCCCTTTGAAAGGATTGCCATGGACTTGGTAGGTCCTTTAGTTAAGTCCGCTCGAGGGCATCAGCATATTCTGGTAGTCATAGACTATGCTACCCGATATCTTGAAGCCATCCCTCTACGGCACACGTGAGCAAAATTGATAGCCAAAGAGTTGATCGCCATGTTTTGCAGAGTGGGACTATCCAAGGAGATACTCACAGATCAGGGTACCCCATTCATGTCTAAAATCACCAGGGAATTGTGTGAACTTTTTAATATCAAACAGTTGCGTACATCTGTTTACCATTGCCAGACAGACGGGTTAGTAGAACGGTTTAACAAAACCTTAAAAAACATGCTGAAAAAGGTGGTAAGCAAGGATGGAAAAGACGGGGATGTTTTGTTACCCTATTTGATGTTTGCCATCCGTGAGGTACCGCAGGCTTCCACTGGGTTTTCCACTTTTGAGTTGGTTTACGGCGGACATCCTAGGGGTCTTTTGGACATCGCCAAAGAGACATGGGAGCAAGAACCCAACCCATCCCCCACAAAAGTGTTATTGAACATATTGTTGGTATGCAGGACAGGATAGTGACAGTCATGCCCATGATTAGAGAGCATCTGCAGGAGACCCAAAAGGTTCAAAGCCGTGTTTACAATAGGTCGGCGAGGGTAAGGACCTTTAAACCTAGTGACCGAGTACTTGTGTTCTGTCCCCACATGAGGCGAATGAAGATGTGGCAGGTGGATAGGGGCTGGGAGAGGTCCTACCTTCGTTTCCTCAATGCAGGGCAGACAGGACCATGTTGCTCAGCGTCCGGAGAGATGATGCACATCAGGAATGGTGAAGTTCAGGCTTGTTTATTTGGAAGACTGGACATACAGCATATGATGGAAATGCAGCACTTCTCCAGGAATACAGGTGTAACAATCAGGATGGTACAGCAAGTGTGAGCAACTACTCATAAGTGAAGTTTGTGATAAGTGAGTGTGAGTATGTGGTCGAAAACTGATGCCTTCTGCTGCTCAGTCCAAGGGTGTCTCTCCCAGAACATGGAGACTAGTGATAAAGAAAACAGGAAACAGTTACCCTTGAACCAGGAAGTGAAGGCATGTACAGAATTAATAACTACAGGCTGTCATACAGAAAAAGGACAGCAGGTGGCAGCATGGATTACAAAGAATACAATCTAAGTATGGACGGTATGATTATATCTGGATGAAACAGCACACTCCCCGTCTGAAATTCCGTAAGGGATTTCACTATATATATTTTTTAAAGTCCAATAACCTAGAAAACAAACACAAATATGCATACAATGTAATAATAACTTCAAACGAGGTAAATGACAGGCAGTTCCTGAGATAATCCAAAGATACCCATCTTCGGATCGGAGAAGCCGCACTAGGCCAAACTATCTCCGACCCAGTTGTAATCCAATGAACGAAGTACTAGGGTAGTGTTCTGTTCATGGTTCATCCTACCGGAATGTCCTCAGCTGGTAGTATCAGTACGAGCTCGTGGATTGGCCTCTGAAATATCTTAGGTTCACCTTTCCTAAGGACCTTCAGCTCCACCTTCCGGACCTTACCGTCTTGACTTGGGAAAGTCTTTGTAACGATTCCCATAGGCCAGTCGATTCTTTGAGCTTGTGGTTCCTTCATTAGCACCACGTCTCCTTCTTTCAAGTTTGGTTTATTCTGTCGCCATTTTCTTCTTCCTTGGAGAATCACGAGATATTCCTTTCTCCACCGGTTCCAAAAGTAATCAGCGAGGTATTGCACCCGTTTCCATTGCTTCTGATAGGTGTTTGCGTGAGTAAACTCTTCGCTGATGGTTAGTGGGTTCCCAGTCTTTTGGGTGAGAAGAGTAGCTGGCGTAAGAATGGTCGACATTTCGGGATCCATTGACACTGGGACGAGTGGTCTTGAGTTGATTATGGCCGAAACTTCAGCCAGGAGAGTGACCAGAGTCTCATGGGTGAGCCTTGAAGAGTTCACGTCCATAAGCATAGAGTTTAGGATGTTGCGTGAGATTCCAATCATTCTTTCCCAGGAACCTCCCATGTGAGAACTATGTGGAGGATTGAAGATCCAGGTACAACCTCTTTCTGCCAATTGATCCTGAATTGGCTTGATGTTGATATCCAGATCTCGACAAGCACCAATGAAGTTGCTTCCACGGTCGGACCTTAACTGTTTCACTGGTCCTCTGATCGCTAGAAAACGCCGGAGAGCGTTGATCAGGCTGGAAGTGTCCATAGACTCTATTACCTCTATGTGGACAGCACGTACACTCATACAAGTGAATAATACAGCCCAACGTTTGCTGTTGGCATACCCGCCTCGAGTTTTGCGTGCGGATATCATCCATGGCCCAAAGACGTCTAGGCCAACGTAGGTGAAAGGCGGTTCGGCACTCAGTCTGTCAGAGGGCAGGTCAGCCATTTGTTGATGTACCTGTTTTCCCCTGGTTTTACGACATTGAACACAGCGATGTAGTGCTCCTGCTACACGTCTTTTCATACCTATGATCCAAAGTCCTGCAGACCGTAATTTGCCTTCTGTAATCTGCCTGCCTTGGTGTTCGGTTTTTTCATGAAAGTGCCGGATTAATAGATCAGTGATATGATGTTTACTGGGTATGATGCAAGGATGTTGCTCTGAAGCCACAATCTTGGCTTGATTCAAACGACCACCGACTCTCAGCAAACCAAAACTGTCCATCACTGGATTTAAATGAGCAATGGGGCTTTTGAGAGGGATTTGCTGCTTGTGGTATAGGCATTTCCATTCAGTACTGAATACGCTCTGCTGGACGCAACGTATTATAAGGGACTCACAGTGAGAAATGTCCTCGGCAGAGAGTGGTTTATGGCAAACATGCCAACCGTGACAGTCTTTGTCTTCATGTGAGTTGTTATAAGATCTCGCAATGTGGACTAACCTTGCTATAGACTTGACAAGTTTCATCCAATTGGAGAAGCGTTCAAAGCGTTGGCAACCGAGGCTGGAGGTTGTTTTAGTGTTTGTTGTCAAAGCACTAACCTCGGAGCGGACTTCTGGGTCACCATCCGGATCCTGAATGCTGAAGACTTCCTGGACACATTCACTTCCCTTCTGTTCCAACAGAAACTTAGGACCTGAAAGCCAAGAAGAGTTAGCGAAGGAACTTATAGACATACGTCTAGTGGCATGGTCAGCTGGATTAAGTTCGGATGGGATATAGTACCATTGTTCGGGCTTGGAAGATCTCCTTATTCTCTCAATGCGGTTACTGACGTACACATAGAAGCGTCTTGTTTGGTTGTAGATGTAACCTAAGACGATCTTACTGTCACTGTAGTATTGTACGTTATCTATGTTGACGTCCAGCTCGTGCTGTATAAAGTCTGCGAGTTCTACTGCAAGCACGGTGCCACAGAGCTCAAGCCTGGGAATAGTGTGTTCAGGCTTAGGAGCCAACTTAGCTTTGCCGAAAACAAACCCAACGTGATCTTGATTGTCGGGTCCCGTTACCTTCAGATAGGCAACTGCTGCAATGGCCTCCATGGATGCATCCGAGAACACATGAAGTTCCCTTCTAGTGCTAGCAGCGAGTGAGGTTCTGGCGTAACATCTTGGTATATGGATTTCATCCAAGGCACACAAAGATTGTTTCCAGGTTTCCCATTTTGATTCCTTATCAGGGGGAAGTGGGGCATCCCAGTCTTTGACTGTTTCGGAAAGTTGTCGCAGAAGAGATTTACCTTGTATGGTTATTGGTGCTACGAATCCCAGCGGGTCGTATAAGCTATTCACCACTGACAGGACACCACGTTTAGTGAATGGTTTATCTGCGCAATTGATTTGGAAACTAAAGGTATCGGCTGACAGGTTCCACCTCAAGCCTAGGCTTCTCTGCACAGGTGGACAATCTGATCCCAGGTCTATGTCCTTGAATACTGGAGCGTAGTCACTCGACTCAAAGGCTCTCATGACAGCCGGACTGTTTGAAGCAATTTTGTGCAGTCTAAGATTAGCTCGGTACAGCATACCTTGGGTCCTCTTGAGTAGGTCGATCGCCGCTTCTTCTGTGGGTAGAGATTTTAGTCCATCATCTACATAGAAGTCTTTCTCTACAAAGTCTCTGGCGTCTATTCCATATTCGGACTCTCCTTCTTGTGCGGTTCTCCGCAGACCATAGGTTGCCACTGCGGGGGAAGGGCTGTTCCCGAATACATGCACCCTCATGCGATACTCCACCATCTCTTTGTTGGGGTCATTGTCCTTGTACCACAGGAACCTGAGGAAATTCCTATGGTCCTCTCTGACTATGAAACAGTGAAACATCTGTTCAATGTCAGCGGTGATGGCAATGGGCTCTTTCCGGAACCTCATCAACACTCCTACTAGGTTATTTGTTAGATTAGGACCTGTGAGGAGGACATCGTTGAGAGATACGCCTTGATGTTTGGCACTTGAATCAAAGACAACTCTAATTTGCTTAGGTTTCCGTGGGTGATACACTCCGAATGAGGGTAGGTACCAGCACTCCTCATTTTCCTTTAAGAGAGGCGCTGGCTCCGCATGGTTATTCCGGAATATTTTGCTCATAAAGGTGATAATGTGTTCTTTCATCTCTGGTTTGTTGCTAAGTGTACGCTGGAGGGAGTTGAATCTGGACAAAGCTTGTTCACGATTGTTCGGGAGTCTTACCCTGGTGGCTCGGAAGGGTAAGGGAAAAACCCAGTGATTAGTCTTGTCTTTAAGGAACTCATTGTCCATTATCCTGACAAATTCCTTGTCTTCCATTGATGGGGCTACCTTGTTGTCATCCTTAGTTGTATGAAACACTGATTTTCCCAAGTCGTCTGCATAGGGAGAAGGAATGGCATCAGGTAGTTGTACGGGATCTGGGGGCTTCTCTTTCACATCATAGTGACGAGGGCATGGTTTGCAGAAAGTAGTTCGACCGTCCCGGCGTACATAGGTCTTAAAGGAATCAACACATGTTCGGTCCAAGCACACATTTCCTATGATTACCCACCCTAAGTCAAGTCTCTGTGCGTAGGGGGCGTAGTCAGGACCATTGCACTGTTGGCGGACCTTATGTATCCTTAAGTTGTCTCTGCCAAGCAGAAGTAGGATTTCAGCGTCTGTATCCATAGGTGGGATAACGTTGACTAGGTGCCTTAGGTGTGGTTGATGGAACGCAGCTTCTGGGGTAGGAATCTCATCCCTTTGGTTTGGTATTTGATCGCATTCAATTAGCGTAGGTAGGGGTATTTCTACGCCTCCATTGATGGGAGAAGCGATGAAAACTTGTGCCCTCCTGCCACTAGTTTCTATGCGGCCTGAGCAAGTGTTCAGAGTGTAGGGCATCGCTGGTCCTTTGATTCCAAAGGCTTCAAAGAACTTGGGTCCAGCTAGGGATCGATTGCTCTGATCGTCAATGATGGCATACATTTTTACTACATTCTCTGGTTGCCCTTCTGGATAAACTCTGATTAGGCATATCCTAGCACAACATTTATCACTTTGGCTCTCCCCACATACTTCTGAGCATGAGCAAGAGACCGCTGTGGTAGACTTGGTGTTAGCCTGTGGCTCCCCGCCATGGTTTGTAGCCGGACTAGAGGAAACTGCGACTGCTGGATCACTGGTGGCTGAGGTTGGATGCAAAGCTGATGGGTGTTTGTCACTATGACACTCTTCACACTTAATGGCAGATTTGCAGTCCTTGGCCATGTGTTCTAAAGAGGCGCAGCACTTGAAACACACCCCAAGTTCACTGAGTATTTTCTTGCGCTCCAGCATAGTTTTGGACCTGAAGCCTCTACATTTGTTCAACGAGTGTGGTTTTTTGTGAATGGGACACTCACGATTGAAAGATTTATCTCTTGAGGAAACAGTGTGCTGTTTATCAGTGGGTACCGCAGGTAGTGGCAGGTTAGTCTTTCTGACACTTACACTGCTCTTCAAATCCTTGCGTTTATGTGTGACGCTTTCATACCTTGGTGAGGATGTTGCTGTGGCTGCGGTGTTAGACTCCAGGAAGTCTAGGCTAGGGTCATTCCTCATTTGGGCCTGTTCGTCGATGAACTTGCAGAATTGAATGAATGGAGGAAAGGTGACATCATGTGACCGTTTGTACCTGGAGACACATACCGCCCACTTCTCTTGCAGACTATGTGGCAGCTTTGAGACGATTGGGTTCACCCCATGGGCGGTGTCTAGGTAGCACAATCCAGACAGACGAGGATCCTTTTTTGCAAGTTCCAGCTCCATAAGCAGATCACTCAAGTCCAGAAGCTTTTGGGCTTCCTTAAGGTTGATCCTTGGAACATTTTGCAGTCTCTTGAATAGGGACCTTTCTATGGCTTCAGCGCTACCATAGGTTCTTTCGAGTCTTAACCAGGCAGCAGCGAGACCTGATTCCGCTTGCCCCACATAGACGGTCCGAAGACTTTTGATACGGTTTGAGGAGTCAGGACCCAACCATTTAACCATAAGGTCGAGCTCCTGTTCCGCAGATAGGTTGAGGTCGGCAATGGCGGCCTTGAAGGTAGCCTTCCAGGCTCTGTAGTTCTCTGCACAATCATCAAACTTTGAGAGGCTGGTACTGATCAGCTCTCTGCTCACCATAAACCTGGCAAATTCAGACATGTCTGATCCTTCACTCCTTGTTGCCGTGTTAGCTTGTGGTGCTCCTTGGGCGTATAAGCTGTGTGGCGTGAAAGGGTGAATTGCTCCTGGGTAGAATGATGTCGCTGCAGGGTTGAGCTGTGGTTTAACCTCTGGAGATTTCGATGACTGCGGCTTGAACTGTGGAGATGGGCTGGAATGCGTCTTGTGGTCGTTTTGTGATGATTGCTGCTCCTGAGGGGACACATTATGGCATTGGTCTTGGGTCTCTGCAGATGCTGTGGGTAACACTGGCACCATAGGTTGGGCTGACTTGGATGTTTCCACATTGTCGGGTAGAATGTCACTGGAGAAGGCATGTGCTGCAGATATCTGTCTCTGTACGTAGACTCTGGTACGAACAGCTGGATCATCTTCTTCCAGTGGTGGTAGGCAAATTGGGTCGAGGTTTTGCTTCAAAGCTTGCTCGAGTATTGTTACTTCAGCTAATGCAATTTTTTCCTCCATTTCTGTTTGAAGGATCTTTGCTTTGGCTTCTGCCTCTGCCATTGCTTTCTTGGCTTCTGTCTCCGCCTCTGCTTTCTTGGCTTCTGCCTCTGCTTTCTTTTCTGCGTAGGAACGTCTTAGTTTGGATCGCTCTGCGTTTAAACGAGCCTCTAGAATTCTGTCGCTGAGGGCAGAAGTTCTTGAGCAGGATGATCTGTATGATCGAGAAGAGTGCTTGGATGAGCCTGACCTGTTAGATCTGGCTTCTTGCAGATAAGTGATATGGAGCTCTGCTTTATCTTTGGCATCTTGCACAGCAGCATCCCTTTTTCTGTTTGTGGAATCTGCTTTGCTTAGCTCTGATAAGGCTTCATCAATATTAGAGTCTTTTAGGAAGGCAGCGTACCTTGTGGATAACCTCTTGTACCTTCCATGGGTCACATCTAGCCGTTTTATAGTGTCCTGTAGACTAGCTGCATCATTTTTGTGGCGTTGGATGCTTGACATGAGGGAGGTGACTCGTTCCCATAGGTCATGCAGGTTGTCATTGAACTCATCCTTCATGTAATGGTAGTTCTCAAGGACCTTTACGGTTGGCTTAAGAGAGCGTACAGGTCGTGAGTCTTGGCCTGCTTCTGGTGCTGACTCTACTTCCCGTTCTTCATGGTAAGTAGTATCGGGCTGTATTTGCTCTGTTTCGACACTGGGGAACAATGCAGAGTCCTTTTCGGCCATTTTGGTTTAAGGTGCGCTGTCTCTTTAAGAAACTGGACTTTTGAATTGGGGCCTGGAAACCGCAGTGCAGCTTAATTAAGGTGTTCTGACAAGATTCCCAAGCTGTTTTGGAGAATCATGGGGTATTGCAGTCCGACAATCTGCATCAATGTTGTATAACATACAGAGAGTCTCTATACACAATGCAGACTAGGGTGACACTGCAGACAGTTTCTTAGCAGAGCAGAGTTGTGATATATGGGCAGGCAGAGGGGTTACTACAGGTTGGGGCCGGGCTTCAAGGCAGTTTTCGACTGTTCTGTCCCCACATGAGGCGAATGAAGATGTGGCAGGTGGATAGGGGCTGGGAGAGGTCCTACCTTCGTTTCCTCAATGCAGGGCAGACAGGACCATGTTGCTCAGCGTCCGGAGAGATGATGCACATCAGGAATGGTGAAGTTCAGGCTTGTTTATTTGGAAGACTGGACATACAGCATATGATGGAAATGCAGCACTTCTCCAGGAATACAGGTGTAACAATCAGGATGGTACAGCAAGTGTGAGCAACTACTCATAAGTGAAGTTTGTGATAAGTGAGTGTGAGTATGTGGTCGAAAACTGATGCCTTCTGCTGCTCAGTCCAAGGGTGTCTCTCCCAGAACATGGAGACTAGTGATAAAGAAAACAGGAAACAGTTACCCTTGAACCAGGAAGTGAAGGCATGTACAGAATTAATAACTACAGGCTGTCATACAGAAAAAGGACAGCAGGTGGCAGCATGGATTACAAAGAATACAATCTAAGTATGGACGGTATGATTATATCTGGATGAAACAGCACAACTTGTACTCATTCCCACAGTGGAGAGTAAGTTTCTTGCCAAATGGCAAGGCCCCTATGAGGTAATGGAAAAGATAAGGGAAGTGAACTACAAAGTTCATCAGCCAGGTAGGAGAAAACCTGAACAGGTTTATTATGTAAACCTGCTAAAGGCGTGGAAAGACAGAGAAAGTCTGCTTACAGAAAGGTCTCCAGTAGAGATGAGCAAACAGTAAAATGTTCGAGGTTCGATATTCGTTTCGAGTAGCCCCTCAATATTCGACTACTCGAATCGAATATCGAACCCTATTATAGTCTATGGGGGGAAAATGCTCGTTTCAGGGGTAGGCAACGTTCAATCAAATTATACTTACCAAGTCCACAAGTGAGGGTCGGGCTGGATCCTCCGAGAAGTCTTCTCCGTGCAGCGTCCCCGCAGCATCTTCCGGCTCTACGCACTACAAGCGGACATGCGCAGTCAGCTCTGCTCAGGCCCGATGCCTGGCAGAGTGAATGAAGAGCTGGCAGACGCCGCGGGGAAGCTGCAGAGAGAAGACTTCTAAAGGTAGGAGAAGAACCAGCGTTGATTGGCCGACTGTATAGCATTCGGCCAATCAATGCTGGTTCTGCATCGAACTTTTACGTTCGAACAGCGAGTGGTACTCGATCGAGTACGAGTATTTCGAATACCGTAGTATTCGATCGAATACCTACTCGATCGAGTACTACTCGCTTATTTTCCACCCCCATGGCCTTACAGTTTGTATGTTTCTGATCAGGGAGTGAAATTTGTTTTCTAATTCAGAAGAACATTGTGAAGACCCTTAATTGCATTCACACGGAGTAAAGTGGCGCTGATTCTTCCACGATAACTCGTGGCAGAATCAGTGCTGAGAAAAAGACTCCCATTGAGTTCAATGGGTTCCGTCTTCTGCGTGGAACACATTGAAATCAATGTGTTAAAAAGCCTCCCATTGATTTCAATGTGTTCCACTCGGAAGACGGAACCCATTGAACTTAATGGGAGTCTTTTTATCAGCGCTGATTCTGCTGCGTGTTATCATGGCAGAATCAGCACCACTTTACTCCGTGTGCATTCCCTCTAAACCTACCCCATAGACTTTTCAGATGCTCATCAAGTTAATTGGTCTTAACTGTTCCCTTGGGCTTATAGTGATTTTCAAGTGAGTGAGCTACCCCAAGTCTGTTGGAATAGCTTGGAATTTGGAACTTTATCTCACATAAATAAAGGTGACTGCCATTTGAAAACCAAAAAAAATTACTTATTTTTTTTAAACCAAGTTTTCATGCTTGAACACATTTTTTAAAGAATTTTAACATTGACATTTTAAAGGATTTTCTATGTCATTATCTTTATTTTAAAAGTTCTGTATCCTGTAATTTTCACTCTGGCTACTAAGCCTAAAAGGAACGTATCAACAATTAATATTTATTACTAGAAAATAGTGAAATATATCACTTTTTTCTATCCTGTTTCTATTTTCTGTATATGATGAAGGAGGCTGTCATCTTGCCTGAGCCTCTTGTCTGCTGTGTTAACAGCATTTGTGATATGCTTTATAGTATAGTCATGTCCATATACAGCAATAGTCAGGAGCCGACTCCATAAGACTTATGGGAGAGTTTTCTCTGTGTAGGAAGTGAAGTATATAAGCTTTTGTGAAGTATATAAGTGAAGTATATAAGCTTTTGTCAGTAGTGAATGTAATGATGGGTCACTATTTGTTATCTAAGAAACATTTAATATTTGTACCGTATTAACCAGTGGATGTGAAATGTAAAGATTGAGAGTCCTCAGTAGTTGATACCTTTTTTAATGGCTAACAAAAAAGGATGACAGATTTCAAGCTTTCGAGACTGCTATAAGGTCCCTTCATCAGGCTGGTATAACACAATATCTGAAGGCAAGCACATTTATACAGAAATACAGTGTTTGATGCACAAAGGATGGAAAGCAGTACAAGCAAATAAACACAAGTCCAAAAAAATGTCAGTTCACAGGAAGGCTCTCTGAGTTTTATGATCCCTTGATCAGTGACGTTGTGACTAGTTGTTGTAAAAGGACATAAAACCATGTGACTGGTTTAACCCCCCTGGGAGTGTGTCAAAGGTCGTCTTTAACATATATTCCCATATTCTTCTGTCTTGTTTGCTTAAAACCAGGATCTTCATGTCATTGATGATATTATGATTTTGATTGCAGAAGTGTTTTGGGACAGGGAGGTACATTCTCTACTCTGTGATGGTGTGGTGGTGTGAGTTCATCCACATCCTGAGTGTCTGTCCCATCTCCCCTACATAGAAGCCTCCAGTGGGACACTTGGTACATATTAGCGACTTGGCGCTGAACCGCTTATATGCACGCAATCGCTGCTCCAGTTTCATGTCCCCCTATCTCTGCTTCCTGTTTCATGTCCCCCATGTGTGCTCCCAGTTTCATGTCCCCCCCATGTCTTCTTCCAATTTCATATCCCCCCATGTCTTCTTCCAGTTTCATGTCCCCCCATGTCTTGTTCCAGTTTTATGTCCTGCCATCTCTGCCTCCAGTTTTGTGCCCCAGTGTCATGCTGTTGTCTTTCCTGCTCGTTATGTGCCCTCAGTTTCATTGGCCCCTTAGATGATGTCCCCCTTGGATGTGTAGCACGAATAGTTGTACTCACCTTCCCATGCTCCCTCAACGCTCTCTCCGCTCTCTCCCTCGACTGACGCCGGCACCCAGAGGTTGCTAAGCCTTGTGCTGGCTCCCTGGCCTGTCAGTGTTGCGCTTCGATTGCAGCCTATGGCAGGTAGACTGCAGTTGAATAGGAGGTGCGTGGACAGACCAGCGCTGGCGGAATGCCAGCTGCTACAGCCGAGCCGGAGGATTCTTTGGAGGGTGACGGTGGCAATTTGGGGTGTGTGACCCACATTTAAAGTAGCCTATTACCTCTTCCTGGGCAATATGTGTGTGTGTGTGTGTGTGTGAAATTTCAACAAAATCCATTCAGCCGTTTGGTTGTGATTGAGGAACAAACATCCAAACACACAAACCCACAAATATCCAAACTCACAAACTTTCACCTTTATAATATTAATAGGATACAACACATTAGGTGTGCTGCAGGTGAAGGTACCTTGGATCCTGTAGTCCTGATTGGAGTTGGGGATCTTTATTTTATCCGTGGTTAGTATGTGTGGGCAGGTCTTGCACTTTTTCTGTCTGCACGGAAATGTTTCTGTGTTAGTTGGAGGTGACAGTGAGCTGCTAATAACCATATTCCTGAGATTTGGTGGCTGTCTATAGCACAGGAGAGGGAGGTCTGGAAATATAGATTTTAGACAGTCATCTTTTTGCAATAGTGGATGTAGTTTGCGTGTATTCCAGGTGTGGGTTGTACGTGATGGAAAGTTTTCAGCTGTTGTTCAGACCCAGTCCAAAGGATTAGGATATTGTCAATAAAGTGATAGTAGGCCAGAGGCTTGGTAGTACAGGTAGATAGGAAGTCACTCTCAAGTTTGGCCATGAAAAGATTAGCGTACTGTGGTGCCATTTTGCTCCCCATTACAGTGCCAGTCTGCTGTAAATAGATGCAGTCACCAAAGGAAAAGTATTTATGGGTGAGTATGGATTTTGTGAGTTTCACCACACCTTCAGCGTTCATGCCTTGCTTTTCTATGAATATCATATAAAAAAAATTATCAAAAATTCTTTAAAAATCTGCTTCTTATAAAACCTTGGTTTAAAAATAGACCATTTTGGTGACATTACTTTAAGAATAAAAATAATACTTGCCAATTCTGTAGGAATTTTCTCTACAGCCAAGATTTTACCTCACATACTTAGAGCTGGATTAAATAAATAAAAAAAGGTTAAAAAAAAAAACATATTAACTTTATAGTATTGTAGTATGTTAGTAGATGATCATTTTACATTTTCCTTTTTATTTCCTTTCACTTTTTTCGTAAGGTTGCAATGTTTATATAAGTAACTACATTTACATTTTTTTCCCATCTGTAGTATTAGCGAAGAAAAAAAAGGTATTTTTGCATACTCATGAGTAGAGATGGGTGAATCGGCTCGTAGCATGCCAAGTTTGTTCCGAATATTCCAAATTTGTTTGTTTTTTAATGAAACTGATCAAATTACGTTTTCGCTTTGGAGGAACAAAAAATGTTTGTGATACAAGAAAATGAAGAAAGCAGACAATGACATAAATAGTGACTCATCACGTGATAACATTTGACAGCTCTCGGCTAACAGACACTGGTAGGTGGACCTCACAGTGCAGATGTCCTAAAGATTGTCTACACATTCTTTCTAGCATTGTGAATTTGAATAGAATATTACAATCCTTTCTCTGTTATGCAATGTGTTTCCATATGTAATTTGTTTGGATGTTTGTTCCTCAATCACGCAAAAACCGCTCAACCGATTCGGCTCAAATTTTCAACAAACATAGTTCCTAGACAGGATTGAACGATAGGCTACTTTTCGTCACAATCGCAGACATAGGTTTTTGCCAAGACCCCCACAAAACCGCAACACATACCACCAGCTCTGCAATCCCACACACTTTTTAGCATAGCAAGCCACAAACTCCCTATTGCTCTCTCGGGCCTAGCTCCTAACCCCAGGCAGGGGAGGAGGCCGAGGCTGGGGTTGCGGGGGTGGGTGCAAAGGGGTCAGGGGGGAAGGGGGGTTGGAAAGGGGACACAATGACACCTAGACGGGCGAATGGATTTGGTTGAAATTGCGCACATACATACCTTGGGTCCCAGATTGAATGATAGGCTACATGGAATTCCTGTACACCACCGCAATTCACTCCCGCGACAGATGCTTTTCACTTTCAAATTCACTGCAGGACCTGGGACGCTGTAGGACCTGGGATGACGTCATCCCAGCCCCATCAGCAGCTCACCTGGATGGGTGCCGCTTCTCTATGTGGGCGGAGCTATCGGCCGGTGTCCACAAGATGGCGGCTCTCAGAGGTCCAGAGCGTCCTGAATCAGCACCTGTACTCTGGGGCAGTGAGAAGTGCGCACGCTGCCCCGCCTGTGTGGGCTTACCACAGGACCGCAGTGCTCTGCCGCGGCCAGACAGGGGGTCACCTGTGCCGTGGTCTGGAACGCCGGTTCAGCCTGCTGTCCCGTGATGGCTGCAGCCTCTGGACTCTGCATATCTGTCGGGGATGTCATCGATGTCTGCTCAGGGCTATCTATCGTACAGTGTCATTCGGCCGCGGGAGAAGGGTTGTGATGACAGGCGAGTTAGAAGGGAGAGGGATGGGGTGTTGGGAGTGAGGAGGTTACCGGTCCAGTGGGGGACGCGGGAATGGGGGGGCCTGGGCAGGTAAACCTGGGGCCCCTGGAAGGGGGACAGGGACAGGGCCACCACAGTGCCCACATATGGAATGGGGGTACATGGCTTGCTGCGGGAGATGGGCCCTCATAGGCACCCCTGTAACATCAGTGCACGGGGAGCCTGGGGTTTGGTGAGGCCGTGGGCACAGGTTGGTGGGGGGAAAGGTGACAGGGTCTGGGGGGGGGAAGGGATCACTGGGTAGGTAAGACATGGAAGGGGGCATGGGGTGGTGGGAAAAAGGGGGCACGGGGTAGGTAACACGGGGGAAGGGGGCATGGGGTTGGGGGGGAAGGGGACATGGGGCTAGGGGAGAAAAGGAGCACGGGGTAGGAGAAAGAAGCAAGCACATGAGGGAGTGGGTAGGAAAAAAGGGGGTTGGCGGGCACCAGGGGGGAGATGAGGAAAAGGGAGCCGCTGTGGACACAAGGCAAAGGAAGAAGCCTGCACGGCTCTACAGGTGGGTCGCGCAGGGGGTCAGGGTTCCATGGACGAAATCGCAGGTACTGCTAGTATATCATATACAATAGTAAAGTAGTGGTGGTGGTCATGGTACTACCAATAGAGCATCCTAATTTAACAAAAAGAATCTCCATTATTTTGGCGTCTTTTTTGGTGTATTGACCCAAAATAGTCTGGCCTTCAAGAATCTTAAAAATCACATTTAGAGAGCCTTCACACGGAGTTTACACTCCGCTCATTCTGAACGTAAAACTCTTTCAGAATGAGCATGTAAAAAACAGATCCCATTGATTTCTATGGGTGCCGGCATACACGGGCTACCCATTGAAATTAATGGGAGGCTTTTTTAGCTATTCAATGTGATGCACGCGTATCACATTGAAAGCAATAGCTAAAAAAGCCTCCCATTGAGTTCAATGGGTAGCGCACGTATGCTGGCACCCATAGAAATTAATGGGATCTGGTTTTTACGCGCTCATTCTGAACGAGTTTTACGTTCAGAATGAGCGGAGCGTAACTCCGTGTGAAGGCTCCCTTAGAAATAGGAATTTCATGTTTTTTTTCCACTCTGACCTGGTGGCTGATCACAGTGTGAAGGAGGCGGATCATAGTTGTGAATATGAACAAAATATTTTAAGCATTTCTCTGTATGTGCTAGCGCACTGCACATATTTAATTCAAGATATATGTCACACACAATAGTAAAGTAGTAATGGTGTTCATGGTACTACTAGTAGTGCATCCTGGGACTGTGGAGAAGCGCAATGCTTGCTGCCCCACAGGAGTAGGCACGGGACGCCCTGTGGCTTCACCGCTAACTTGCTCCCCAGAAGCATTCCCCCGACCTCGCCCACGGCCCTGGAGCCTTGCACATTTTAATATGGTTTGCTGGCTTAAACACACTCAGAACATGGGTGTATATGCCAATACCAAGAAATTAAGGGGGATGCAGGCCCCAATATATTTGGGCAATTAACACTCAGAACCTGGGTGCTTATGCCAATATCAAGAAATGCGGGTGGTATGCAGGCCCCAATTTATATGGGGAATTAACACTCAGAACCTGGGTGAATATGCCAATAGCAAGAAATGCAGGTGGTATGCAGGCCCCAATATATTTGGGGAATTAACACTCAGAACCTGGGTGAATATGCCAATAGCAAGAAATGCGGGTGGTATGTAGGCCCCAATTTCTTAGGGGAATTTATACTGAGAACCCTGGCACTATATGTCAATAGCAACAAATGAGGGTGGTATGAAGGCCCCAATTTCTTAGGGGAATTTACACTCAGAACCTAGCACTATATGCAAATAGCAACAAATGAGGGTGGTATGAAGGCCCCAATTTCTTAGGGGAACTTACACTCAGAACCTGGCACTCAGTGGCGTAAGTAGGAATGGCGGGGCCCCGTGGCGAACTTTTGACATGCCCCCCCCCCCAACCGATGCCGAAGACCTCGACCGACCCCCTCCTCCACACTCTATTATGTCCCTTATTAAGCCCTGCACACAGTATTATGTCCATTAGTGGCCCCTGCACACAGTATTATGTCCATTAGTGGCCCCTGCACACAGTATTATCCCCCATAGTGGCCCCTGCACACAGTATTATACCCAATAGTGGCTCCTGCATACATTATTATGTCCCTTAGTGGCCCTGCAGACTGTATTATGTCCCATAGTGGCCCCTGCACACAGTATTATACCCAATAGTGGCCCCTGCACACAGTATTATGTCCCTATAGTGGCCCCTGCACACATTGGCACATTGGCCCCTGCACCCCTGGCACTATTATGTCCAATATCGGCAAGTAAATAGGGCCGTAACGACCAATTTAAAAAAAAAAAACGCAGCGGTAGCGGCTGTCACCGGGCACCCTAATGGCCCGGGCCCTGTGGCAGCCGCCTCCGCTGCCTCTATGGTAGTTACGCCCCTGCTGGCACTATATGCCAATAGCAACAAATGCGGGTGGTATGCAGGCCCCAATTTCTTAGGGGAATTTACACTCAGAACCTGGCACTATATTCCAATAGCAACAAATGAGGGTGGTATGCAGGCCCCAATTTCTTAGGGGAATTTAGACTCAGAACCTGGCACTATATGCCAATAGCAACAAATGTGTGTGGTATGAAGGCCCCAATTTCTTAGGGGAATTTACACTCAGAACCTGGCACTATATGCCAATAGCAACAAATGAGGGTGGTATGAAGGCCCCAATTTCCTAGGGGAATTTACACTCAGAACTTGGCACTATATGCCAATAGCAGCAAATGAGGGAGGTATGCAGGCCCCAATTTTGTTAGGGGAATTAAAACTCAGAACCTGGCACTATATGCCAATAGCAACAAATGAGGGTGGTATGAAGGCCCCAATTTCTTAGGGGAATTTACACTCAGAACCTGGCACTATATGCCAATAGCAACAAATGAGGGTGGTATGCAGGCCCCAATTTCTTAGGGGAATTTACACTCAGAACCTGGCACTATATGCCAATAGCAACAAATGAGGGTGGTATGAAGGCCCCAATTTCTTAGGGGAATTTACACTCAGAACCTGGCACTATGTGCCAATAGCCACAAATGAGAGTGGTATGCAGGCCCCAATTTCTTAGGGGAATTTACACTCAGAACCTGGCACTATGTGCCAATAGCAACAAATGAGGGTGGTATGAAGGCCCCAATTTCTTAGGGGAATTTACACTCAGAACCTGGCACTATATGCCAATAGCAAGAAATGAGGGTGGTATGAAGGCCCCAATTTCTTAGGGGAATTTACACTCAGAACCTGACACTATATGCCAATAGCAACAAATGAAGGGTGTATGTAGCCCCAATTTTATTCTTGAGGGATTACACACAGTGTATTCCAGTTAGTTGTGGGGGTGGGGGTGCACACTGTTGGAACATGGATTGGGGGTATATAGGGTATATGGGAATACATTTTCAGTGTATCTCACTCAGTATCATCCACACTGCAGAAAGATGGGTTGCGCAGATACAGCCTGTCAATCCCACGTTAGTGTGATAGACACTGACAAGCTTCTCCCTGGAATGTAGCTCTTAAAAGAGCTATCCTATCCTATCCTATCCTATCCCTGCCTACCAGAATCTAATACCTATGTCAATGGCCGCAGACCTCCGTCAGTGACCAAGTGAAAGCTCAGAATGACGCGAAGCTGGGCGGCGCTGTTCTTATCAATCAGAGGTCACATGTTTTCAGCAGCCAATGGCATTTTCCTATTTTTTTTCAAGGTCCCTGTTGTCGTAGTTCCTGTCCCACCTCCCCTGTGCTGGAGCAAAAAAAAAATTGGAGCAAAAAAAAGAGCCAGGGAAGATGGGAGGGGAATCGAGTTTTCAGTCACTTTACCATGTGGTGTTCGATTCAAATCGAACACCGCGAACAGCGTGATATCCGATCGAACATGTGTTCGATAGAACACTGTTCGCTCATCTCTAGTCACAAACAATAGTAAAGTAGTAGTAGTGGCTGTGGAACTACTACTGTGGAAAATTTAGCCCCACCCACTTTTGTGTTGACTCCGCCCACTCTTTAATTTTTCATGTGCCTGCACACAGTATAATCCTCCTACAGTCACCCGTAAATTATATGTCCCCCCTCTATCTATCCCCCAGTTTCATATACACCCTTCATCTGCCCCCAGTTTCATGTCCCCCTTCCATCTCTGCCCCCAGATTCATGTCCCCCCTCCATCTCTGCCCCCAGATTCATTTCCCCCCTCCATCTCTGCCCCCAGATTCATGTCCCCCATCTCTGCCCCCAGATTCATGTCCCCTCATCTCTGCCCCCAGATTCATGTCCCCCCATCTCTGCCCCCAGTTTCATGTCCTCTCCATCTCTGCCCCCAGATTCATGTCCCTCCATCTCTGCCCCCAGATTCATGTCCCCCCCATCTCTGCCCCCATATTCATGTCCCCCCCATCTCTGCCCCCAGATTCATGTACCTCCATCCCTGTCCCCAAATTCATGTCCCCTCCATCTCTGCCCCCAGATTCATGTCCCCTCCATCTCTGCCCCCAGATTCATGTCCCCTCCATCTCTACCCCCAGATTTATGTCCTCTCCATCTCTGCCCCCAGATTCAGGTCCTCTCCATCTCTGCCCCCAGATTCATTTCCCCCCTCCATCTCTGCCCCCAGATTCATGTCCCCCATCTCTGCCCCCAGATTCATGTCCTCTCCATCTCTGCCCCCAGATTCAGGTCCTCTCCATCTCTGCCCCCAGATTCATGTCCCTCCATCTCTGTCCCCAAATTCATGTCCCCTCATCTCTGCCCCCAGATTCATGTCCCCCCATCTCTGCCCCCAGTTTCATGTCCTCTCCATCTCTGCCCCAGATTCATGTCCCTCCATCTCTGCCCCCAGATTCATGTCCCCCCCATCTCTGCCCCCAGATTCATGTCCCCCCATCTCTGCCCGCAGATTCATGTCCCTCCATCTCTGTCCCCAAATTCATGTCCCCTCCATCTCTGCCCCCAGATTCATGTCCCTTCCATCTCTGCCCCCAGATTCATGTCCCCTCCATCTCTGCTCCCAGATTTATGTCCTCTCCATCTCTGCCCCCAGATTCAGGTCCTCTCCATCTCTGCCCCCAGATTCATGTCCCTCCATCTCTGTCCCCAAATTCATGTCCCCTCCATCTCTGCCCCCAGATTCATGTCCCCTCCATCTCTACCCCCAGATTTATGTCCTCTCCATCTCTGCCCCCAGATTCAGGTCCTCTCCATCTCTGCCCCCAGATTCAGGTCCTCTCCATCTCTGCCCCCAGATTCATTTCCCCCCTCCATCTCTGCCCCCAGATTCATGTCCCCCATCTCTGCCCCCAGATTCATGTCCCCTCATCTCTGCCCCCAGATTCATGTCCCCGCATCTCTGCCCCCAGTTTCATGTCCTCTCCATCTCTGCCCCCAGATTCATGTCCCTCCATCTCTGCCCCCAGATTCATGTCCCCCCCATCTCTGCCCCCAGATTCATGTCCCCCCATCTCTGCCCGCAGATTCATGTCCCTCCATCTCTGTCCCCAAATTCATGTCCCCTCCATCTCTGCCCCCAGATTCATGTCCCCTCCATCTCTGCCCCCAGATTCATGTCCCCTCCATCTCTGCCCCCAGATTTATGTCCTCTCCATCTCTGCCCCCAGATTCAGGTCCTCTCCATCTCTGCCCCCAGATTCATGTCCCCCATCTCTGCCCCCAGTGTCATGCCATCCTCTCCATCTCTGCCCCCAGTGTCATGCCGTCCTCTCCATCTCTGCCCCCAGTGTCATGCCGTCCTCTCCATCTCTGCCCCCAGTGTCATGGCGTCCTCTCCATCTCTGCCCCCAGTGTCATGCCGTCCTCTCCATCTCTGCCCCCAGTGTCATGCCGTCCTCTCCATCTCTGCCCCCAGTGTCATGCCATCCTCTCCTTCATCTGCCCACAGTTTCATGTTCCACCTCCACATTAAACTTACCTTTTCCTCCGCTCCCTCGCCGCTCTCTGCGTGCCTCTCCCGCTGACACATATGCAGCTGAAGCGAGGAGCTGACCTGTGTCAGCTCCTCGCTTCACCGCTGCCGCCGGTCTCGCTGACACATATGCGGCTGAAGCGAGGAGCTGACCTCCTCGCTTCAGCCGCATATGTGTCAGCGAGACCGGCGGCAGTGGCGAAGCGAGGAGCTGACACAGGTCAGCTCCTCGCTTCAGCCGCATATGTGTCAGGGAGAGAGGCGCGCAGCAGCGAAGCGAGGAGCTGACCTGTGTCAGCTCCTTGCTTCAACCGCATATGGGTTCAACTCAGATCTGCGTCCTCTGGACGCAGATCTGAGTTGAAATCGGGACATACCTCCCTCCAACCGGGACCGCAGGACATGTCACCCAAATCGTGACTGGCCAGCGGAAATCAGGACGGTTGGGAGGTATGCCTTTGCTAATGTAAGACAAGAATCTCTGTTAGCTCAGTGGTTTTATGTTTAAGCACTATGTGCATTAAAAAGTGAGTGGAAAAAACAGGACAGGTGATAGACAAAAGGAAGGGGAGGAGGAAACAGCTGTGAAAGTACTTCTACTACTACTAATAACAATAAGAATGTGGGTGGCAAGAACAACACCACTTTTGGTTTTGGTGGCACCGCAAGTAGTCAAAGCATTGTTGTATTTCCTGTGAATGTCGATGAAGATTTTGAATATTTAGCCGGCTATTCTCAATCACAGGAGGATATTGCAGCTAAGAGTGATAAGATCTTGAGTTAGGCTTGTGTGTGTTCCTCCTCTTCTTTCTCCTACATAACATGTAATTTACTGCAGGGTCTTTCTGGACTGCAACCGTGTCTCCTTCACATTCTTTACTAACAGAGTTCTCTGGTAGTGATGTGGCACCTGCAGAGCAATCTATTTCTCTTTGATGAGTTTTAATGAGAACAGTCAGCATTGTGTGCAAGAAAAGGAGGGAGACATGATGTTGATGGTGAAGGAGGTAGTAGTGGCAAAGGGAGTGGTACTACTACTATTGGTAGTGGTTCTGATAGGAGAGCTAGGGGAGATCTGGCGGTGAAAATTCTTTGGACATGCATAGCCATGATGATGTGTTATGTACTATTAGCTGTGAATCAGGACTAAGGTCCCCAAGCTCCTGAGGAGGCTCACTGGGGTTCTGACTAGCTCTCTACCCTCTCTCATTCACCCAGTGTCTGAACAGGATGACAGCTTCCTCCCCCTCCTTGCACTTGACTAAGCTGCTGACAGTTCAGTTCTTTTTGTTCGACTTAGTGGATTCCACTGCGCTTTACCAAATGATGGTATGTTCTCAACCTCGATGGAGGATACCTAACCGCCATTATTTTTCTAGGAAAGCTGTCCATCCTTTCCTTGGATACATCTGGAGGTGGCCACATGTGAAGCAGCAATTATGGACAAGGACAATATATGACTTTCTCAAGCCCAGTACATCATCTGAAAGATGATGAAGCGCCAACCAGAGCCATAACAGGCAACTGACACCCACTGGCTGCACCAGCTGGTACAGTCATACCTAGAATGCACGTATAGTTAATGAGAAAACTTTGATTCCATGGAACTCTGGGCCTAAAGGTTAGAGCAGTAGAAGAACCTGGCCCATTTTGCCATGGGAGTTTTTTCTTGTCCGTCCTCAATTGTTATGGCTGTGAGAGTATTCATTGCTGCAAGTTGCATTGTAATTATTCAAAGAATGAAACTTCCCACAGATCAGTCATGGATCCCTGAGGATTTTCAAGGACATATAACTTATGCCTCTGAATAATGGTGTCACTGTGTCCCTTTATCATCTTCCATTTACTGTATTGCTGTTGATGTTGTCTGATACTCTGAAACAGATACCAGCACTACCACCACTCAGACATGTCCTGAACCACACTTTTGGTGCCACAGTGTTGCTATTTATAATTTTAAAAAAAATATTTTGATTTCACATCTGCTCCCATCACATGATGATTTGTAGTGGCTTCTTTTTTGAAAAGCCAATTCTTCATCACTTTTGAACTTGACCCACAACTACAATAAGCTTGTAGTTCTTACAATACATCAAAAGAGGAAATGTATTCTACAAAACCATTGCTTATTGCACTATAACTGTCATGTGTGTCTAAAGAGGATAATTTTTGTAGCATTTCACATTTTGTATAATTTTTTTATGGCTCACCCCAAGGGCCTTAGAAAAAAAATTTCAGGGCTCACCCCAAAGGCCTGAAAAATAATTTTTTTATGGCTCACCCCAAGGGCCTGAAAAATATTTTTTTTATGGCTCACCCCAAGGGCCTGAAAACTAAAACTCTGCTGGTAAAAGGCTCAATTCAACTCAAGGGCCAAAAATACTTCTGATACAAGGCTTAACTCACCCAAAGGGCCAAAAATACTTCTGATACAAGGCTTAACTCACCGAAAGGGCCAAAAACTCTGCTGCTATAAGGCTCAACTCACCCAAAGGGCCAAAAACTAAAACTCTGCTGGTAAAAGGCTGAATTTACCCAAGGGCCAAAAATTTAAATCTGCTGCTACAAGGCTCAACTCACCCCAAGGGCCAAAAAGTAAAACACTCCTGGTGCAAGGCTCAACTCACCTCAAGGGCAAAAAACACTGCTGGTTAAAGGCTCAGTTCACCTCAAGGGCCAAAAACACAGCTGGTTAAAGGCTCAATTCCCCTCAAGGGCCAAAAACTCTGCTGGTTAAAGGCACAATTCACCTCAAGGGCCAAAAACACTGCTGGTACAAGGCTCAATTCACCTCAAGGGCCAAAAACACTGCTGGTACAAGGCTCAACTCACCCAAAGGGCCAAAAACTAAAACTCTGCTACTGCAAAGCTCAATTCACCCAAAGGGCCCAAAACTCTGCAGCTACAAGGCTCAGCTCACCTCAAGGGCCAAAAACTCTGCTGGAACAAGGGTCAACTCACCCCAAGGGCCAAAAGCACTGCTGGTTAAAGGCTCAATTCACCTCAAGGGCCAAAAACACTGCTGGTTAAAGGCTCATTTCACCTCAAGCGCCAGAAACACTGCTGGTTAAAGGCTCAACTCTCCTCAAGGGCCAAAAACACTGCTGGTATAAAGCTCAATTCACCCCAAGGGCCAAAAGCTAAAACACTGTTGGTGAAAGACTCAACTCACCTCTAGGGCCAAAAACTCTGCTGGTAAAAGGCTCAATTCACCCAAAGGGCCAAAAACTCTGCTGCTACAAGGCTCAACTCACCTCAAGAGCCCAAAACTCTGCTAGTACAAGGCTCAACTCACCCCAAGGCCCAAAAACTAAAACACTGTTGGTGCAAGGCTCAATTCACACCAAGAGCCAAAACACTGCTGGTTAAAGGCTCAACTCACCTCAAGGGCCAAAAACACTGCTGGATAAAAGCACAATTCACCTCAAGGGCCTAAACCACTGCTGGTACAAGGCTCAACTCATCCAAAGGGCCAAAAACTAAAACTCTGCTGCTGCAAGGCTTAATTCACCCAAAGGGCCAAAAACTCTGCAGCTACAAGGCTCAGCTCACCTCAAGGGCCAAAAACTCTGCTGGAACAAGGCTCAACTCACCCCAAGGGCCAAAAGCACTGCTGGTTAAAGGCTCAATTCACCTCAAGGGCCAAAAGCACTGCTGGTTAAAGGTTCAATTCACCTCAAGGACCAAAAACATTGCTGGTACAAGGCTCAACTCACCCAAAGGGCCAAAAACACTGCTGGTTAAAGGTTCAATTCACCTCAAGGGCCAAAAACACTGCTGATTAGGGGGCTACACGGTGGCTCAGTGGTTAGCACTGCAGCCTTGCAGTGCTGGAGTCCTGGTGTTCAAATCCCACCAAGGGCAAAAAAAAAACCATCTGCAAGAAGTTTGTATGTTCTCCCCGTGTTTGCATGGATTGCCATCCCATATTCCAAAGACATACTGATAGGGAAAAAATGTACATTGTGAGCTCTATGTGGGGCTCACAATCTACATAAAAAAAAAAACCACTGCTGGTTAAAGGCTCAATTCACCTCAAGGGCCAAAAACACTGCTAGTATAAGCAGGGCCAGCTCCAGGTTTTTATGGGCCCTTGGGCGACAGAGCCTCAGTGGGCCCCCTTGTAAAGGAGGTGGGGGAGTTGAGACACTGTGTGTCGCAGATGAAGCGAGTGACGTCACGCAGGAGTGTGGTGTCACCAACGTCATACCTCCCAATTTTTAAAGAGTAGAAAGGGGTAAAATGTGCGCCGTGGCAAATTTGGCTCCACCCACTTTATGTTGAATCCGCCCATTCTCATTTATTTATCATGTGCTCCCACACAGTATAATCCTCCTACAGTCACCCGTAAATTATATGCCCCCCCTCCATCTCTCCCCCAGTTTCGTATACACCCTTCCTCTGCCCCCAGTTTCATGTCCCCCCTCCATCTCTGTCCCCAGTTTCATCACGTTCTCCCCCTTCGTCTGCCCACAGTTTCATGTCCCCCTGGCAGACCCCAGTGTCATGCTGTTCCGCCCCCCCATCTGCCCCAGTGTCATGCCGTTCCCCCCTCCCCTTCATTTTCCCCCCCAGTTTCATTGGGCCCCCTCCTTCTCTGTCCCCAGTTTCATGCCGTTCTCTCCCCACCCCCTTCATCTTCCCCAGTGTCATGCCGTTCCCCCCCCCCCTCCCCTTCATTTCCCCCCAAGTTTCATTGGGCCCCCTCCATCTCTGTGCCCAGTTTCATGTCGTTCTCTCCCCACCCCCTTCATCTTCCCCAGTGTCATGCCGTTCCCCCCCCTCCCCTTTATTTGCCCCCCAGTTTCATGGGCCCCCTTCATTATGTTCCACCTTAATATTTAATACAAAACAAACGCTTACACTCACCTTCCATCGCTCCCTCAATGCTCCTCTCTCCGCTCTCTCACTCCATTCACATAAGCGATTAAAGCAGGAGCTGTGTGAGCTCAGCTCCTGCTTTAAAGCTGCGGCCCGCCTTGCGTGTGTAGGCGCGATGTGATGACGTCATCGCGCCTACACACGAACGCCGGGCTGCAGCTTTAAAGCAGGAGCTGAGCTCACACAGCTCCTGCTTTAATCGCCTATGTATTCAGCTCATCGGCGTCCGACGGACAAGGCAAATCGGGACAGGCAAGTGCTGGGGCGGGCAAGTGCCGGGGGGCCCCCAGAGGCTCTGAGGGCCCCGGCACTTGCCCGACTATGTCGTGCGCTGACGCCGGCCCTGGGTATAAGGCTCGATTCACCCAAAGGGCCAAAAACTAAAACTCTGCTGCTACAAGGCTCAGTTCACCAAAACGGCCAAAAACTGCTGCTACAAGACTCACCTCAAGGGCCTAAAACTCTGCTACTACAAGGCTCAACTCATTTCAAGGGCTTATACTCTGCTGGTACAAGGCTCAACTCACTTTCAGGGCTCATTCACACTACGTAATCGCCAGCTTATTCTGAACGTAAACACGTTCAGAATCAGCAGCGTATAAAGCAATTCCATTCATCTCTATGGGAGCGGGCATACGAGCGCTCCCCATAGAAATGAATGGGCTGCTTCTTTCACTACAAGCACTCCAAATGAAGTGAATGGGAAGCGCTGCGTGTACGGCTCGGAATGAGCCGTACACGCGAGCGATTCCCATTCACTTCAATGGGACTGCTCGTAGTGAAAGAAGCAGCCCATTCATTTCTATGGGGAGCGCTCGTATGCCGGCTCCCATAGAAATAAATGGAACTGCTTTATATGCCGCTGATTCTGAACGTGTTTTACGTTCAGAATAAGATGCCATATACGTAGTGAGGGCCTAAAACTCTGCTGGTACAAGGCTCAACTCACTTTAAGGGCCTAAAACTCTGCTGGTACAAGTCTCAACTCACTTCTAGGGCCTAAATGTTTGCTGGTACAAGGCTGAACTCACTTTAAGGGCCTAATACTCTGCTGGTACAAGGCTCAACTCACTTCAAGGCCCTAAAACTCTGCTGGCTTAAGGCTCAACTCACTTCAAGGGCTTAATACTCTGCTGGTACAAGGCTCAACTCACTTTAAGGGCCTAAAACTTTGCTGGTACAAAGCTCAACTCACTTTAAGGGCCTAATACTCTACTAGTGGAAGGCTCAACTCACTTTAAGGGTCTACTACTCTGCTGGTGCAAGGCTCAACTCACCTCAAGGGCCTAAAACTCTGCAACTACAAGGCTCAACTCACTTCAAGGGCTTAATACTCTGCTGGTACAAGGCTCAACTCACTTTAAGGGCCTAATACTCTGCTGGTACAAGGCTCAACTCACTTTAAGGGCCTAATACTCTGCTAGTGGAAGGCTCAACTCAAGGGCCTGAAGCTAATTTTGGGAAAAGTAAATCCTGAAATGTAAATTTTTGTATGGCTGAGCTTAAGAGCCTCTTACTTAATTTTGAAGGGCTCACGTGAAGGGCCAGAAAAGTAATTTTTGGAGGTCTCACCACATCACACATACACACACACACACACACACACACACACACAAACAATGACAGTTAAGGGTGGGGGCTGTTGATTTCCCATTGCCTATGCCATCTGTGGTTGTCATGGGCAACGCGATTTAATGGAGTGCATGCAAATGTTACTTTAGCTTAAAATTTGTGTTTCTGTCCATACTAATGTAGAGGAAATAAGGTTTCCAAGTATTTTTCCACTTTCATAGAGGTTCTATTGAGTTTGGAAAATGTCTAGTTGATAGGCTGTGATATTGGGGTAATACTGTGATTTGGGCATGTTAGATCCACCCAGGCATGCTTCCTCTGCTGTCCCAGTTGCATTCCAGAGGTGTAAGACATCATTTGCTGAGGTGTCATTGTGGACTTGGTGACTCTCCTTAGTCAAATTATGGGTTCCCCTGAAACAAGCATATTTATCCCACAGACTATAATGGTATTCGATTTTCGGTCGAATAGTCGAATATTTAGGGTCTACTCGAAACGAATATCGAATATTTCACTACTCGCTCATCTCTAGACATCACTAATGCAGCAGTTGTCCCTTCAATGTCACTGGCAATGTCAAAGTGGCATTGTTGTCCCTGTTTTTTTCTGACTCATCATGGACATGGAATTGTTGCACACCACATAATTTCCACTGCCAGATTTCCTCCTAATGCCACTACCAGATTACCAGTGCCACACCTTCTGCCAGAACTACCTCATGACTTCCTCTTCCACCTTTGCCTCCGTCACTTCCAAAAAAAGTTGACTGTTCTCATTGGGAGCCTTCACACGGAGTAAACACGCGTGTATTTTTGCAAAATACGGGTGCATTCACACTACTGATACGCTGCCTGATTCTGAACGTTAAAACATGTTCAGAATCAGCGCATATAATGCAGTTCCCATTCATTTCAATGGGAGCCGGCATATGAGCGCTCCCCATTGAAATGAATGGGCTGCTTTTTTCACTACGAGCGCTCCCATTGAAGTGAATGGGAAGCGCTCGCGTGTACGGCTCGGAATGAGCCGAGTGAGCCGCTGATTCTGAACGTGTTTTTCTGGTAACCAGGGTTTGTAATATACCATTGATCCATTGACACAACCTTTCGTTGAGAGAGTCAATGCCAGATATGATGGGTCTCAGTGGAGGGGGGAAGATCTTTTTGTGAATCTTGGGGAGTCCGTGAAATACCGGAATTACCAGAAATCTAGGCTTCAAGTACTTAATGTCAGAATCTGAGAAAACACCTAAAGTACGTCCTTCCTCTAATATTTTGTCCAAACTGTCTGAAAAGACCTGAGTTGTATCTGTGGGAAGGCGCCTGTAGGTGTTGGAATCATTCAGAATTGAATAAACTGCTTTCACATAGTCAATGCAATTCATGACTTCTATCATCCCCCCCCCCCCTTATCTGCTGTTCTAATTATAATATTCTTGTAATTTTGAAAGACTAAGTCTCTCATGTCTAGATAAATTATCAAAAAATGGAGCAGTGGAAATCTCCCTGTGAAGTTTAGTTAGTTCTTTCTCTACCACAGACTGGAACTGATCCAGTACTGTGGTTCTAGACTTAGTGGGGTAATAAGAGGGGTTTGATGTATTCACTTTAGTATTGATATCTATAAGTGAATTTGTGTCAGCAAGATCTTGCAAGTCTAGCAGGCATATTTGTTCATCAAACAGCAGATTTTTAAATTCATTATTGTCAAGGGGGTCCATTACCTGTTGGTCTTCATTGATATTTTTACCAAAAAAATGGTGTTTTACTGTTAAGTTCCTAATGAAACGATTCACATCTAGCAGTGTGTCAAAAAGATCAAATGTGCTCAAAGGCACAAACCCTAAACCCCTTGACAACAATGTGAGATCTACCTCATCGATTTGTATATCAGACAAATTTAACACACTTTTATCTGTAAATTTAACTTCATTAACGTTAGACAAATTCAAACCAGAAACACATGTTAATTGATCATTATGACCTCTGTTGGAAGAATCAGAAATGCAAATAGTTTCTGCTAAGTTGTAACTGTTATTGAACAGACCCTCATGAATTGAAGATTGCGATTTGTAGTCACTACTTAACAGACCCTCATGTGTTAAAACCTGCGATTTTCCCTGGTTTGATACCGAGTTTTTATGTTTCCTACCAGCTCTATGTCGTCTGGATCTGGTTCTTGACAACCCGCAAATTTTTGGGGAGCAGAGTGTTTCCCTTTCCCCTCTAAAAAAGACGCGGAAGGTGTGAATGTCTTCCTATTTTCTGGATTGGTATCCACATCTGAAAATTCTGAGTCACGCTCTGATGAGCTGAAGGAAACATTATGATGAAACCTGCTACGTTTGGAAGATCTTTTGTTCCTTTTGAGTATAGAACATGGTGTGGACGACACCGATGACGCAGATCTGATGGCATCTTGCCAATGATAAACTTGATTATTGTCGTAATCGTCTTTATCCCGTTTGTATTTAGTTTTTTTGGTTTCCATGATTTTATCCTCCAGATCTTTTTAGATTTTTTTGTATTTTTCCATAATTTGCATCAAAATCCTGATTGTGTTTAAACCTGGAAAGATCTTCTTTAGCCATTGTAATATCAGAATTGAGTTTCCCCCAGTTTCTATTATAACAAACCACAAGTTTCTAGTGAGACCTGGTTACATGTGAAAGGTTTCTTCAGATGCGGCATCAGCCGCTGTAATGTCTGCAAATTTGCAGACAAAACTAATTTTTTCAAGGAATCAGAAAGAAGACGCACATACCACATAAAGAATTTCTACAACTGCTCCAGCACCCATGTTATATACATGGTCACATGTACGATTTGCAATGTAGACTACATTGGGTCCACCATACACCCTCTTAAGGTCAGAATGGCGGAGCATATTTATAGCATCCTAATTAAAAATTGTTCGAAGTCCACGGGTGTTTCACAACATTTCATTTCCACTCACAATAGTGACGTTAGTGCGTTTTCCTTCAAAGCAATTGATCAAATAAAAAGATCATTTTGTGGTGGTGATCTTGAACACCAATTGAGATTAAAAGAGGCGAAATGGATCCTGAAATTAAACACTCGCCATCCATATGGTTTAAACAAGAGAAATGATCTATCCTATATTTATTAATGTCATAATATTTCAAAGCCCCAAGGTGAAGTGACATGTTCTATTTCATTAGATATTATACCAATTGTCCATTTATTATTTTGTTTTACAGTTGTTATACTGTTCATAAGGTGATTGAGATACATATTTGGTACACATATGTGGTATACACATTTATTTGACATGTTAAAATTCATCATGTCATTTCCTAGTATTTTTATAATCATGGTCCAAGTTCTTGTTAAATACAGTTAATAAACATCACATTTTGATGACATCTAAATAAATACATATATTATGTTGTGTTTATGGTATACAATTTGATATCAAATAAACATACATGATATATCATATTTACTACATACAATTTGTATACTCTCCGTTCGCTTATGCTGTATTTCTTTGGTTTTTGACATGCACGATGTCTTTTGGTCTTCATTTCATACTGTAGACACATATTTCTGCGCATGTGCAGTAATGCAACATTGGAGTTCACTATCTTTAGCGTGGGCACATGAAGTCGCTAACTTAAATGTTAGTGGCAAAATGATATCCTCATAATATCAATTTCTCTTTATTTTAGACATAACATCGGGTTATTTAGATGTGTCAACAATGCATATGCTATATTCAGTATTCATATTTTAGTCGTATATTACTACCATTAGTTGTATGAGTGATCCATCTTAGTCACAATTCAATTTTATTTATTTTTTGAACAATAACATGCTATTTTTATTGTGGACACATCTATCCGATAATTACTCTGAAGAGATACCATACTTTTCAACAATGTTGCATTGTTGTTCTCATCACTCTAGTTGTATGAGCATTGTTTTTGGTCTCTATCTCGCATCGTTAGTGTGCTTTTTCACGCATGCGCAGTAACATCGTCTGAATAACAATACGCCATATGCAATCGGTAATCCAATTGACCCATGTATCTGTACAACTGGCTTTTCGGCATAAATATGATATCAATACATTTAAATTTAACATCATAGCAAGTACTATGGATTATTTAACCATTATTATAACTTTGTTTGTGGTTTGTCATTTATATGTTGTTTTCACATGCATATTGTAATGAGCAATCCTTGTGTACAGCTGTTCTAACTACGGTGGGCGCATATATTTAAACATTGTGCTCACTTAGTAAGTTGACTATGACTAAGAGGGTCACACCCTCGAAACGCGTCAGTCAGAACTAGCGTTACATTTTCCATCTTGAGCTTTTCCTTTATGTGTCTGTAAAAGATTGCTTTTTTTGGCTACGGGCCCTCAATAAAGGAGAGAATACGTTTTATTCAAGGATACGCTGGATCTTCACTTTTATTTCTCAAGTTCTATTTCACATGCTCCTGACCGGGGGAGCGAAGTATCCGTGCGACTATGTCCTTCAATCATGGAAGATCAACAGTCGGGTTAGTAATACAGTTTTATTTATGGACAATACCACATTTTGATACTATTCGAAAACGTGATAGGGTGGCTGTATTTTTCCTTTCCCCCATTTTTCCTTAATATTGCAAATTCTTTAGTAGACTCCTCTATACAAATCCACAGTTCTGGCCCGATTTGGGTGAAATTTGGCATGCCCCCTCTCCACCCACAGGAGCAGAATACTGCGCACGTTACATCTCGCTAGCGTCCCCTGTCATGAGATTGGGGCCCCCGAAGTTAGGCCCTATACATATAATGGGGAAATGTGAAAGTGCTGAGGGGAAAACAACAGTTGTGACTGACAAGGACGGATTATAGCAACGGCGCCAAAGAGTCGCTGCTAAAGGGGCTGCACCACCACACATAACACACAAACATTTCACAAACACCATATAAACAGCACACATACACCAACCCACAAGCACAACACCACACAAATGCCACAACACACCACACAAACACCAGACCACTCTAGACACACACAACACACACACCACCCCACAACAACACCCCATAAATACCACATGCACACCACACACGCGCACGCACGAAAACACACTCGGATGGATGCACACCCAGATGAACAGAGCACACACAACTACCGCACGCATGGACACTTGTACTGCAAACACACAAACACATGGATTACACGCATACATATACATGGACCACACACATGCATGCACACACGCATACATACCCCTTGGATCACACGCATGCACAGACACATAAACAGACATATTTGCACACGGATCACATGCATGCACACATACACACACACATACATGCATGCATGTACTGACAAAACAGATCTGGTATCCTTAGTGGCTGCTTGCACACTACAGTATTTTTCATGGGCCTCCAGGCCATGGATTTGACGTTTCCATAGACTTCTTTGTGCACAAAGCTGTGAATTTTGCAGCTCCATAGAAGTCTATGGAGATGTAGAATTCACAGTCCAGAGACCTGTGAAAAATACTGTAGTGTGCAAGCAGCCTTACTGAGCAGTAATATTGGTCAAGAGAAAACTTCCTGATAGTAAGATTGTCATTATTGCTTACTATACAGGGAGCTTTCATCACTGAAGCTGCTGAGGTAAAGTGAAAGCTGAGCTCTGATTAGTTGCTGTGGGCAACTACACAAGTCTGCCTGTGAGGCGGTTTTCATTACTGAGATGTGATTCGCACGGAGGAAAATGGTCAGGAATTTGGTGTGGAATTTCAGCACTGAAAAACAGCCTTCCATTGACTTCAATGAGTTCTTTTTTTCGGCTAGCACAGTTTTTTGGCGAGGACAAAATCAGCTTCAGGAATTAAGAAATGTTTTTTTGAAGCCGTTTTTGGAGTGTTTTTTTTTTCTTTTTTTGTTTTTGTATTTTTCCTCCAGAACAGTGTATGAACCTTGAAAAAAAAACAAAAAACGCTAGCGTTTTTTCTGTGCGGTTTTCGCTAATTCCGTGCCCAAATCCGCACCATGGGTTTTACGCCTTCCCATTGACTGCGTTGGTTTTTGCAGGCGGAATCCTCCTGAAGAAAGCTTTATTTTTCTACAAGTGGAAAGATAAAGCGAGTGGAATCCATAGAACTGTATGGGGAGGTGTTTTTTCCATGTGGATTCTGACGTGGATTCAGCGTCAAAATCAGCACTAGAGATGAGCGAACACTGTTCGGATCAGCCGATCCGAACAGCACGCACCCATTAGAAATGAATGGAAGCACCTGTGACGCTGGCCGGCCGCCGGCAAAGTCAGCGTCACAGGCGCTTCCATTCATTTCTGATCCGAACAGTGTTCGCTCATCTCTAATCAGCACCAAAAAAGTCCTTGTGAAAAATGGTGCTGTATTTGGCGGTGAATTTTCAGCTAGCGGAAAATTCCATGAGTGGAAAAAAAAAAGCTAGCTGAACCCATTGAAATCAATGGGAGGCTTTTTTTCAGCTCTGAAAATTCAGCACCAAATACAGTGTTATTTTCCTCCGTGTGGTTGTACCCCTAATACTGTGTGAGGGCTGCTCTACATTTACTATTCCTCCTATTATATCTCTAATCAGTGTCAGGTGTTGCTACCAAGCGACATGCCCTTCAATTTTAAGCGTCTGCAGTTCCCAAACAGTCTTGCATTTGCTATAACTATAAACAAAGCACAAGGTCAATCACTTAAAGTATTCGGCATTAACGTTGAAATTTTAAAAGAATCAAATTGTTGTTCACATCGATGTTACGAAAAATTAGTAAAATCCCAAAATAATAAAAATTGGTACTATTCCGTTATCGGGCCAGCAGCAGCGCAGTTCAGCACCAGCAGCGGGACAGCAGCGGGAATTACAATGACATCCGAGGACTGCTGGCCCAATGCTTGTGCCCAGTAGCCAGTACATCGATGACCCCCCTCCCCCATCCTTCTCCTCCTCTTTCCAGGGCTGCCCCCCAGCTCTCCTTACATCTGCCCCATACCCTCTCCCCGCCACATGACTAGGAGGCCTCACCTCGGCGTTGGTACCGAGACCGAAAGGAAAGACACCGGGGCTCAATTCAGACCCTGACAAGGGACGCGCCAACTATAGGAACAGGGAGCTACGGCGAGCCGGAGGGACAAACTTTCTCCAGCGTCTGGCGGCTAACTAGTAGCATTCGTTGCTCAAGATTTACAGTGAGGCCTATTACAGGGAGAGGGTACGGGGCAGATGTAAGAAGAGCTCGGGGGCAGCACTGGGAGGAGGATGAGGGCATCGATCGATGTACTGCCTACTACACACAAGCATCAGCCTCTATCATCAGGCCAGCATTTCCCTAGTCGTGTGGCGGGGAGAGGGTACGGGGCAGATGTAAGGAGAGCTGGGGGGCAGCACTGGGAGGAGGAGAAGGATGGGGGAGGGGGGTCATCGATGTACTGGCTACTGGGCACAAGCATTGGGCCAGCACTCCTTTGATGTCATTGTAAATCCCGCTGCTGAACTGAACTGCTGTCCCGATGCTGGTGCTGAACTGCGCTGCTGCTGGCCCGATAACGGAATAGTACCTATCTATCTATCTATCTATCTATCTATCTATCTATCTATCTATCTATAGAATACTATCTAGCAGAATACTGCGCACATTACATCTCGCTAGCATGCCCCCGTCATGAGATTTGGGCCCCTGAAGTTAGGCCCTATACATATAATGGGGAAATATGAAAGTGAAAGCACTGAGGGGAAAACAACAGTTGTGACTGACAGGGACGGATTATAGCGAAGAGTCGCTGCTGAAGGGGCCGCACCACCACACACAACACACAAGCACCATATAAACATCATACAGACAGCACACATACACCAACCCACAAGCACACCACACAAATGCCACAACACCACACAAACACAAGTCCACTCTAGACACACACAACACAAACACCACCCCATAAATACCACATGCACACCACACACAGGCACGCAAACTCACTTGGATGGATGCACGCTATACACACGGACGAACAGAGCACACACAACTACTTCACGCATAGACACTTGCACTGCACACGCACAAACACATGGATCACACGTGGACAAACATGCATACATATACATAGAGCCCACACGTGCATGGATCACACGCATGCACAGACACACACACTGACCACACACGTGCACACACATACACTCACTGACAAAACACGTCTGGTCTCCTTAGTGGTGGCTGCTTGCTTTGCAGTTCCATAGACTTCTTTGTGCATATAGCTGTGAATTTTGCAGCTCTATAGAAGTCTATGGAGATATAGAATCCACCGCCCAGAGACCCGTGAAAAATACTGTAGTGTGCAAGCAGCCTTACTGAGCAGCAATATTGGTCAGGCGAAAACTACCTGATAGTAAGATTGTCATTATTGCTGACTATACAGGGAGCTTATATCACTGAAGCTGCTGAGGTAAAGTGAAAGCTGAACTCTGGTTGCTATGGGCAACTACACAAGTCTGCCTGTGAGGCAGTTATCATTACTGAGATGTCAGCTCCTTCAGGTGATAGTAAAAGAGTACATTCACACAGAGGAAAATGGTGAGGAATTTGGTGTGGAATTTCAACACTGAAAAAAAAAGCCTCCCGTTGACTTCAATGGTTTTTTTTCTGCTAGAACAGTTTTTTGGCAAGGATTTTGGTGAGGAAAAAATCCGCTTCAGGAATTAAGAAATGGTTTTTTGAAGTGGTTTTTGGAGCATTTTTTGAGGTTTTGTTTTTTTTTTTTCCTTCAGCACAATGCATGGACCCTGAAAAAAAACGCTCATCTGCGTGAATGGACCCTAATACTGTGTGAGGGCTTCTCTGTATTTACTATTCCTCCTATTATATCTCTTATCAGTGTCAGGTGTTGCTACCAAGCGAAATGCCCTTCAATTTTCAGCGTCTGCAGTTCCCAATCTGTCTTGCATTTGCTATGACTTTAAAGCATGGGCTGGAAATGCAGCACTAAAGCGCTGCAGGAACAGCTGCGGCGTGAATACATTGCGGTTCTTCCCGCAGCGCTTAGAACAGAAAGTTCACAGAGTTTTCCTCCGTGGACTTTCTGTTACAATTATATCTATGGGGAAGCCGCCGGCATTTCCGTAGATATAATTGACATGCTGCGATTTTCAAAACCGCAACGTTTTTGGAAATCGCAGCGTGTCCGTGCTGCAATTTTTTCCGCAAAGTGTGGATGGGATTCACATGAATCCCATCCACTTTGCAAGTACTGTAAAACATCGTGATTTTTCCCACAGTGTTTCCAGTCCGTGGGGCCACTGCCTAAGGGTAAATTCACACAGGGTTTTTTGGTCAGGATTTTGAGGCTAATTTTATGATGTCTCCGCCCATTCTTATTCATTTTTCATGTGCCCCCACACAGTATAATCCTCCTACAGTCACCCATACACATACCTCCCAACTTTTGAAGAACCGAAAGAGGGACAAAATTTGCGGCGCATGTAGCGCCGCAGCAAATTTAGCCCCGCCCACTTTTGTGTTGACTCCACCCACTCATTAATTTTTCATGTGCCTGCACACAGTGTAATCCTCCTACAGTCACCCATAAATTATATGTCCCCCCTCTATCTCTCCCCCAGTTTCATGTTACCCCATCTGTGCCTCCAGATTCCTGTCCCCCCATCTCTGCCCCCAGATTCCTGTCCCCCCATCTCTGCCCCCAGATTCACGTCTCCTCCATCTCTGCCCCCAGATTCCTGTCCCCCCATCTCTGCCCCAGATTCATGTCCCCTCCATCTCTGCCCCCAGATTCCTGTCCCCCATCTCTGCCCCCAGATTCATGTCCCCTCCATCTCTGCCCCCAGTTTCATGTCTCTCCATCTCTGCCCCCAGTTTCATGTCCCTCCATCTCTGCCCCCAGATTCATGTCCCCCCATCTCTGCCCCCAGATTCATGCCCCCCATCTCTTCCCCCAGATTGATGTCCCCTCTATCTCTGCCCCGATTCATGTCCCCACATCTCTGCCCCCAGATTCATGTCCCCTCCATCTCTGCCCCCAGATTCATGTCCCCTCTATCTCTGCCCCCAGACTCATGTCCCCTCCATCTCTGCCCCCAGATTCATGTCCCCCCTCCATCTCTGCCTCCAGATTCATGTCCCCCCCTCCATCTCTGCCCCCAGATTCATGTCCCCTCCATCTCTGCCCCCAGATTCATGTCCCCTCCATCTCTGCCCCCAGACTCATGTCTCCTCCATCTCTGCCCCCAGATTCATGTCTCCTCCATCTCTGTCCCCAGATTCATCTCTCCACAGATTCATCTCTCCACATCTCTGCCCCCAGATTCATGTCCCCTCCATCTCTGCCCCCAGTTTCATGCTGTCCTCTCCTTCATCTGCCCCCAGATTCACATTCCACATTACACTTACCTTCTCCTTTGCTCCCTCGCAGCTCTCTGCGCGCCCCTCTCTCTCTCTCTCTCTCAGTGGCGCACAGTTGTAGACGCAATGTGACATCATTACATCACGTCTACAAGCCAGTAAGCCGGCGGCAGTAGCGAAACAAGGAGCTGACCTGTGTCAGCTCCTTGCTTCAGCCGCGTTTGTGTTCAACTCAGATCTGCGTCCTCTGGACGCAGATCTAAGTTGAAATCGGGACATACCTCCCTCTAACCGGGACCGCGGGACATGTCACCAGAATTGTGACTCTCCCGCAGAAATCGGGACGGTTGGGAGGTATGCATACATTATATGTCCCCACATTATAATGTTCCCTTCCAACTGTCCCACAGTATTAAACTGGGGGAAACTAGAGGGGACATGAAACTGGGGCAGCTGGAGGGGGACATAAAACAGTGGGGGTAGTTGGAGGGGGAAATTAATTAATGGCAGCTGAAGTGGGACTTTAAACTGGGGGCAACTAGAGGGGGACATTAAACTCAGGAGGCTAGAAGCAGACATTAAACCGTAGGGGTAGCTGGAGGGTGACATTAAACTGGCGACAACTAGAGGCAGACAGGTCCCTCTCCAGCTACACCCACGGTTTACTGCCCCCTTCAGTTGTCCCCAGTTTAAGTGCCCCCCTTCATCTACCCCCAATTTCATCTCCCCCCACCATTTCTCCCCCAGTTTGATATCCCCCTTCATTTGCCCCATTTTATGTCTCCCCTCCATCTGTCCCCAGTTTCATGTCGTCCCTCCATCTGCCCCAGTTTCATGTTCCCCTCCATCTGCCCCAATTTCATATCCCCCCCTCCATCTGCCCCCATTTTCATGTCCCCCTCCATCTTGCCCCCATTTTCATGCTCCCCCTCATCTCTGCCCCCAGTTTCATGTTCCCCTTCCATCTGTGGCCCCAGTTTCACGTCCCCCCCTCCATCTCTGCCCCTAGGTTACTGACGCACACACACTCCACTCTGCATCTCACATTCCTCTCAGTACTACATCTCCTCATCTTCCGGTCGGCACACTAAGACACGCCCCCCTAGTCACGTGACGTCTGATGTCACACACAGGTCCTTGAGTTTTAAACTTCAGTAGTACTGCTTTCCACCAATAACCCATCACTTTCTATTGCTGTTATAAGAGCGGGGGAGTGATCGGAGGAAAGTTTAAGTAAAACACTAAAGAGACATAGCGGGACATACAGGGAGCTGCGCAGGGGCCGCAAACTATCGTCCCGAGGGCCACAGTTGGCCCGCGGGCCGCAAGTTTGAGACCCCTGTTTTAGATGTTTGTGTAAGGGGCATAAATTTTAATTTTTGATTTTAAAAAAATAGTTCAAAAAATTGTTGTAATAGTTTATACTACATAATACGTATTAAATATATAAAATCAATAAAAACATTGAAATTTAAGAAAAAGTTGTTCACATCAATGTCACGACAAATTAGTAAAATGACAAAATAAAAACTTAAGTGCAAAATAAAATTTACTGTAGCGCTCTGAAAATGTCAATTTCGTGTGACACTGAAAATTTTACTTTAGCATAACCAACAATTTAACATATTTTATGCGAGTGAAGCTGTGGGTATTCTACTTGTCTATATATATATATATATATATATATATATATATATATATATATATATATATATATATATACTAGCAGGTACCCGCAACTTCGTCTGCGGGTTGGCGGTGGCGCTGAACCACTTATATGCACGCAATCACTGCTCCAGTTTCATGTCCCCCTATCTCTGCTTCAGTTTCATGTCCCCCCATGTGTGTTCCCAGTTTCATGTCCTCCCATGTGTGCTCCCAGTTTCATGCCCCCCCATGTGTGCTCCCAGTTTCATGTCCCCCCATGTCTTCTTCCAGTTGCATGTCCCCCCATGTCTTCTTCCAGTTTTATGTCCCGCCATCTCTGCCTCCAGTTTTGTTGCCCCAGTATCATGCTGTTGTCTTTCCTGCTCGTTATGTGCCCTCAGTTTCATTGGCCCCTTAGATGATGCCCCCCTTGGATGTATAACACGAATAGTTGTACTCACCTTCCCACACTCCCTCAATGCTCTCTCCGCTCTCTCCCTCGACTGACGCCGGCACCCGGAGGTTGCTAGGACAGCCGTAAGCCTTGCGCTGGCTCCCCGGCCTGTCAGTGTTGCGCTTCGATTGCAGCCTATGGCAGGTAGACTGCAATTGAAGCGCCGGTTTTATGCAATGCACTGCATAATACCAGCGCCTCTATTGTAGCCTACGCAGCCAAGGCTGCAATAGAAGCGAAAAACTGACAGGCCGGGGAGCCAGCGCTAGGCTTCCAGCTGTCATATCAACCTGACGCCGGCCCCGGGGATGCATGACATTTGTTCAGGGGGTTGGGGACACCACCTCCCCCGGACACCCCCCACCCCACCCCGGGAAAGCCTCCCCCAACCCGCTGCACTGATCTGTTAAGGGGATGTGTCGGGAGCATCAGCCTCCTCTTTAGCCGTCCGCGAAGTGTGTAGGCGGTGTGGAATAGCTGCAGCGCCGGGACCATGTGGGCTGCCACCATCTTTCTCACTGTGTCCCTGCTCAATCAGCATGCCCACGTGCAGCCCACAATGTATGGTGCCGCAGTCCTGGCTCCATAGCCCGCCCACACCCAGCTATGCACCAATAAGAGGTGCATGGACAGACCAGCGCTGGTGGAATGCCAGCTGCTACAGCCGAGCCGGAGGATTCTTTGGAGGGTGACAGTGGCGATTTGGGGTGAGTGACCCACATTTAAAGTAGCCTATTACCTCTTCCTGGGCAATATGTGTGTGTGTGAAATTTCAACAAAATCCATTCAGCCGTTTGGTTGTGATTGAGGAACAAACATCCAAACACACAAACCCACAAACATTCAAACTCACAAACTTTCACCTTTATAATATTAATAGGATAAAACTCAAATTCTGTAGTAGTCTGCTTTATACAAATTCACAGTTCTTTCCCGATTTGGCTGAAATTTGACACGCCCCCTCTCCACCCACAGGAGCAGAATACTGCGCATGTTACATCTCGCTAGCATCCCCCCCGTAATGAGATTGGGGACCTGAATTTAGGCCTTATACATAAAGTGAAAGTCAAAGCACTGAGGGGAAAACAACAGTTGTGACTGACTGGGACGGATTATAGCCACGACGCCAAAGAGTCACTGCTAAAGGGGTCGCACCACCACACACAACACACAAACATCACACAGACAGCAAAATACACCAACCCACAAGCTCAACACCACACAATTGCCACAACACAAACACCACCCCACAAATACCACACAGGCACGGACCACACACGCACGCAAATACACTCAGGTGGATGCACACTACACACACGGACGAACAGAGCACATGCGTACTCACACACAACAGCCACACGCATGGACACTTGCTCTGTGATGGTGAACAAACATAGAATACAAATGGGGTAAAAACTGGGATGGAAGGAGCGCTAGTGAGTGAAGAGTGAGTCCAAGGGTTAATTGGTAATGTCACTTTATTGGTTCCAATGATAGAAGATAAAATTGACCAGCATTTCGACACTGGTCAAGCGTCTTCTTCAGGCCGATAAAAAACAGTAAAAGTAATAATAATAATTATTATTATTATTATTGTTTATTTATATAGCACCATTAATTCCATGGTGCTTTACATTTGGGGGTTACATACAATACACAAAATATACAGGTAGATATAATACTAACAGTGACCGACTGGCACAGTGGGGTAGAGGGCCCTGCCCGCGAGGGCTTACAATCTATGGGGGAAGGGGGTAGAGACAGAACGAGAGGGGGGAAACAGTTCAGATGGTGGTGTGGTGATAGTGTTATTGGAGGTTGTAGGCCTTCCTGTATAGGTGAGTCTTCAGGGCCTTCTTGAATCCTGTGATTGTGGGGATCAGTCTTATGTGTCTTGGTAAGGAGTTCCAGATTATGGGGGATGCACGGGAGAAATCTTGGAGGCGGTTGTGTGAGGAGCGGATGAGAGCAGAGCGGAGTAGGAGATCGTTGGAGGATCTGAGGTTACGTGTGGGCAGGTAGCGGGAGATTAGTTCAGAGATATATGGAGGGGCCAGGTTGTGGATCGCTTTGAATGTTAACATTAATAGTCTTTTCAGACCCCAGAGTATAACAATCGGAGAACTGGGGGAATAAAAACATTTAAAAAAACAGTTGCTTACCTGTCCCCGGCTCCTATGCTGTCGGCTGCCGCTCTCGTCCTTCTTTAATGACGACGGACGTCACATGACCCGGGAAGCAGGCCAGGTTCATGTGACGTCAGACAAGTATGAAGGAGGCCTAGCAGGATCGTGGAGAAGTAAGTAACAGTATTTTTTATTTTCCCTTACCTCTCCCGGTCCGCTGATCATTATACTCGGGGGTCTGCAAAGACCCCCGAGTATAATGATAGTATTTGTGGGGACCGCGGTGTCACTTGCCGATCCCGGCCCAGCCAGGATCGGCAAGTAAATAGGGCCGGTAACAACCTATTAAAAAAAAAACAAAAAAAACAAAACGCAGCGGTAGTGGCTGTCACCGTACCTCTAATGGCCTGGGCCCTGTGCACTGCTAGTAGTGAGGACAAGGAGAAGGCCACTAGTAGTGAGGACAAAATCTTACATTGAGTATGTGCAATCAGCAATGTATGTTCTCCACCTACCACTTAGAATTGGCTGCAATACTGTCAGGTGATGTCAGAAGCCAGCCAGCATCAAAGACATGTGTCTCATCTCTATTTTCACTGCGCAATGCATGTCGCAGCAATTTTAGTTAGCTCAAGATGAATCACTAAGGCCTGGTTCACATCTGCATTCAGTATTCTGTTCGGGGAGTCCTCTTGGGGACCCCCAGGATGGAAACCTATTCGCATTAAAAAGCGGTGAGCAATGAAAGCACATGGATCCCATAGACTATAATGTTTCTGTGTATTTTACGCATGAATCATGTGGAGAGAAAAGTAGCGCTTGAAGTACTTTTCTTTCCGCATGACTCGTGAGGACACCACGTGGAAAACACATGGACCCCATTATACTCTATGAGGTCTGTGTTCTTTCATTGCTCACTGCTTTTTAATGCGTTCGGTATTCCCCAAGTGGACTCCCTGAACGGGATACCAAATGCAGATGTGAACCAGGCCTTAGATATCAGCTTTGTTAATCTCTTCCGGACTGCCCATTGTGTTTTTACGTCTGGAAAGTGATTGCTTTTTTCTGCAAGGACATACCGGTACGTCCAAGCAGATTTCAGCAGCTGCACAAAACCGTGCAGCTTTTGAAACGGGGAGACAAGTATAACCCCTTTCTTCACACACATCCCACCACCACTAAATTTAGGACCTCCTATTTCCCCCACCCTCACACAGACTACCGGCCGATAATTTTTACTGAGCCACTGATTTATTTTATATGTTTATGTTTACTTTAACTTTTCAATGAGGCAGTTTATTTTCATGTTCAGGGTCCAGCAACTCTATGTAGGTGCTGTCCTTGACTGAGTTCAAACCTAGGACTCCTTTACTAAATAACAATATCTTGGCAGTGCAACTCTAATTCACAAGGGCAAAACACTGAGTGATTCATGTGCCCCTGATCTGTCTATCCACTGGTTTGATATGCTGGCTTCTGGTGACAGATTCCTATTAACACACTGGATTGCATTCTTTGCAGGTCTGTAAATGTTTAATTTATTTTTAAAGCTTGCTGAGCGGACATGCTTTTACTGGTAATAATACATTTTATTTATTAAGTGCCAACATATTCCTCGGGACTTTACAAATCAGGGTTCAAGTACAGACCAAATGAAACTTATAATAGTGTAATAAATCAATTCGCACAATAGGAGCATGGGATGTTACAGTTGTGCTGTATACTGTCAGCCTAAACCAACATAGGTACTTCAGAATAACAAAAAGAATCTCTCAAATAGCAACACCCACAGTACGGAGAAATTAGAAGTCAAAAGCAATAACACCAATATTCATAACAATATATTGTATTTATTTATAAATTCATATCAAAGACACGTTGGATTAGATACAATGAACAGAAACTGCGTAAACGGGGGCAACACGTTGGCTCGGTGGCTAGCACAGCAGCCTTGCAGTGCTGGTGTCCTGGGTTCAAATCCTGCAAAGAGTATGTATGTTCTCCTGTGCTTGCGTGGGTTTCCTCTCATACTCCAAAAAAACATACTGATAGGAAAAAATGTACATTGTGAGCCCAGTATGGGGCTAACAATCTCCATTTAAAAAGAGGAAAAAAAAAAAAAAAAACTACATAAACTATGACTCTTGGTTATCCAAACACATATCACAAAAAATTGATAGGTGTGTAAAGCTAAACATGTAAATTGTTATGGTAAAATAATTTAAATAGAGTATATTTATATATGAAAAGGCATACTGAAACACCAACCTCACAGAGACACAATACTATTACCCAAAGCCATGGATCACAAAGTAACCACAAGACACAGAATGCTTTTCACCTATGGATGTGTGTGTGTGCTTTTATATATGAACTAGCAGGAGGACCCGGCTTCGCACCGATATATTTCATTTTTGTTTGTGCAGTGGCCATATAAGAATTGCCCAGTTTTGCACTTGTGTATTTTGTATGTCGTTTGTGTGTGTATCTCTGGCTGTGACTTCGTCTGCGTGTGCCTGCTCTGGTGTTTGGCAGCTTTCAAGCTGGCCTGCCACTGAAATCATTTCTTGCGCTATGCCCGTGATTGTTCCTGCATCGCAGCAACTCGCTGGGACACCATATAATGAGCATGTTGTTGGCACCAATGATCCCCGTCAGCACTGCTTGAGGAGAGCTCTGTGACTTCCGGCTTCCTTCATAGCTGTCATTGTTTTAGAATTTTGCAACAAATTCGATTTTCTGTTTCCTGGCATGTTTAAAACTGGCAAACTGCCAATTTGGATTAAATGTTCTTTCCCATCCAGTGTGTCAGCCTGGAGCAGATCAGATAATATGCAGATGCGTGTACAGAATATACTGAGGGTTAGCATCTGTTTACACAGAGAGATAACAGCCCTGGGACCTGAGATAAGCTGCTGCAGGAGCAGTTTAATATAGTATGTGAACATAAATTCATAACAGTTGTGAAGCCATGTCATTTACCAGCATAAAAAGTAGCCTATGTTTTAATCGATGTTACAATCTATCTATGTGCCAAATTTCATTCAGATCCGTTCAGCGGTTTTTGCGTGATTGAATAACAAACATCCAAACTTTCACATTTATAATATTAGTAAGATAGGAGAGATAATATATTAAATATTTATGCATTAGTCAAAGTTATTGTTACTAATTCATCATCTCGGTCATCTATATTATATATGCATGTTTTGCAATACACACTTCCTATCTATTATTATTATTATTATTGTTTATTTATATAGCACCATTAATTAATTCCATGGTGCTTTACAATTGGGGGTTTACATACAATACACAAAATATACAGGTAGATATAATACTAACAGTGACCGACTGGCACGGTGGGGTAGAGGGCCCTGCCCGCGAGGGTTTACAATCTATGGGGTAAGGGGGTAGAGACAGAAGGAGAGGGGGAGACAGTTCAGATGGTGGTGTGGTGATAGTGTTATTGGAGAATGTAGGCCTTCCTGTATAGGTGAGTCTTCAGGGCCTTCTTGAATCCTGTGATTGTGGGGATCAGTCTTATGTGTCTTGATAAGGAGTTCCAGAGTATGGGAGATGCACGGGAGAAATCTTAGAGACAGTTGTGTGAGGAACGGTATGAGAGCAGAGCGGAGTAGGAGGTCGTCGGAGGAACTGAGGTTACGTGTGGGCAGGTAGCAGGAGATTAGTTCAGAGATATATGGAGGGGCCAGGTTGTGGATCGCTTTGAATGTTAACGTTAATAGCTTGAACTCAATTCGCTGGGCCATAGGTAGCCAGTGGAGGGACTGGCAGAGGGGAGCAGCTGATGAAGAACGGGGGGTGAGGTGAATTAAGTATGCAGCGCAGTTTAAGGTGGACTGGACGGGGGCGAGGGTGTTTGCTGGGAGTCCATGGAGAAGGGTGTTGCAGTAGTCTAAGCGGGAGATTATGAGGGCATGGACGAGCATCTTGGTAGTTTCAGGGGTGAGGAAGGAGCCGATTCGATGGATGTTCTTGAGCTGGAGGCGGCAGGAGGTGTTGAGGGTTTGAACGTGTGATTTGAATGATAAGTCGGAGTCCAGGGTAACCCCAAGACATCGTGCCTGAGGGACTGGGGAAAGTGGGGTTCCGTTAACTTTGATAGATGGGTCTATTATTTGAGATATGTGTTTGGTTAACCACGAATGTTAACCACATGTTATTGGTTTAGAATCATAGTTGGTCCTAAATTTAGATGTATATTGTCAGCCTGCCAGATGTCCAAAGGAATAACTAGAGGCTTCTGGCAAAATCTATGCAAAGAGAGCTGCCACTTACTATGTTCTTTGTATAATACTGGGGCCTTATTGTCCTTTAATGGGGCCTCCCCCATTTAATGGGGCCTCCCAGCTCCCATTGACTTGAGTGTGTGTCTGCATACAAGCGCTACCCATTGAAATCCATGGGAGGCTTTTTTCCCTATTGCTTTCTATGTGATACATGCTCCCATTCAAGTCAATGGGAGCTGGTTTTTACATGCTCATTCTGAACGACTTTTATGTTCACAATGAGTGGAGCGTAGACTCCATGTGAAGGCTCCCTTAGGCTACCTTTAGATGGGTCCCCTACCTTTAGATTTCTTCTCCGCGCCGGCGTTCCTTAGATATTCAGGTTTTCATCCATATGCTAATTAGCTGTCTTGCAGCACAGGGGAAGCCCCTGTGCTGTTTGTGTGCTGGGGACCATCTCCAGTGCTGCAAGAAAACTAATTAGCATATGGACGAAACACAGGATATCTAAGGAACGGCAGTGTGGAGAAGACTTTTAAAAGTAGGGGAAGAATAGCTTTTTTTTTTTTTTCTTTTAAATGTAGATTGTGAGCTCCACATAGGGTTCACAATGCACTTTTTTCCCCTATTAGTATGTCTTTTTGGAATATGGGATGGAAATCCATGCAAACACAGGGAGAAGATACAAACTCCTTGCAGATGTTTTTTTTTTGCCCTTGACGGGATTCAAACACCAGGACCCCAGCGCTGCAAGGCTGAGCCACCGTGTAGCCCCTGGGAAGAATAGCGTTTCTTAAGGCTATTACTATGTGGATTTAACTAAAACGAGATTCTAATGATAGAATCCCTTTAAGGCCTTATTCAGACATCTCTGTGACCTGACGACAAGAACAGTTTTGCATCTGAATTTTGTATCCACATAGGTCCAGTTTCTGAACACATGGCAGTGTTTTTTCCAGTGTAAAAAAAAAAACTATTGTAGGCTAAGGGCTCGTTCACACGTGAACAAAGAGGCGGATTTTGACAGCGGATTTCGCTTCAAAAACATCGCCCCTCTACAATGGTGGTCTATGCAGACCACCGGACTTCTTTTTTCCGCTAGCGGTGGGCTGCTGCTAGCGGAAAAAAGAAGCGACATGTCCTTTCTTCAGGCGGAAGCCACGGTGTGCTAGACCACGGCTTCCGCCTAGTGGCAGCACCCTCCTATGTCGGCTCATTCATTTGAGCCGACATAGGAGGGGAAAGCCGCGACCGCGATGGTCGCGGCAGGCGGGTTTTGACCAGAGAGAGACGCAGCTCGCCGCGTGTCTCTGTGTCAAAACCCGTGCGGGCGCTGCACATGTGAACTGACCCTAAGGCCCTACGTAGCAAGGTGCAGCGAAAATATGATGTGGAAAGACAGTGGTGGAAACAAATCACATATTTTTTTTCAATGCTTTTCACAGAAAGTCCACAGAGTTTTCCTCTGCAGACTTTCTGCTTCTACGAGTATCATACCTCTTTGGAAGCTGCTAGCATTTCCGTAGGTATAATTGACATACTGCGATTTACAAAAAACGCAACCGTTTTTAAAATCGCACCATTTCCACTGTGAATATTCTTCTGTAATGTGTGGATGGGATTAGCCAAAATCCCATTCACTTTGCAGGTAGTGTAGAACACAACAGCCAAATCATGGTGTTTATGCTATGTGGGGCCCCAGTCTCAAACTAATATCGGTGAATCGGATGATCTGTGACAAATGGATAGTACATAGATGCCATCTGTTCTTTTGCCATGATTTTTACAGACCCATAAACTTTAATGGATGTGTTTGGTCAAAAAAAATTTTTTGCCTGTCTTCAGTGGAGAACATGAACAGCATTCGTCCATCATTCAGTGACGTCTGAAGGTTTATCGTCATTTACAGAGAGGCTGCAGTCAGGGAAAGGGAAACTATATACTGCTGACAAGGACATTTTCCCCTCATAAAATATATTATCAAGATTCCTATATACACATATATCATACATTTATGTTAATTAATACAATATGTTACTTTCATTTGGCAACAGGCAATGTTTCCCAAACACATTTTTTTCAATGCATATGACTCAGAAAGAGTTAAGTAGCAAGTAAAGAATTTGCAGAAATCACAGAGATTATACTGCCCAGAATAAATATTCTTGGTATGAAAAAAGAAAACAAGAATGAACCAATAACTGCAGTTCATCATAAAAAAAAACTGAACCTCACACTGAGAATACTATGATACAGATAGTCATAAAGTGATAGGAAAAATAGGAACCCTGAGTCTGCTATGAGTAACCTAGACTACTATACATTGATATGTACAGAGCTACTACTGGAATGTATTAAAAAGTGAAATACTTTAAATTTAGAATACATATAATCAAAGTGTGAATACAAGATAGGCATATATGCATGTGATGCTATAAAGTATATGTACACAATGTCTCACGTGGCAGGTGAGCCAGAGCGGCTTCCTACAGAAGCCCTCTTGATGGTGGACAAGCAAACAGAAAGGGGGGGATACTGTCGGCATAATCTCAGGAGTTTTAAATGGAGACTTTGACTTGAGGCAGACGCTTGATAAACAAGACCCGCCGTTTTCCTATTTCCATGATCCTCTTATTGAAATTCACGCTTTTGGCCGTGGAATAAGCCAGTAAGCATATGACCCTGTAACGCCCTCCTTGATACTTTTAACTCCTTCTCTTGAGAACCAGTCATTTTTAAGTGATATATATATACGAGTATATAATTTCATTAATACACCATATATAAGCATGTAAAAAACGTTTAAAGACCTACAGTAAGTCCCCCTGTGCAATAAAAGCTATGGTGATGTTTAGTTTGTAAATCTTTCCTTCCTGGATAGAATTCTGCTGTATCCACCTGAAAGAAAAAATAGCTGGAGCTGTTCTGTGATGAATGGTCAAAATTGTATGTTCTTTAGGCTTATGTTTCTGAAATATAATATACTATTATTTTCTTGAACTGGAGAGGAAGCCATGATTACTAGGACCTTTGCTACACTATATGACCAAGAATTGTGGATATCACTACCAATTATTGAGTTCAGGTGTTTCAGCCACACCCGTTGTTAACAGCAACATCAAATGAAGCATACAGTCATGGCCAAAAGTTTTGAGAATGATACAAATATTAATTTTTACAAAGTCTACTGCTTCAGTTTTTCTAATGCCAATTTGCATATACTCCAGAATGTTATAAAGCGTGATCAGCTTAACAGCAATTACTTGCAAAGTCAATATTTGCCTAGAAAATGAACTTTATCCCCCAAAACACATTTCAACATCATTGCAGCCCTGCCTTAACCCTTTCATTGCCAGGCACGTAGCTATACGTGCTCCCAAGGTGGCATTTCTTGTAGCCGAGGATGTAGTTACTACGTCCTCGCTACTAATGCCGATATCTCTGGATTGCATCAACATATCTTGATGTTTTAAAATGCATTTTAAAGAAGAGAATCTCATCTTTAAAATGATACCAGGGACTTGATGATTATACTTACAGTCTTGGAGCAATTCACTGTTGAAAACACTATTTGTCATTGAGATCCAACTGCAGATCTCAATTCCCGACAGCATTTCAACAGTGAATCGCTCCAAAACCGTAAGTATAATCATCAAGTTCCTGGTATAATTTTAAAGATGGGATTCTCATCTTTAAAATGCAATTGAAAGCATCAAGATATGTTGATTCAGTCCAAAGATATAGAGCTCCAAAGTGTCCACCCCCCTCCTGTCTAAGCAAGCAATTTGCAAACTTTAACAGGAAAGGGAGAGGGACACGAGCAGTTCAGAAGAGAGAGAGAGACAGAGAAACAATCAGACTCTGTACATACCCTGTATGTGACAGCAGGAGGGGGGTGGCAGGGACTCTATTGTCCCTATTAACCATTCTCCTGCCAATCAGAGAACATACTATACATTTGTCTCTGATTGTCACATACAGATATAATGTAATTCCCCCCTGAGCTTTACTAGTGGGGTATTCTTATGTTATACCCCTTGAACATAACCAGGAAGTTTATTGGCGCTGTAATCCAGGCATTTACCACTGTCCAGGTCGCAGCACCAAAAAAAAAAAAAAGTCGCAACAAACACTTACACAACATATACATAAAGTCGCAAATAAAGTTTACATTTCACCCAATGCCTGTCCTGTCTATACCTGAGCTTTCTACAGTAAAATACGTCTCTAGTGATATCCGTTACACGCTAAAATAATAGTAATAACGATTATCACTAGAGATGAACGTATAGTTGGTAAAATTTCTATAGGGGGATGGAAAATAACATTTTTATGTAAAGTCCTATTTAATTTGCATGCGCAAAATGGGATGGCGCATTTCTTGGATTTTGGCGATTCTTTAACACCCGCCCCTGTAAATATATTCATCTGTGGTATTTATGAACTCCTCACATATTGCAGTTTTATGTACAGTACATTCTGTTTGCAGAAAGGGATTGCTTGAGCCGCACTTTAGTGGCAAATTTGAATTTCTGCGCAATTTTTGCTAGCAATCTCTGTTTGCCACAAAGTTGAATGAAGGTGGTTGTATATATGAACTATTAAATTGTGTTTTTATATACGGTATGCTGTGTACTCTGAAAAAGTTAGATTTTGGTATCACAGTCACCGTTTGGTAGGTGCAGTATAGTTTTTTAACATATTAGTGAACAACAGCAAAATCCTGCTTGTCTTCTGTATTCGTGTTTTAGGGAGTCTGAGCTCTTGTTGTAGTTGATGTTTGCAGTACATATAGTATATTTACACATTGTATACACCATAAGCTATTATTTTAAAAGTATTTTGTATATGAATGTGAGATTCAACATAAGTTTTAGGTGCAAATATGTGTTTTAGCGTATTTTTTCAAAAAATTATTTGTGTTGGTCGCAAAGTTGCATGAAGGTGGATGTGGCTATCGATGACCCATTAAGATATTTGTAATCTTCAGGTTGTCTACTTTCAAAAAATATATAGGGTTTAGGGGTTCACTTGCTTTTCACGGTTTGTAATCCCTACATTTTATAGGATGATACTTTTTTAACATTTCCAGCTTCAAAGCAGATTTTTGTTCCTTCCAGTTCTAGCGATTTTCTGAAGACACGTGCATGCAGGTTCAGGCCATAGTGATATGTATGAACTCTGCACATGTTGAACTCTTATTTTTAGGAGGTTTGGTGCATTTAATTTTTTGTTTGGTTTCCACTTTTAACAACTAATATACATTTATTTGCATTTTTTCATAAAACATTCACTTTAAATCAAAATTACATGAAGGTGCCTGTTTGTATAAATGCTGCAGGTGTGTACTTTAAGAAAATATATAGGTATGGGGGGGTTGGATGTTTTTTTAATGTTGCAATTTAGGTTTGATTTGTTCATCTCAAAACTGTGAACATTGCTCTGGCTACTGGAGGTGCAAAATTTCCAGAGACCCTTGGCAGCGAAAAGGTTAAAAAGATCAGCTAACATCGTTTCGGTGATTGCTCCATTAACACAGGTGTGGGTGTTGATGAGGACAGGGCTGGAGATCAATCTGTCATGATTAAGTAAGAATGACACCACTGGACACTTTAAAAGGAGGCTGGTGCTTGGCATCATTGTTTCTCTTCTGTTAACCATGGTTATCTCTAAAGAAACACGTGCAGTCATCATTGCACTGCACAAAAATGGCCTAACAGGGAAGAGTATCGCAGCTAGAAAGTTTGCACCTCAGTCAACAATCTATCACATCATCAAGAACTTCAAGGAGAGCGGTTCCATTGTTGGCAAAAAGGCTCCAGGGCGCCCAAGAAAGACCAGCAAGTGCCAGGACCGCAGGCAGGTGTGAGTGCATCTGCACGCACTGTGAGGCGGAGACTCTTGGAGCAAGGCCTGGTCTCAAGGAGGGCAGCAAAAAAGCCACTTCTCTCCAGAAAAAAACATCAGGGAGAGACTGATATTCAGCAAAAGGTACAGGGAGTGGACTGCTGAGGACTGGAGTAAAGTCATTTTCTCTGATGAAACCCCTTTTCGATTGTTTGGGAAAGCTTATTAGGAGAAGACGAGGTGAGCGCTACCACCAGTCTTGTCTCATGCCAACTGTAAAGCATCCTGAAACCACTCATGTGTGGGGTTGCTTCTCAGCCAAGGGAATCGGCTCTCTCATAGTCTTGCCTAAAAACACAGCCATGAATAAAGAATGGTACCAGAATATCCTCCAAGATCAACTTCTCCCAACCATCCAAAAGCAGTTTGGCGATCAACAATGCCTTTTCCAGCATGATGGAGCACCTTGCCATAATGCAAAGGTGATAACTAAATGGCTCAGGGAACAAAACATAGAGATTTTGGGTCCATGGCCTGGAAACTCCCCAGATCTTAATCCCATTGAGAACTTGTGGTCAATCATCAAGAGACGGGTGGACAAACAAAAACCTACAAATTCTGACAAAATGCAAGCATTGATTGTGCAAGAATGGACTGCTATCAGTCAGGATTTGGTCCAGAAGTTGATTGAGAGAATGCCAGGGAGAATTGCAGAGGTCCTGAAGAAGAAGGGTCAACACTGCAAATATTGACTTGCTGCATTAACTCATTCTAACTGTCAATATAAGCTTATGTTACTCATAATATGATTGCAATTATATTTCTATATGTGATAAAAACATCTGACAAACACACATAAAAACCAGAGGGCAGAAGATCATGTGAAAATATAATATTTGTGTCATTCTCAAAACTTTTGGCCATGACTGTACAGCTATGTAATCTTCATAGACAAACATTGGTAGTAGTATTATGGATCATACTGTAGAGCTCAGTTAGTTTGCAAAAGTTCTATTCTGCAAGATTTGCCCTAGTCAATTGCGAAGTATAAATATCCAGAAGAAACAAATGCTTAATCATGAAGGCGTCGACCATGATCAGACAGACCAGGGGCTGCCAACTGCTGAAGCCTGTGTTCCTTAGAAATTGCCTATACGAGGTATGAGGGAGCCTTCACATGGAGTTACGCTCCGCTCATTCTGAACGTAGAACTCGTTCAGAATGAGAGCGTAAAAACCAGATCCCATTGATTTCTATTGGTGCCAGCATACACGCGCTACCCATTGAAATCAATGGGAGGCTTTTTTTTATCACATTGAAAGCAATAGGTAAAAAAGCCTCCCATTGATTTCAATGGGTAGCGCGCGTATGCCGGCACCCATAGTAATGGGATCTCTTTTAACGTCGTGTGAAGGCTCCCTGACTTTGCTTCACTCACTGCAAAGGTCCAAAGTGCCTTTGGAAGTAACACCAGCACTTGAGCTTCAAGCAAGCTACTCACAAATTAACTCATGTGAAACTGTGCATGGCAACACTGGATTATGAAGGAGCAGAAATGTGTTTTTGAAGTAATAAATCACATCTGGCTGTCTAGTGGACAACTCTGGGTTTGGCAGATGCCGACTACTTACCAATTCAGTGCCTACTGTAAAATTTGGTGCAGGACAGATAATGATATCGGATATGAATTTGAACAAGGCCTCCTATTTCTAGTGAAGGGCCAAAAACTAACAAAAAAAATCATCTGCACAGTGTCAGAATTGTTGCCAATCGCTACAATTAAGTATTGTATGCAATAAAAAAAATGTATGGGAAACACAGGGCAGGGGACAGGCAAAAGTACTAATAACAGCATAACTGCTTCCAGCATAACTGTATTTCTGCTTGCTATTATCAATCATTCTATTGGTATGTTTGTAACCACTTTGTAGCAATTATATTATTGAACGGCGTTCGATCGAATTGGTATTCGATCGAATATCAGGCTGTTCGATGTATTCGATTCCAATCGAATACCACACGGCAAACACACTAAAAATTCATATCCCCTCCCACCTTCCCTGGCGCTTTTTTTGCACCAATAACTGTGCAGGGGAGGTGGGACAGGAACTACGACAATGTAGGCATTGAAAAAAATTGGAAAAAGCCATTGGCTGCTGAAATCAGGTGACCTTGGATTTATAAGAATAGTCGCCGCCATCTTCGTCTCATTTTGTGGCTTGGTGAGAGATAGGGACAGAGATCTGCTGAGGGCTAGATAGGGATTAGCTTCTGCTAGGCAGGAAAAAACTGAAGAACAACAACAGCTCTTTTCAGAGCTATACTGCAGGGAGAGGAGTCGATAGACGCTCAGTCCAGCTTTGCACGGTGTGTACCCCCAAACGCCAAAGTGGGATACACAGCAATTGTCAGGCTATATACCCTCAACCCAGCTTTCCATGGTGTATACCCCCAAAACTTAACTGGAATACACAGTAATTGTCAGGCTATATATGCTCAACCCAGCTATCCATGGTGTGTACCCCCCAAGCCTAACTGGGATACACAGCAATTGTCAGGCTATATACGCTCAACCCAACTTTCCACAGTGTATACCCCCAAAACCTAACTGGGATACACAGCAATTGTCAGGCTATATACACTCAACCCAGCTTTCCACGGTGTATACCCTCAAAGCCTAACTGGGATACACAGCAATTGTTTGGCTATATACGCTCAACCCATCTTTCCACGGTGTGTACCCCCAAAGCCTAACTGGGATACACAGCAATTGTCAGGCTATATACGCTCAACCCAGCTTTCCACGGTGTGTACTCGCAAAACTTAACTGGGATACACAGCAATTGTCAGGCTATATACACTCAATCCAGTTTTTAATGGTGTGTACCCCCCCAAACCTAAGTGAGATACACAGCAATTGTCAGGCTATATACGCTCAATCCAGTTTTTAATGGTGTGTACCCCCCAAAACCTAAGTGGGATACACAGCAATTGTTAGGCTATATATGCTCAATCCAGTTTTTATCAGTGTGTATCCCCCCAAACCTAAGTGGGATACACAGCAGTTGTCAGGCTATACGCTCAATCCAGTTTTGAACGGTGTGTACCCCCCAAACCTAAGTGGGGTACACAGCAATTGCCAGGCTATATACGCTCAATCCAGTTATTCACAGTGTGTACCCCCAAACACCTAAGTGGGATACAGAAAATCTGTGTATAGTATATATACGCTGAATCAAGCTTTCCTGGTTGTGTAAAACACGTGGCTATCTTGGTCATACTCCCTACGTGACAATCAGTCCAAGTACAGTTACACCACTCTCCACGTTCTCTATATAGTGTACTAGAGGGAGGACCCGGCTTCGCACGGGTATATTACATCTTATGTTTGTGTAGTGGCCCCATAAGAATTGTCCAGTTTTGCACTGATGTATTTTGTATGTTGTTTCTGTGTATGTCCATAAGCGTCATGTGATTATGTGTATCTCATTTTGGATGTCAGTGAAAAACCTGTGATAAGTTGTTATGGATACCTGGAGTAAAGCTGTATCTAATCCTTCCCCGTGTAGTACTGTGTTTAGATGCAAGTATGCAATCCTTGTTGGTGTGGTACTTTGTGCAGATGCCCATATCTAATCCTCCCCGTGTGGTACTGTGTGAAGAGGCGCATATCTAATCCTCCAGTAAGTGAAACTGTGTGCAGACGCGCGTATCTAATACTCTGGCGTGTGGTACTGTGTGCAGAGGCCTGTATCTAATCCTCCAAAGTGTGGTACTGTGTTAAGATGCACGTATCTAACCCTCTCCTGTGTGGTATTGTGTGAAGAGGTGCGTATCTAATCTTACGGCGTGTGGAACTGTGTGTAGACGCGCGTATCTAATCCTAAAGCATGTGGTACTGTATGAAGACGTGTGTATCTAATCCTATGGCGTGTGCAACTTTGTGAAGATGCGTGTATTTATTCCTCTGGCTTGTGGATCTGTAAGCAGACGCACATATCTAATCCTACGGCATGTGGTACTGTGTGCAGACCTGCTTATCTAATCCTTTGGTGTGTGGAACTGTGTGCAGATGCACGTATCCAATCCTCTGGCATGTGGTATTGTGTGCAGACGCATGTATCCAATCCCCCGGCGTATGGTACTGCGTGCAGATGCGCGTATCTAATCCTATGGCGTGTACAACTGTGTGCAGACGCACATATCTAATCCTCTGAAGTGTGGAACTATGTGTAGACGCGTGTATCTAATCCTCTGGAGTGTGGAACTGTGTGTAGACGCGTGTATCTAATCCTACTGCATGTGGTACTGTGTGTAGATGCGTGTATCTAATCCTATGGCGTGTACAACTGTGTGAAGACATGTGTATCTAATCCTCCCCTGTGTGGTACTGTGTGCAGAGGCATGTATCTAATCCTCCAAAGTGTGATACTGTGTGCACACACACGTATCTAATCCTCCCCTGTGTGGTATTGTGTGAAGAGGCGCGTATCTAATCCTTCGGCATGTGGAACTATGTGTAGATGCGCATATCTAATCCTACTGTATGTGGTACTGTGTGCAGACGCGTGTATCTAATCCTATGGCATGTACAATTGTGTGCAGACGCGCGTATCTAATCCTCTGGAGTGTGGAACTGTGTGTAAATGCCTGTATCTAATCCTTCGGCATGTGGAACTGTGTGCAGATGCACGTATCTAATCCTTCAGTGTGTGGTACTTTGTGCAGAAGTGCGTATTTAATCCTCTGGTGTGTGGGACTGTGTGCAGACCCGTGTATCTAATTCTACGGCATGTGATACTGTGTGTAGATGCGCGTATCTAATCCTACGGCATGTGGTACTGTGTGCAGACGCGTGTATCTAATCCTATGGCGTGTACAACTGTGTGAAGACACGTGTATCTAATCCTCCCCTGTGTGGTATTGTGTGAAGAGGCGCGTATCTAATGCTACGGTGTGTGAAACTGTGTGTAGACGCACGTATCCAATCACCCGGCATGTGAAACTGTGTGCAGACGCGCGTATCTAATCCTCCCCTGTGTGGTATTGTGTGAAGAGGCGCGTATCTAATCCTACGGCGTGTGAAACTGTGTGTAGACGCACGTATCCAATCCCCTGGCATGTGGAACTGTGTGCAGATGCGCGTATCTAATCCTACGGCATGTGGTACTGTGTGTAGATGCGCTTATCTAATCCTCCCCGTGTGGTACTGTGTGCAGAGGCATGTATCTAATCCTCCAAAGTGTGGTACTGTGTGTACCCTCACGTATCTAATCCTCCCCGTGTGGTATTGTCTGAAGAGGCGCATATCTAATCCTTCGGCGTGTGGAACTATGTGTAGACGTACGTATCTAATCCTACTGCATGTGGTACTGTGTGCAGACACGTGTATGTAATCCTATGGCGTGTACAACTGTGTGCAGACGCGCGTATCTAATCCTCTGGAGTGTGGAACTGTGTGTAGACGCGTGTATCTAATCCTACGGCATGTGGTACTGTGTGCAGACGCATGTATCTAATCCTATGGCATGTACAATTGTGTGAAGACACGTGTATCTAATCCTCCCCTGTGTGGTATTGTGTGAAGAGGTGCGTATCTAATCCTACGGCGTGTGAAACTGTGTGTAGACGCTCGTATCCAATCCCCGGCATGTGGTAATGTGTGCAGATGCGCGTATCTAATCCTACGGCATGTGGTACTGTGTGTAGATGCGCGTATCTAATCCTCCCCCGTGTGATACTGTGTGCTGAGACGCATATCTAATTCTCTGGCTTGTGGTACTGTGTGCAGAGGCATGTATCTAATCCTCCAAAGTGTGGTACTGTGTGCACACACACGTGTCTAATCCTCCCCTGTGTGGTATTGTGTGAAGAGCCACGTATCTAATCCTTCGGCGTGTGGAACTATGTGTAGACGCACGTATCTAATCCTACTGCATGTGGTACTGTGTGCAGACACGTGTATCTAATCCTATGGCGTGTACAACTGTGTGCAGACGCGCGTATGTAATCCTCTGGAGTGTGGAACTGTGTGTGTAGACGCGTGTATCTAATACTACGGCATGTGGTACACTGTGCAAATGCGTGTATCTAATCCTATGGCATGTACAATTGTGTGCAGACATGCGTATCTAATCCTCTGGAGTGTGGAACTGTGTGTAGACGCCTGTATCTAATCCTTCGGCATGTGGGACTGTGTGCAGATGCACGTATCTAATCCTTCAGTGTGTGGTACTTTGTGCAGAAGTGCGTATTTAATCCTCTGGTGTGTGGGACTGTGTGCAGACCCGTGTAGCTAATCCTCTGGCATGTGATACTGTGTGCTGATCTGTGTATCTAATCCTCTGATGCGTGTATCTCAGTTTGGATATCAGTGTTGTATTGTACATGTGGAGTGACCGTGTGTATTGTTGTTGGAATATGAGTGAAAGTCTTGCAGGTTTGTATTGGCTAAGGGGGGGGGCACTGTGTTTGGAATGCTGTATCTCAGCAACGGTACGTCCGAGCGAGTTGGTAAAGTAAAGTAAAGTAAAGAGTTGGAGTCTTGTCTTAAACCTTCCCGTATATCTGAAGTATCTCTGTACCAAATTTGGTGAAGATCGGTCCAGTCGTTTGGTTCGCATTAGAGAACAGACAGACAGACGGACAGACAGACAGACAGACAGACAGACAGACAAAGAATTCATTTTTATAATATAGAGAGACAGTGCAAAGGGTCAAAACTGCTGATCCCTTATCTTTGCAATTTTTTGTCCATTACTTAAATTCAAGCACTTTATGGCTAGCTTATATTGCTATCAGACCCTGGCCTGATGTGTCAAAATTATACAGGTGCACTGCTGTAAACCGGCTTACAAAATTAACTGATCCTACAAGTCATTCTATGTAACACAACCTTACATAATAAGGCCAGGCACAGAGCACGTCCTACAATAAACTAAATGAAATCCCTTTACACATACATACTGTACATTTGACAGCTCTCAAGGCTAACCCCTGCCATGAATTTTGGGCTGGGAGAGAATTGCACCCCGAGCTCAGCCTCCACTACACTCACTCGGCCTGTCATTACAGTGAAGCAGCATCCCTGACCGCAGGCACTTGTCCATGCATCGGTGTTCAAGTAGACCTTGCAGCAAAGCACGGAACTCTGGACCCGACTGATGTTATGGGACACATGCAGGTGCAAGGTGGGGACAGCACACCAAGAGAAGTAGTAACGGCTAGGCCCAGCATAGCGAGGTGCCACAGCTGCCATCAGATGACAGAAGGCCTGAGCATCCAGAAGCATAGACATCAACATTTCCAGGGCCAACAGTTTTTAGATGAGGCCGTTGAAGGCTTGGGCATGTGGGTGGCTTGCGCTGTACTTCTGCCTGCAATGAAATGCCTGGGAGATGGGGAGTGGCTGGGAAGAGGTGTATGATGGTGCAGGCAAAAAGGGCGGATGAGGGTGAACTCCCCAAAGTGTCAGAGACAGATGTGTAGGTGTCCAGGCTGGTGGTTTGGACTGCAGCACCAGCACTGTAAACAGTGGAAGAGGCAGCGTAGGCAACTCCGGGCGATGATTGTCCTGCATTTGCTGTCTCCCACTGAGCCCAGTGCTTGCCTTCAATACCGGGTACCTGAAGCTCATAGACAAGCCATATCTGAGGAGGTCAAAAAGATGTTAGAACTTGGGGTGATTGAAGAGTCCAAGAGTGACTGGTTAAGCCCCATTGTCCTGATTCCCAAACCAGATGGTACCATAAGGTTCTGTAATGAATTTTGTATATTAAACGTTTGAAGCCTACTCGATGCCTAGAGCCGATGAGTTAATTGAGCGGCTCGGACATGCTAGGTATTTCTCTATCCTTGGCAAGTGCCTCTCATTGAAAGGGCCAAAGAGAAAACTGCATTTATCACCCTGGATGGTCTGTTCACCTTTCCAATTTGGATAGGGTCAGAATCAGTCCCTTAACAATTTGTCATCCCTCGTATGGTCTCTAAGTGGAGGAAATACAAGTGCATCCATGCTTTCAAGTGCATGTACAGAGCTCCTTTCCTGTGGTAGTGGTTCACAACTCTCCATTAGTTCACTTTGGTACCTCTGTTTTTTTAGAGAAGACCTTATGACATCTGACCCACCGTGCAGTTCTCTACAACACAATGGTGCTCGGGCATGCGCAGTACCGCTCAGAACGGAGCATTACTGTGCATGTACAGGATTTCAACCACCCGGAGGGAGACTACAGAAGATATAGGCGGTACAGGACGTGTGGAAGAGGAGGTCTTTTGGAGTACAAGCAACGGACGGGGGTTTTCAGAGGTATGACGCGGGGGGTTCTCGATGGCCCTGGGGTATTCCCAGGGTGCTCGGTGAGCCTCATTTGCATAAATTAGTTACCCATTTTTACTAAAAACTTGGGGGTCTTTGGCAGAACTGGAGGCAGCACCTGAATAGCCTTTTTAAAGGCTATTCAGGCATATGCTTACCTCAAAATCACTTTTCTAAATGATAGAATTCCTTTAAGAAAAACTGCAAAATAAACCTTTACGTCAGACACAAAAATGAGCAAAATAAAATACAAACTTAACTTCAGGCATTATTTTTAATGTCAAACCAAAATCCTGCTTGTCTGAGAGCTAACTAAACAGAAAAATGCTGTAAGGATTGGAGTCAGGGTCAGGCAGTGCAAAGTGACACAGCTGGGAAAGCAACACTGTGCAACTAATGACAAAAGGGGTCGTAGGCCCTGCGGCTATGACTATGCTGTAGTATCTGAGATGAGGCAGACCAATGCACTTCCTAATTGAAGTGCGCCTACCACGACTCCTTACGCTTCTATCCCGGCGGCTAGGATAAGGGAAGAGGAGACCCTGAAAGTCCTAGGGACTGGAGTCACGGGGTCACACCTAAACAGAAAGCACAGTGTAACTGCAATGCAAAACAAAAGACTAAACAGCATGGAACCAGGGAGGACCACAAGTCCCAGCAAGACACAGAAGAGAAGGCGAGGTCAGACGAGCAAGAGGTCAAGCCAGGAGATATAATAAAGGTACCGAATCAAAAGACAAGGGATAGCCAAAAATACAAGCCGGGTATATAACCAAGGAACAGACCGAATACAAACAGACAGGGAAACAGACTGAGCAGGGGGACCAGGAAACCCAAAGTGAATGGCTGGCAAGGATCCATGCCTGGGTGGGGTTTAAATAGCAGCAGAGAACACACCTGATGGCTAATGACATGGAAACTGAAGGCAAGGAAAAGATTAATCCTTAATGACCTAAGCACACCCAATAGAACTCCTAACACGTCTCCCAGGGAGACGTCGCGCAGCAAGGAGACCGCGGCGACTCCGTATCCTGACAAATACTAATTGTACATGTGGCTTACTAGCAGCCACACAAAATCAACCAAAAAAAACCACTGTGCATACACAAGGCTCTCAGTGTCAGGACAGACCCAGTCACTTCCTCTCTTCTTAGGATCTGCCCTGAACTGCAGGCTCTGCAGGCTTTTGTGGCCCAGTAATGAGCCTATTACCCACACCTGGGGCTGAAGCCTACTCCACAGCTGCCCTGGACCACACATATGTTAGGAATCTGAGACTAATATAGTGTGAGTCCAGCACTTTGCCTTTCATCTTCTCACGATATATACAGTGTTGGCCAAAAGAATTGGCACCTCTGCAATTCTGTCAGATAATACTCATTTTCTTCCAGAAAATTATTGCAAGCACAAACTCTTTGGTATTAATATCTTCATTTATTTTGCTTGCAATGAAAAAACACAAAAGAGAATGAAAAAAAAAGTCAAATCATTGATCATTTTACACAAAACTCCAAAAATGGGCCGGACAAAAGTATTGGCACCCTCAGCCTAATACTTGGTAGCACAACCTTTAGACAAAATAACTGCGAACAACCGCTTCCGGTAACCATCAATGAGTTTCTTACAATGCTCTGCTGGAATTTTAGACCATTCTTCTTTGGCAAACTGCTCCAGGTCCCTGAGATTTGAAGGGTGCCTTCTCCAAACTGCCATTTTGAGATCTCTCCACAGGTGTTCTATGAGATACAGGTCTGGACTCATTGCTGGCCACTTTAGAAGTCTCCAGTGCTTTCTCCCAAACCATTTTCTAGTGCTTTTTGAAGTGTGTTTTGGGTCATTGTCCTGCTGGAAGACCAATGACCTCTGAGGGAGACCCAGCTTTCTCACATTTGGCCCAACATTATGCTGCAAAATTTGTTGGTAGTCTTCAGACTTCATAATGCCATGCACACGGTCAAGCAGTCCAGTGCCAGAGGCAGCAAAGCAACCCCGAAACATCAGGGAACCTCCGCCATGTTTGACTGTAGGGACCATGTTCTTTTCTTTGAAGGCCTCTTTTTTTTTCCTGTAAACTCTATGTTGATGCCTTTTCCCAAAAAGCTCTACTTTTGTCTCATCTGACCAGAGAACATTCTTCCAAAACGTTTTTGGCTTTCTCAGGTAAGTTTTGGCAAATTCCAGCCTGGCTTTTTTTATGTCTCTGGGTAAGAAGTGGGGTCTTCCTGGGTATCCTACAATACAGTCCTTTTTCATTCAGACGACGACGGATAGTACAGGTTGACACTGTTGTACCCTCGGACTGCAGGGCAGCTTGAACTTGTTTGGAGGTTAGTCGAGGTTCTTTATCCACCATCCACACAATCTTGCGTTGAAATCTCTCATCAATTTTTCTTTTCCGTCCACATCTAGGGAGGTTAGCCACAGTGCCATGGGCTTTAAACTTCTTGACACTGCACATGGTAGACACAGGAACATTCAGGTCTTTGGAGATGGACTTGTAGCCTTGAGATTGCTCATGCTTCCTCACAATTTTGCTTCTCGAATCCTCAGACAGTTCTTTGGTGTTCTTTCTTTTCTCCATGCTCAATGTGGTACACACAAGGACACAGGACAGAGGTTGAGTCAACTTTAATCCATTTCAACTGGCTGCAAGTGTGATTTAATTATTGCCACCACCTGTTAGGTGCCTCAGGTAAGTAACAGGTGCTGTTAATTACACAAATTAGAGAAGCATCACATGATTTTTCAAACAGTGCCAATACTTTTGTCCACCCCTTTTTTTATGTTTGCTGTGGATTTATATCCAATTTGGCTTTTTGACAATTCTTTTTGTGGTTTTCCATTGAAGACAAATTCAATGAAGATAATAATACCAAAGAATTTGTGATTGCAATCATTTTCTGGAAGAAATATTATCTGACAGAATTGCAGGGGTGCCGATACTTTTGGCCAACACTGTATATTGTCAGGGTCTGGGGTTGCTAGGTGGGGTGGCATAGACACACAAGTCCAGTTTCTTTTAGTCCAAAACAACGGTAGAGTTTATTTTCACTCAAAAAGGTAATGCAGCAACAAAGGAAACAATACAAAAATAAATACCTGCCCATCTAGGCTCTAACGAAACACAGAATAGGTTACCTCACCTAGAATAACAGAAATCCAAAAAAAGCTAGTAGAATTATTCAGGACACAGCTCCAAAAATATGACCTCTCTGTCAGCTCTCCAGCCAAGCTCTGCCAAAATGTTGCTGCTGGAGCTGGCTTCTTAAACCTCTTTGACGAGGAGAGTCTCTGTAGCTGAGTCGCTGCCGGAACATCCCCAAAGTCTGTACTGGAGGGGGTGGAATAACAGGTCCCACTACCAATCTTACCTGTCATTCCTAAAAATCCAGACCATTACTGAGCATTTACCAAAATGCTCAGCAGACGAAAGTTGTCTGCTGAGAACAAACATTGAGTTTTCTCATCTCACCCACCTGAGTAGTCTGGGTGAGCAGCCATCTGCTTACATATATATATATAGTATATACACCCATATCTACACAACTACTCTGCAGTATCTTCACTGCAAAACACTGGTGTGGTGGGGTACTGGGATATTCACAGTGGGATAGGGTCCCAACCTATATATCACAGGTTAAAGAAGATCCCTCTGAGGCTAGGTAGTCTAATTCAAGTTGAGTTTAATCAAAGGTAGAAAACACACAACGTATGGTATAAGCATAAATGTTTTCGGCCTCACTCGCCTTCCTCAGACTCTACAAAACATATCCAACAATAAGAAAGCATACTGTGAGTTTACACCACAAACCATAGAGGCGAATATAACAAATTATGTGTGGGTAAATGACCATAGCAACAAAGTGAACCAGCCACACAAAATATATGAATAAAAATTAACTTTTATTAAGTGCTCCTAAAAAGGTGTAGCAACATATATACATACAAAATATATAAACAAACAGAAAACAAAATCATATAGGGGTAGACAATGCTACAAATACCAACTTGTCAGCCATGGAATGTACACTGGATGGCAACACTAATATCATAGTACAAAGGGCTCAACCATAGCTAAAACTGAAAGTGTCCAATAATAAAGTGTTGTAAATGAAAACAACAAATAATCAGTGTAATAACCCACAGATAGCTATGAGACTGCCCACATAAGATGATCCAAGATTAGCCTCCATACATACCAACAGTAAAGGGACCCGACGCGCGTTTCACCTGTACTTGACAGGTTTCATCAGGTTTCCCCTGACGAAACGTATCTAATGCTACGGGATGTGGTACTGTGTGCAGACACGCGTATCTAATTCTACGGCATGTGGTACTGTGTGTAGACGCGCGTATCTAATCCTACGGCATGTGGTACTGTGTGCAGACGCGTGTATCTAATCCTATGGCGTGTACAACTGTGTGAAGACATGTGTATCTAATCCTCCCCTGTGTGGTATTGTGTGAAGAGGCGCGTATCTAATCCTACGGCATGTGGAACTGTGTGTAGACGCGCGTATCCAATCCCCCGGCATGTGGTACTGTGTGCAGACGCGCATATCTAATCCTACGGCATGTGGTAATGTGTGCAGACACGCGTATCTAATCCTCCCCTGTGTGATACTGTGCTGAGACGCGTATCTAATTCTCTGGCTTGTGGTACTGTGTGCAGAGGTATGTATCTAATCTTCCAAAGTGTGATACTGTGTGCACGTACACGTATCTAATCTTCCCCTGTGTGGTATTGTGTGAAGAGGCGCGTACAGTGCCTACAAGTAGTATTCAACCCCCTGCAGATTTAGCAGGTTTACACATTCTGAATTAACTTGGCATTGTGACATTTGGACTGTAGATCAGCCTGGAAGTGTGAAATGCACTGCAGCAAAAAAGAATGTTATTTCTTTGTTTATTTTTTTTTTTAAATTGTGAAAAGTTTATTCAGAGGGTCATTTATTATTCAACCCCTCAAACCACCAGAATTCTGTTTGGTTCCACTAAAGTATTAAGAAGTAGTTCAGGCACAAAGAACAATGAGCTTCACATGTTTGGAATAATTATCTCTTTTTCCAGCCTTTTCTGACTATTTAAGACCCTCCCCAAACTTGTGAACAGCACTCATACATGGTCGACATGGGAAAGACAAAGGAGCATTCCAAGGCCATCAGAGACAAGATCGTGGAGGGTCACAAGGCTGGCAAGGGGTACAAAACCCTTTCCAAGGAGTTGGGCCTACCTGTCTCCACTGTTGGGAGCATCCTCCGAAAGTGGAAGGCTTATGGAACTACTATTAGCCTTCCACGGCCTGGACACACACCACACACGTGAGGTTTGGAGACTGGATGGCACTGTATACGACCCCAAGAATACCATCCCTACAGTCAAGCATGGTGGTGGCAGCATCATGCTGTGGGGCTGCTTCTCAGCCAAGGGGCCTGGCCATCTGGTCCGCATCCATGGGAAGATGGATAGCACGGCCTACCTGGAGATTTTGGCCAAGAACCTCCGCTCCTCCATCAAGGATCTTAAGATGGGTCGTCATTTCATCTTCCAACAAGACAACGACCCAAAGCACATAGCCAAGAAAACCAAGGCCTGGTTCAAGAGGGAAAAAATCAATGTGTTGCAGTGGCCTAGTCAGTCTCCTGACCTTAACCCAATTGAAAACTTGTGGAAGGAGCTCAAGATTAAAGTCCACATGAGACACCCAAAGAACCTAGATAACTTGAAGATCTGCATGGAGGAGTGGGCCAAGATAATTCCAGAGACCTGTGCCGGCCTGATCAGGTCTTATAAAAGACGATTATTAGCTGTAATTGCAAACAAGGGTTATTCCACAAAATATTAAACCTAGGGGTTGAATAATAATTGACCCACACTTTTATGTTTAAAATTTATTAAAATTTAACTGAGCAACATAACTTTTTGGTTTGTAAGATTTATGCATCTGTTAATAAATCCTGCTCTTGTTTGAAGTTTGAAGGCTCTAACTTATTTGCATCTTATCAAACCTGCTAAATCTGCAGGGGGTTGAATACTACTTGTAGGCACTGTACAACTATTTACAATATAGTCACAGATTTGCCAGTAAGAGATAAACAGGTTACAATCAGGTTAACAATAATATCATGGTCTTTCTCACTCAGCACTACTGGGCTCAAGATAACCTAGAAAAAAAAAAATTCAAAGAGATTTTTTCCATAACATCATGTAGATCCTTGGCCCTACTCCATGACAAGGTAGAATTAAAGTTCTGCGAAAGAGTACCAATATCCAGTGGTTAGAGAGAGGTAAGTATATCCACCAATCAATGGTAGGTAATTATCCACCCGTCTATGGTGATCAATACGGTATAATAAGAACAAGGGGGATTCCAATTGGATTACCGTAGCAGATAATAAGAGTAAGAGATAAAGATAGCATCACATACCCAGTATATTGCCTCTCGATACAAGGAGAAGAAGATATATTTGTAATAATACTCAGAGAATAGCATAGACCTAGGAAGAATGAAACTGAATAAGAATGTATTGTACAAGAAACAGTCCTAGGATTAGTAGGATGAACATGAAAAAAGTATAAATATATCCTTACCAGTTGTATATGCACCAGAAGCCTCCTATATGGCTGTTATGTGACAGTAGGGTTAATGTGTTGGCGGTACTGGTCTGTAGGGAGGTAGAAATATTGTAGTCACGTACCATGAGGGTGATACAGGGTAACAAGAGAGGCTATCAGGTAGATTAATTTACCTTTTGGGATACAAAATCCCTAGGTAATGACGGTGATTCTGTAATAAGACAAAATCATGTTAGTCTTTGTATAACAATAAAGTTTATATAAACGCAGATGTCTCATATTCCTTATTAAGTACCTGCAGTTCCATGGTTTGCAATGTAAAAATCCAGTATGCCTCTCTCCTTTTAAAGGGGCTCTATCAGCAAAATCATGCTGATAAAGCCCCACATATGCGTGAATAGCCTTTAAAAAGGCTATTCAGGCACCGTAAAAGTTATATTAAACTACCCCCCCACCTTGTTTTACAATAAAACCCTAAATCACAATGTGATAAACTTACCGAACGTACACGGGGGGTGGGCATTCAGGGTCCGCCGTCTTCTTCATCCACGCCTCCTCTTCCTCCGATGTCCTCGGGTCCCGTCCTCCTCTGGCGCTCGCGAACTGACATTACTTAAAAAAAAATGGCCTGGGCACATGCGCAGTAGCCGTAGTAGAAGCAGCATGCTACTGCGCATGCGCCCAGGCCATTTTTTTAAGCAATGTCAGTTCACGAGCACCGGAGGAGGACGGGGACCCGAGGACATCGGAGTAAGAGGAGGCGTGGATGAAGAAGATGGCGCACCCTGAATGCCCGCCCCCCCGTGCACGTTTGGTAAGTTTATCACATTCTGTTTTAGGGTTTTATTTTAAAACGGGTGGGTAGTTTAATATAACTTTTACGGTGCCTGAATAGCCTTTTTAAAGGCTATTCATGCATATGTGGGGCTCTATCAGCATGATTTTGCTGATAGAGCCCCTTTAAGGAGGCGTATTCTGTCACCCACTCTTCTTGGTATCTCCACCTGTTCAAGGGCCTGATAGCGGAGTTGGGCTATGGAATGATTCCTTTCAATGAAATGTGCTGGCACTGGTAGATATGTAAGTTGGCATCTAATGTTTGATTTATGCTGTCTAATGCGGTCTCCCACACGCTAGGATTAGAGATGAGCGAACAGTGTTCTATCGAACTCATGTTCGATCGGATATTAGGCTGTTCGGCATGTTCGAATCGAATCGAACACCGCGTGGTAAAGTGCGCCATTACTCGATTCCCCTCCCACCTTCCCTGGCGCCTTTTTTGCTCCAATAACAGCGCAGGGTAGGTGGGACAGGAACTACGACACCGGTGACGTTGAGAAAAGTAGGCAAAACCCATTGGCTGCCGAAAACATGTGACCTCTAATTTAAAAGAACAGCGCCGCCCAGGTTCGCGTCATTCTGAGCTTGCAATTCACCGAGGACGGAGGTTTCCGTCCAGCTAGCTAGGGCTTAGATTCTGGGTAGGCAGGGACAGGCTAGGATAGGAAGGAGAAGACAACCACAACAGCTCTTGTAAGAGCTAAATTCCAGGGAGAAGCTTGTCAGTGTAACGTGGCACTGACGGGCTCAATCGCCGCAACCCAGCTTTCCCAGGATCCTGAATGGAATACACTGTCAGTGTATTCCCGTATACCCGATATATACCCCGATACCCGTTCCAACGGTGTGCACCCCCACCTTCACCCCAGAAATACCCTGCAAGTCCCCTAGCAATAGAATTGGGGCTATATACACCCACAATTTTTACTACTGGTATACAGTGCCATTGTCTGACTGGGAATTCAAAGAATATATTGGGGTTATAAATACCCTCATTTCTTGCTACTGCCATATAGTGCCAGTTTCTGACTGGTAATTCAAAGAATATATTGGGGTTACGTGCACCCACAATTTTTACTACTGGTATACAGTGCCATTGTCTGACTGGGAATTCAAAGAATATATTGGGAATACAAATACCCTCATTTCTTGCTACTGCCATATAGTGCCAGTTTCTGACTGGTAATTCAAAGAATATATTGGGGTTACGTGCACCCACAATTTTTACTACTGGTATACAGTGCCATTGTCTGACTGGGAATTCAAAGAATATATTGGGGTTATAAATACCCTCATTTCTTGCTACTGCCATATAGTGCCAGTTTCTGACTGGTAATTCAAAGAATATATTGGGGTTACGTGCACCCACAATTTTTACTACTGGTATACAGTGCCATTGTCTGACTGGGAATTCAAAGAATATATTGGGAATACAAATACCCTCATTTCTTGCTACTGCCATATAGTGCCAGTGTCTGACTGGGAATTCATAGAATATATTGGGGTTACGTGCACCCACAATTTTTACTACTGGTATACAGTGCCATTGTCTGACTGGGAATTCAAAGAATATATTGGGAATACAAATACCCTCATTTCTTGCTACTGCCATATAGTGCCAGTTTCTGACTGGTAATTCAAAGAATATATTGGGGTTACGTGCACCCACAATTTTTACTACTGGTATACGTGCCATTGTCTGACTGGGAATTCAAAGAATATATTGGGGTTACAAATACCCTCATTTCTTGCTACTGCCATATAGTGCCAGTTTCTGACTGGTAATTCAAAGAATATATTGGGGTTACGTGCACCCACAATTTTTACTACTGGTATACAGTGCCATTGTCTGACTGGGAATTCAAAGAATATATTGGGAATACAAATACCCTCATTTCTTGCTACTGCCATATAGTGCCAGTTTCTGACTGGTAATTCAAAGAATATATTGGGGTTACGTGCACCCACAATTTTTACTACTGGTATACAGTGCCATTGTCTGACTGGGAATTCAAAGAATATATTGGGGTTATAAATACCCTCATTTCTTGCTACTGCCATATAGTGCCAGTTTCTGACTGGTAATTCAAAGAATATATTGGGGTTACGTGCACCCACAATTTTTACTACTGGTATACAGTGCCATTGTCTGACTGGGAATTCAAAGAATATATTGGGAATACAAATACCCTCATTTCTTGCTACTGCCATATAGTGCCAGTGTCTGACTGGGAATTCAAAGAATATATTGGGGTTACGTGCACCCACAATTTTTACTACTGGTATACAGTGCCATTGTCTGACTGGGAATTCAAAGAATATATTGGGAATACAAATACCCTCATTTCTTGCTACTGCCATATAGTGCCATTGTCTGACTGGGAATTCAAAGAATATATTGGGAATACAAATACCCTCATTTCTTGCTACTGCCATATAGTGCCAGTTTCTGACTGGTAATTCAAAGAATATATTGGGGTTACGTGCACCCACAATTTTTACTACTGGTATACAGTGCCATTGTCTGACTGGGAATTCAAAGAATATATTGGGAATACAAATACCCTCATTTCTTGCTACTGCCATATAGTGCCAGTGTCTGACTGGGAATTCAAAGAATATATTGGGGTTACGTGCACCCACAATTTTTACTACTGGTATACAGTGCCATTGTCTGACTGGGAATTCAAAGAATATATTGGGAATACAAATACCCTCATTTCTTGCTACTGCCATATAGTGCCAGTGTCTGACTGGGAATTCAAAGAATATATTGGGGTTACGTGCACCCACAATTTTTACTACTGGTATACAGTGCCATTGTCTGACTGGGAATTCAAAGAATATATTGGGGTTATAAATACCCTCATTTCTTGCTACTGCCATATAGTGCCAGTTTCTGACTGGTAATTCAAAGAATATATTGTGGTTACGTGCACCCACAATTTTTACTACTGGTATACAGTGCCATTGTCTGACTGGGAATTCAAAGAATATATTGGGAATACAAATACCCTCATTTCTTGCTACTGCCATATAGTGCCAGTGTCTGACTGGGAATTCAAAGAATATATTGGGGTTACGTGCACCCACAATTTTTACTACTGGTATACAGTGCCATTGTCTGACTGGGAATTCAAAGAATATATTGGGGTTATAAATACCCTCATTTCTTGCTACTGCCATATAGTGCCAGTTTCTGACTGGTAATTCAAAGAATATATTGTGGTTACGTGCACCCACAATTTTTACTACTGGTATACAGTGCCATTGTCTGACTGGGAATTCAAAGAATATATTGGGAATACAAATACCCTCATTTCTTGCTACTGCCATATAGTGCCAGTTTCTGACTGGTAATTCAAAGAATATATTGTGGTTACGTGCACCCACAATTTTTACTACTGGTATACAGTGCCATTGTCTGACTGGGAATTCAAAGAATATATTGGGAATACAAATACCCTCATTTCTTGCTACTGCCATATAGTGCCAGTGTCTGACTGGTAATTCAAAGAATATATTGGGGTTACGTGCACCCACAATTTTTACTACTGGTATACAGTGCCATTGTCTGACTGGGAATTCAAAGAATATATTGGGAATACAAATACCCTAATTTCTTGCTACTGCCATATAGTGCCAGTTTCTGACTGGTAATTCAAAGAATATATTGGGGTTACGTGCACCCACAATTTTTACTACTGGTATACAGTGCCATTGTCTGACTGGGAATTCAAAGAATATATTGGGAATACAAATACCCTCATTTCTTGCTACTGCCATATAGTGCCAGTGTCTGACTGGTAATTCAAAGAATATATTGGGGTTACGTGCACCCACAATTTTTACTACTGGTATACAGTGCCATTGTCTGACTGGGAATTCAAAGAATATATTGGGAATACAAATACCCTCATTTCTTGCTACTGCCATATAGTGCCAGTGTCTGACTGGGAATTCAAAGAATATATTGGGAATACAAATACCCTCATTTCTTGCTACTGCCATATAGTGCCAGTTTCTGACTGGTAATTCAAAGAATATATTGGGGTTACGTGCACCCACAATTTTTACTACTGGTATACAGTGCCATTGTCTGACTGGGAATTCAAAGAATATATTGGGAATACAAATACCCTCATTTCTTGCTACTGCCATATAGTGCCAGTGTCTGACTGGGAATTCAAAGAATATATTGGGGTTACGTGCACCCACAATTTTTACTACTGGTATACAGTGCCATTGTCTGACTGGGAATTCAAAGAATATATTGGGAATACAAATACCCTCATTTCTTGCTACTGCCATATAGTGCCAGTGTCTGACTGGGAATTCAAAGAATATATTGGGGTTACGTGCACCCACAATTTTTACTACTGGTATACAGTGCCATTGTCTGACTGGGAATTCAAAGAATATATTGGGAATACAAATACCCTCATTTCTTGCTACTGCCATATAGTGCCAGTGTCTGACTGGGAATTCAAAGAATATATTGGGGTTACGTGCACCCACAATTTTTACTACTGGTATACAGTGCCATTGTCTGACTGGGAATTCAAAGAATATATTGGGAATACAAATACCCTCATTTCTTGCTACTGCCATATAGTGCCAGTTTCTGACTGGTAATTCAAAGAATATATTGGGGTTACGTGCACCCACAATTTTTACTACTGGTATACAGTGCCAATTTCTAACTAGGAATTCAAAATGCGCAAGGCTCCCGGAAAGGGACGTGGACGAGGCCGTGGGCGAGGTCGGGGGAATGGTTCTGGGGAGCAAGGTAGCAGTGAAGCCACAGGGCGTCCCGTGCCTACTCCTGTGGGGCAGCAAGCATTGCGCCACTCCACAGTGCCAGGGTTGCTTGCCACATTAACTAAACTGCAGGGTACAAACCTTAGTAGGCCCGAGAACCAGGAACAGGTCTTGCAATGGCTGTCAGAGAACGCTTACAGCACATTGTCCAGCAGCCAGTCAGACTCTGCCTCCTCTCCTCCTATTACCCAACAGTCTTGTCTTCCTTCCTCCCAAAATTCCGAAGCTTTACAGAACAATAACCCAAACTGTCCCTGCTCCCCAGAGCTGTTCTCCGCTCCTTTCATTGTCCCTCAACCTGCCTCTCCACGTCACGATTCCACGAACCTAACAGAGGAGCATCTGTGTCCAGATGCTCAAACACTAGAGTCTCCTCCATCTCCGTTCGATTTGGTGGTGGATGACCAGCAACCCACCCTCATCGACGATGATGTGACGCAGTTGCCGTCAGGGCATCCAGTTGACCAGCGCATTGTGCGGGAGGAGGAGATGAGACAGGAGTTGGAAGAGGAAGTGGTGGATGATGAGGACACTGACCCGACCTGGACAGGGGGGATGTCAAGCGGGGAAAGTAGTGTGGATATTGAGGCAGGTGCAGCACCAAAAAGGGTAGCTAGAGGCAGAGGCAGAGGTCAGCAGCTTAAGCGAAGCCAGGCCACACCCAGAATCTCCCAAGATGTTCCAGTTCGTACCCAGCCCCGGAAAACTCCCACCTCGAGGGCACGTTTCTCGAAGGTGTGGAGTTTTTTCAAGGAATGCGCCGAGGACAGATATAGTGTTGTCTGCACAATTTGCCTCTCGAAATTGATTAGGGGCTCTGAGAAGAGCAACCTGTCCACCACTTCAATGCGCCGTCATTTGGAATCCAAGCACTGGAATCAGTGGCAGGCAGCAACAGCAGGACAAAGGCCGCCTGCCGTTCACGCCACTGCCACTGCCTCTGCCACTGCCTCTGCCTCTGCCACTGCCACTGCTGACTGTGCTGGCGATGCACTCCAGAGGACGAGCCAGGACACCACTTCATCTGCCTCCGCCACTTTGTTGACTTCTACCTCATCCTCCCCTGGTCCTGTCTTATCTCCTTCTCCTGCACCATCAAAGGCACCATCAGGCGTTTCTTTACAACAACCCACCATCTCTCAGACATTGGAGCGGCGGCAGAAATACACTGCTAACCACCCACACGCGCAAGCCTTGAACGCCAACATCGCTAAACTGCTGGCCCAGGAGATGTTGGCGTTCCGGCTTGTTGAAACTCCCGCCTTCCTGGACCTGATGGCAACTGCTGCAGCTCGCTATGCCGTCCCTAGCCGTCACTACTTCTCCCGGTGTGCCGTCCCCGCCTTGCACCAGCACGTGTCACTCAACATCAGGCGGGCCCTTAGTTCCGCGCTTTGCACAAAGGTCCACTTGACCACCGACGCGTGGACAAGTGCATGCGGACAGGGACGCTACATTTCACTGACGGCACACTGGGTGAATGTAGTTGAGGCTGGGACTGCTTCCCAAACTGGCCCGGTGTACCTCGTCTCCCCGCCTAACATTCCTGGCAGGGACACGAGAAGAACACCCCCCTCCTCCTCCTCCTCTACCGCCTCCTCCTCCGCCACCGCCTCCTCCTCCGCCACCGCCTCCTCCTCCGCTGTTAGATTGACCCCAGCTACGAGTTGGAAACGTTGCAGCACTGGCGTTGGTAGACGTCAGCAGGCTGTGCTGAAGCTGATCAGCTTGGGGGACAGACAGCACACTGCCTCCGAGGTGAGGGATGCCCTCCTCGATGAGACGGCAATATGGTTTGAGCCGCTGCACCTGGGCCCAGGCATGGTCGTTTGTGATAACGGCCGGAACCTGGTAGCAGCTCTGGAGCTTGCCGGACTCCAACATGTTCCATGCCTGGCCCACGTCTTCAACCTAGTGGTGCAACGTTTCCTAAAGAGCTACCCCAATGTTCCAGAGCTACTGGTGAAAGTGCGGCGCATGTGCGCCCACTTTCGCAAGTCGACAGTAGCCGCTGCTAGCTTAAAATCTCTCCAGCAACGCCTGCATGTGCCACAACACCGGCTTTTGTGCGACGTCCCCACACGCTGGAACTCAACGTTTCAGATGTTGAATAGAGTGGTTGAGCAGCAGATGGAATACCAGCTACAAAACCCTAGGGTGCCACAAAGTCAGCTGCCTCAGTTTCACATCCATGAGTGGCCATGGATGAGAGACCTTTGTGACATCCTACGGGTCTTTGAGGAGTCCACAAGGAGGGTGAGCTCTGAGGATGCGATGGTGAGCCTTACAATCCCGCTCTTGTGTGTTCTGAGAGAATCCCTGATTGACATCAGGGATAACTCAGATCACACAGAGGAGTTAGGGATAGCATCCGATCCGTCACAGCTGGAGAGTAGGTCCACACATCTGTCCGCTTCACTGCGTTTAATGGAGGAGGAGGAGGAGGAGGAGGAGGAAGAAGAGTTGTCCGATGATGTGATGGTGATACAGGAGGCTTCCGGGCAACTTCGAATCGTCCCATTGTTGCAGCGCGGATGGGTAGACATGGAGGATGAGGAGGAAATGGAGATTGAACTTTCCGGTGGGGCCAGAGGAGTCATGCCAACTAACACTGTGGCAGACATGGCTGAGTTCATGTTGGGGTGCTTTACAACTGACAAGCGTATTGTCAAAATCATGGAGGACAACTAGTACTGGATCTTTGCTATCCTTGACCCCCGGTATAAAAACAACATCTCGTCTTTTATTCCGGTAGAGGGGAGGGCCAATCGCATCAATGCTTGCCACAGGCAATTGGTGCAGAATATGATGGAGATGTTTCCAGCATGTGACGTTGGCGGCAGGGAGGGCAGTTCCTCCAGTAGGCAACCAAGTTCTCACCGGTCCACACAAACGAGGGGCACACTGTCTAAGGTCTGGGACACCTTGATGGCACCCCCTCGCCAAAGTGCCGCCACGGAGGGTCCTAGTGTCACCAGGCGTGAGAAGTATAGGCGCATGTTGCGGGAATACCTTTCCGACCACAGCCCTGTCCTCTCCGACCCCTCTGTGCCCTACACGTATTGGGTGTCGAAGTTGGACCTGTGGCTTGAACTTGCCCTATATGCCTTGGAGGTGCTGTCCTGTCCTGCCGCCAGCGTCCTATCTGAGAGGGTGTTCAGTGCAGCCGGTGGCATCATCACTGACAAGCGCACCCGTCTGTCAGCTGAGAGTGCCGACCGGCTCACTTTGATAAAAATGAACCACCACTGGGTAGAGCCGTCATTTTTGTGCCCACCTGTGTAAAGCACCCCAACATGAAACTCCATGTCTGTACTCAACCTCTCCAATTCCTCCGCATCCTCATACTCATCCACCATAAGCGTTGCACAATTCTGCTAATACTAGGCTCCCTCCACCCTGATTTCCCCCAACTCTGCTGGTTAGAGGCTCCCTCCACCCTGATTTCCACCAACTCTGCTGGTTAGAGGCTCCCTCCACCATGAATTTGCCCAAACTGGGCTGTTTAGAGGCTCCCTCCACCATGAATTGGTCCAAACTGGGGTTTTTAGAGGCTCCCTCCACCATGAATTGGTCCAAACTGGGCTGTTTAGCGGCTCCCTCCACCATTAATTGGTCCAAACTGGGCTGGTTAGAGGCTCCCTCCACCATGAATTTGCCCAAACTGGGCTGTTTAGAGGCTCCCTCCACCATGAATTTGCCCAAACTGGGCTGGTTAGAGGCTCCCTCCACCATGAATTGGTCCAAACTGGGGTTTTTAGAGGCTCCCTCCACCATGAATTGGTCCAAACTTGGCTGTTTAGAGGCTCCCTCCACCATTAATTGGTCCAAACTGGGCTGGTTAGAGGCTCCCTCCACCATGAATTGGTCCAAACTGGGTTTTTTAGAGGCTCCCTCCACCATGAATTGGTCCAAACTGGGGTTTTTAGAGGCTCCCTCCACCATGAATTGGTCCAAACTGGGCTGTTTAGCGGCTCCCTCCACCATTAATTGGTCCAAACTGGGCTGGTTAGAGGCTCCCTCCACCATGAATTTGCCCAAACTGGGCTGTTTAGAGGCTCCCTCCACCATGAATTTGCCCAAACTGGGCTGGTTAGAGGCTCCCTCCACCATGAATTGGTCCAAACTGGGGTTTTTAGAGGCTCCCTCCACCATGAATTGGTCCAAACTTGGCTGTTTAGAGGCTCCCTCCACCATTAATTGGTCCAAACTGGGCTGGTTAGAGGCTCCCTCCACCATGAATTGGTCCAAACTGGGTTTTTTAGAGGCTCCCTCCACCATGAATTGGTCCAAACTGGGGTTTTTAGAGGCTCCCTCCACCATGAATTGGTCCAAACTGGGCTGTTTAGCGGCTCCCTCCACCATTAATTGGTCCAAACTGGGCTGGTTAGAGGCTCCCTCCACCATGAATGTGCCCAAACTGGGCTGTTTAGAGGCTCCCTCCACCATGAATTTGCCCAAACTGGGCTGGTTAGAGGCTCCCTCCACCATGAATTGGTCCAAACTGGGGTTTTTAGAGGCTCCCTCCACCATGAATTGGTCCAAACTTGGCTGTTTAGAGGCTCCCTCCACCATTAATTGGTCCAAACTGGGCTGGTTAGAGGCTCCCTCCACCATGAATTTGCCCAAACTGGGCTGGTTAGAGGCTCCCTCCACCATGAATTGGTCCAAACTGGGGTTTTTAGAGGCTCCCTCCACCATGAATTGGTCCAAACTTGGCTGTTTAGAGGCTCCCTCCACCATTAATTGGTCCAAACTGGGCTGGTTAGAGGCTCCCTCCACCATGAATTGGTCCAAACTGGGTTTTTTAGAGGCTCCCTCCACCATGAATTTGTCCAAACTGGGGTGTTTAGAGGCTCCCTCCACCATGAATTTGCCCAAACTCTGCTGGTTAGAGGCTCAATCCACCCTGATTTTCAAAACAAATGTTGGTGCCAACCTCAACTTACTACAAGGGCCAAATTCACTGCTGGTGACAAGCTCTCCTCACTGCAAGTGCCAAATACACATGTTTCAAGGTGTTTTCCTACTGTCAGAGAGGTGGTATTGAGTGTGTAAAGTGTGTAGTTGTTAGGCTGTGATGTTGGGGTAATAGAGGGTCTTTGGTGTGTTAGATGCCCCCAGACATGCTTCCCCTGCTGTCCCAGTGTCATTCCAGAGGTGTTGGCATCATTTCCTGGGGTGTCATAGTGGACTTGGTGACCCTCCAGACACGGATTTGGGTTTCCCCCTTAACGAGTATCTGTTCCCCATAGACTATAATGGGGTTCGAAACCCATTCGAACACACGAACATTGAGCGGCTGTTCGAATCGAATTTCGAACCTCGAACATTTTAGTGTTCGCTCATCTCTAGCTAGGATGTTTCTCCCACGTATGCGAGACCGCTCAGACACGTCAGCAGATAGACTACATGGGTAGACTCACAAGTGTAAAAACCGGATGCCCTAAAGATGCGTACTGATAGGGGATGATATATCTTATCTCCCTTTAAAACATTTGAGCATTGCAAGCATCCCAAACAGGGGAAAGTGCTTCTCCCAGGTGTATCCAGAAATGTCTGTCTGGTCATCCTGAGTGCTGACCCAAGATCAGCTCTCACCAATGAGTCCCTAAGGTTTCTTGGTCTCTTGTAGCATGCTAAAAAGCTATTGTTAAACTCCTCTACCTGTGGGAATGATCTCTCCAGTCTACCCCAGTGTCTGCGAATGATACGATAGATCTTATATATATGAATGGGTGATATGTATGTATGAAAGGAATACGTTTCGGTTTACTATTGTTGCTACCCAATACTTGTCCTGTTGTGTTTGGTTCAAATTCTCTCAGGGTCTGTTCAGGGTACCCCCTTTCCCTAAATTTGTCACTCATTTCTCTAATTCTCAATTCCCTCTTGGTAGGGTCCTCTACTTTCCTGTTGATCCGCATGTATTGGGATTTTGGGAGGGCCCGCTTTGTGGCTGGAGGGTGAAAGCTAGAGAAATGTAGTAAGCTGTTTCTAGCAGTCTCCTTGACAAATAAGTCAGATGTCAGATTGCCCGTTCCATCCTTTGTGATGATAGTGTCAAGGAAGCTGATGCTGGTGTTTTGTATATGGACAGGGACTTTTGACTCCCTCCTCCTGTTCAGGGACGATATTAATGGGGTCTGGTCAGAGTTGAAATTCACACTGAATCATTCATTCAGTGTGAATTTCAACTCTGACCAGACCCCATTAATATCGTCCCTGAACAGGAGGAGGGAGTCAAAAGTCCCTGTCCATATACAAAATATAGCGTTTCCAGAGTATACAGTGATTCTGGAAGTTGTAATCACTATACACCCATGTGTTCTCAAATTCGCCCATATACCCATTGGCATAAGGGGGCGCCATATTCGACCCCATAGCTTTCCCCTGTTTTTGTTGGTAGAACAAAAAATAGTTCTCTTCTAGGACTATGGTAAGAAGGTCTATACTTAGTGATATGATGTTCGAGTTTAACTTTGAGCTCTCCAAAAGTTTCCTCGTTGCATTAATATCCTTGGAGTGTGTAATTGAGGTGTAGAGGGTTACAACATCAAATGTCACTAAGTTGGCATGTGGGGGGATTTGGTTTATGTGACGAATACAGTCCAGGAACATCGTCGTGTCTAGAAGGAACAATGGGGTGTTCTTTATGAGAGGAGTGAGGATCTTTTCAAGAAAAATGAATAGCGGGGATAAAACCGAGTCAGCCGATGCGACTATGGGTCTACCTGGAGGTTTATGTAATCTCTAATGTATTTTTGGGAGCGTGTCAAATACTGGCATTATTGGGGATGATTTGGTGAGATACGCCACAGTTTCCTCGTCTATTGTACCTAAATGTTTATGGTATATAAGAGTACTTTGAATTCTCTGATTAATTCGAGTTAAAGGGTTCTGAGTTAGTCGTTCATACATTTCAGTATTATTAAGTTGTCCCAATATTTCTTCTAAATAATCTGCTCTGTCCATTATCACAATCGCGCCCCCCCTTATCTGCAGGTTTTGATTATGAGTGTCTTATCTTCGATTATTGATTTAAAAGCCTGTCTCTGTTGATTATTCATATTTGATTTACATGAGAGTTAAAGGGGTTGTCCCATCACAAGGATCCTATCTATACTGCTTGTTAGTGTGGATGTAAGACTTTTCCTAAATACACTGCTTCAGCAAAACTGCTTTGTTTGTCCACTATCTTACTTTATTCATTTCATTGTTGACACAGCCCTTGACTTATCGGCTCAAAAGTCAAGTGATGTATCTGCCTGCTCTCAGGGGGGAGGGAGGAGGGGCTAAGTGCAGGGAGCCAGCCTGTGTATCTAGCTATTCCTGTGTCTACACCACGTGACCTAGGTCCTGCACTTAGATAGGGGAGAGGAGCTGCTTTCATTTCTTCTGTTCTCCCAGTTATCAGGTTAGCTAATTCAATTGTGTTCATTATGGCAGAGACAGGCAGTCTCTATATGTAACACAGAATGGAGTTGCTCCTGCCTGTACTTCATAGTCCAATATGGGTGGGCGGAGGTACACGCTAATTTGGGGGCGGAGCTAAATGGCAGGTTTCATGTGAAACCCTGCCCACCAAATGATGCAAGAGACCAGGAAGAAAGAAGATTTTACAGCAGTAAAGACTGGTGAGTATGCGATGTGGGAATACCACTTTAATTGTTCTCAATCTCTCTACGTAGATTGTTTATGTCCCTCTGAATAAACGTAATCACAGTTTCTACGGCAGGGATATTCTTTGGTGGTGTAAATGTACTTTCTTAGGCCTAAGGCCTTAGAAATTAGTTGGTCATCTGAAATTGCCCTGTCATTACCCTCCCTGGCTGCTTGGTTGGCGAAGAATGCTTTCAAGCGTAGAGACCTGAAAAATCTCTGGAGGTCGAGGTCGACCTGAAATAGGTCGAATTTATAAGAGGGGCAAAAAGACAGTCCCTTTTAGAGTAAATCTATTAGTGTGGAGTCCACTCTTTTGGAGCTTATATTAATGACAAGTGATGGTTGACCTACCTGAGATCTACTCGGTATGGTCACACTGCCCCGAGTGTCCCTATTTATGCCATGATGCCCCTCTCTCTTGAATAAGATCTGCTGTCAGTAGAGTCCGAGTTAATTGAAGCTGGAGACACAGATCTCTGGTGGGTACTCTGTCCTTCTCTCTGGAAGCTCTCTTGCCATCTATATACCCTGTTGGTATTATAATTTTAATATTATATAATCTTCCAGATCTCGTTGGAATTTTTTTCTTTTTTGAAATTCCACGTCCCTTCTGTGATCAGCCAGCGTTGCATTAAGTGTTTCTTTAGTGGCATTGTTCAGTTGAGCCTTTAACCAGCGGAATGTTAGGCCCTTTGGGTGAGTTGAGCCTTTAACCAGCGGAATGTTAGGCCCTTGGGGTGAGTTGAGCCTTGCACCAGCAGTGTTCTACTTTTTGGCCCTTGAGGTGAGTAGAGCTTTGCACCAGCAGTGTTTTACTTTTTGGACCTTGGAGTGAGTAGAGCCTTGTACCAGCAGTGTTTAATTTTTTGGCCCTTGGAGTGAGTAGAGCCTTGCACCAGCAGTGTTTTACTTTTTGGCCCTTGAGGTGAGTAGAGCCTTGCACCAGCAGTGTTTTACTTCTTGGCCCTTGAGGTGAGTAGAACCTTGCACCAGCAGTGTTTTACTCTTTGGCCCTTGAGGTGAGTAGAGCCTTGCACCAGCAGTGTTTTACTTCTTGGCCCTTGAGGTGAGTAGAGCCTTGCACCAGCAGTATTTTACTTTTTGGCCCTTGGGGTGAGTTGAGCCTTTCACCAGCAGTGTTTTACTTTTTGGCCCTTGGGGTGGGTTGAGCCTTGCACCAGCAGTGTTTTATTTTTTGGCCCTTGAGGTGAGTAGAGCCTTGCACCAGCAGTGTTTTACGTCTGGGTATCAGGTAGGCATCAAATTTTGACCATTCAGTTTATGAAAAGCATTACAGAGTCTTATGGAAGCATCTGGTTTTGGAATCAAAACAATGGGATTCAACCAGTCACTCTTGGACTCCTCAATTACCCCAAATGCCAACATATCTTTGACCTCCTCAGATATGGCTTTTCTGCAAGCTTCAGGTATCCTGTATGGTTTTAGATTAATACGTACCTGTCATATACATAGGTACATCCAGTCAATTCAGAAAATACATAATTATTTTTCTGTACCAACTCTTTTGACTCCTGTTTCTGTGCTTTAGACAGGGTCTCTGCTATGTGCACCTCAGGTGAAACCCTACCAGGAGTAGTAACCTTGCGAGGAATACCTACTGACGTCAATTCAGGTGAACTCCTAATGGCAGCTCAGGCAGCGGTCTGTAGCTTTTGGGGGGTTTTTGCACCAGCACACTCTACTTCCATCCTCTGGTTGACCAAAGCCTTGCTGAGCTGTGTCAGCGTTTTCATAAGCCGCAAGTTTTTCTCTTGCTGCTGGAGGACAGGGTTTTTTCCTGCTGTACCTGAGTCTGTACCTGCTGTACCTGAGTCTGAGTGCTGTACCTGAGTCAGCAGATCCTGCTGCTGTAGGATGACTTGCTCAAACTGTTTTACAAAGTCCTCCTTGCTGACAGTCTCCTTTTTATTCTCTCCTGCAGCTTTCACCCAGGATATAGTAGAGAAAAAACATTGTTTATGTCTTTTTAAGACTGTTTAACTTAGGTTGTCTGCATACGAAGCACCATATGTGGGGAAGTTAGCTTGTAGAAGCAGTGGTGCGGACCCAAACAGTCAAGACAGGGACACAAAATAAACAGCAAACTGATATATTTAGAAGAAAAAAAAACAACAGGAAAATGAATAATCCTTGACTTCAGGCACACAATAAACAACAGAAAATAAGGTCTTAACTTCAGGCAAAAAAACCCCCAAAACCTGCTCATTTGAGCGACTAACTAGATAGTAGGTTAACCTAACTATACGTGTGGCTTACTTCCAGCCACACGAACAAAACAGGAGCAATATTGTCTCACCCTGAGGCCTACTACAGATCTGCCCTGGACCACACATATATCATAGACCTGGTGCTAATATATCTGAACTCCAGCACTCTGCCTGTCACCTTCACACAGTGGGTATCCTGGGCACTACAGCTTTTGGAGTGTTTGTCTCTCATAAAAGCTGGGCACAACATTTTACACACTGAAATTATGTATCTCCGGAAAAAAAATTGTCATTTTCTTCTATCACCATCATCTGTGTATACATTTCTGGAAAATAAATTATAGAAACATTTGAGTGTTAAAAATTTTCACTTTACCCCTGGATACATTTCTTCAAATGTGCAGTTTCTAGAATGGGGTCACATGTCAGGGGATTCCACTTTACTGGCATTTCAGGAGCTCTGCAAAAGTGTCATACGTTCATTTCCATCTAAATCTGTGCTCCAAAAACCAAAATAGTGCTCCTTTCCTTCTGTGTCCGGCTGTGCCCAAACAGTAGTTTATATCCACATATGATATTAAGTACATTATCCTGGGTACAACAGTGTCATACATGTGGACATAAATTGCAGAATGGGCACACAGCAGGGCACAGAAGGGAAGGAACGCTATTTGGCTTTTGGAGAGCAGATTTAAATTTAGATGTCATGTTTGCAGAGTCTCTAAGGTGCCAGTAAAGTGGAATCCCCTAGGGAGTAACTATTTTAAAAACTGCACACCTCAAAGAATTTATGAAAGGGGTGTAGTGGACATTAGTATCCCAGACAGGAAAACACAGTGGATGGTGAAGAGTGAATACGTGAGCTGAGCAAACACCAAATTCCCTACTATATCCCCAGTGGCTCTTATGATTGGGGGGTCACTGTGGGGGTCACGTCTGGTGTGTTTTCCTTTGTTACCTCTGAATATTGGGTGTATTCTGATATAAGCTCACACAGCTAATACCTTCCTTTCCTTTCCTACCCCTTCTCCAGTGTTTGAAGCAACCTGACGCTCAATTACTCCTTCTCTGAAATAAACTTCCTGGACGCAGTCATCAAGATACAGGACAACAAAATTGAGACATCGCTGTATCGGAATCCGATTGACCGACCAACCTACCTAAGATGGGATAGCTTTCATCCTAAACACATAAAGAACTCCATTGTCTACAGCCAGGCTATCAGATACCATTGCATATGTTCAAACCCTGCAGATAGAGATGAACACCTTGGAGGTGTTCGTCTAAGGGCTCGTTCACATCTGCGTTGTGAACTCCGTACTTGAGGTTTCCGTTTCCTGCCTAAAACAGAGGCAGGAGACGGAAACCTGCAGGAGTCTCTCTCACCCATTCATTTGAATGGATGAGAGAGATGTCCGGCCGTGAGCGGCGGTGAGCGTTTTAGGCTCTCCGCCGCGAAACCGGGTTTTATAATCCGGACACAGAGTCGGACATGCAGTATTCTGTGTCCAGATAAAAAAATCCGGTTTCGCGGCGGAGAGCCTAAAACGCTTACCGCCGCTCACGGCCGGACCCGGTCTGAGCTTTCCGACTTCTGGCATGCAGAAGACGGAAAGCTCAGAACGGACAGGTGAACGCTAGTGTGAACCTAGCGTAACACGGTATGAGAACAAACATTTTCCATCTTCTGAGATACCTAACATTTTTATTTTTTGTTTGACAGAGTTGGTTGAGGGCTTATTTTTTGCAGGACAAACTGTGTTTTGTATTGGTACAGTTTTGGGGGTACACATGACTTTTTGATCACTTTTTATAGCATATTTTGTAAGGTGACATAACAAAAAATCATTACTTCTGGCATTTTTTCCCTGGCTTTCACTGTGTAGTGTTTGTTTTATTGTACAGGTCGTTATGGATGTGGCAATACCAGATATGTATTGTATGAATTTTGGGGGCTTCATTCCTTTATTGCATTTTTTCACATATTTTTTTTTTTTTTTTTTACTTTTTTTTTTATATGTCCCATTAGGACATCTGAACCACCAATGCTCTGATCACTGGTTCAGTACTATAGACTGAAATAAATGAGTATACACATTTATTGCAGTCTATAGAGGAAGTCAGCCTATGCAGACACATAGGCTGACTTCCTCACTTCCTGGCAGTATCAACAAGGTACTGGGGGCTCCTAGCAGCGCGGAGTCACTAGCCAGACCCTGCAGAAGATACAGCTCAGGGCTCGTTCACATCTGCGGCCCGGTCTCCGTACTTAGGTTTCCGTTTCCTGCCTAAAACACAGGCAGGATACGGAAACCTGCAGGAGACTTTCTCACCCATTCATTTGAATGGGTGAGAAAGCTGTCCGGCCGTGTGCGGCGGTGAGCGTTTTGCGCTCTCCGCCGCGAAACCGGGTTTTATAATCCGGACACAGAGTCGGACATGCACTACTCTGTGTCCGGATAAAAAAATCCGGTTTCGCAGCGGAGAGTGCAAAACGCTCACTGCCGCGCACGGCCGGACCCGGTCTATGGTTTCCGTCTTCTGGCATGCAGAAGATGGAAACCATAGAACGGAGACCCCAGACGCAGGTGTGAACCCAGCGTCAGCTCCGACCTGGGGTTATGGAGCAGGATGTTAGATGTCAGTTACAGCTAATACCCACGCCTGATGCCACCCCCTCACCATCATAGGTTATACTATTATGCCCACTTGCGCCATGTACCTGGGGCCAGGGCACTTTGTTGTTAAGGGGTTATACTAATTTGGTTGCGAGGGATGCTCATATTTAGCTCCAGCTTCACACTAAACCTGTTTCTGCAGCTATATCTATCTGTGCATTCCTTCTCGTCCCCTCTCTATAAACTTCTATGGACATGTGTAATTTGAGTGGTTACCTGCAGCCCATCTTGAGGCAGACATGCCAAATTATTCAAAGTAAAAGTCCGTTTAGCAGAGGGAGGGGTGCAGGGCAAAAGGCTATTAAGAGCCGAAAGAAGCATTTTCTGCTAATAAGATTAGAGATGAGCGAACAGTGTTCTATCGAACTCATGTTCGATCGGATATTAGGCTGTTCGGCATGTTCGAATCGAATCGAACACCGCGTGGTAAAGTGCGCCATTACTCGATTCCCCTCCCACCTTCCCTGGCGCCTTTTTTGCTCCAATAACAGCGCAGGGTAGGTGGGACAGGAACTACGACACCGGTGACGTTGAAAAAAGTAGGCAAAAACCATTGGCTGCCGAAAACATGTGACCTCTAATTTAAAAGAACAGCGACGCCCAGCTTCGCGTCATTCTGAGCTTGCAATTCACCGAGGACGGAGGTTTCCGTCCAGCTAGCTAGGGCTTAGATTCTGGGTAGGCAGGGACAGGCTAGGATAGGAAGGAGAAGACAACCAACAGCTCTTGTAAGAGCTAAATTCCAGGGAGAAGCTTGTCAGTGTAACGTGGCACTGACGGGCTCAATCGCCGCAACCCAGCTTTCCCAGGATCCTGAATGGAATACACTGTCAGTGTATTCCCGTATACCCGATATATACCCCGATACCCGTTCCAACGGTGTGCCCCCCCACCTTCACCCCAGAAATACCCTGCAAGTCCCCTAGCAATAGAATTGGGGCTATATACACCCACAATTTTTACTACTGGTATACAGTGCCATTGTCTGACTGGGAATTCAAAGAATATATTGGGAATACAAATACCCTCATTTCTTGCTACTGCCATATAGTGCCAGTTTCTGACTGGTAATTCAAAGAATATATTGGGGTTACGTGCACCCACAATTTTTACTACTGGTATACAGTGCCATTGTCTGACTGGGAATTCAAAGAATATATTGGGAATACAAATACCCTCATTTCTTGCTACTGCCATATAGTGCCAGTGTCTGACTGGGAATTCAAAGAATATATTGGGGTTACGTGCACCCACAATTTTTACTACTGGTATACAGTGCCATTGTCTGACTGGGAATTCAAAGAGTATATTGGGAATACAAATACCCTCATTTCTTGCTACTGCCATATAGTGCCAGTTTCTGACTGGGAATTCAAAGAATATATTGGGGTTACGTGCACCCACAATTTTTACTACTGGTATACAGTGCCATTGTCTGACTGGGAATTCAAAGAATATATTGGGGTTATAAATACCCTCATTTCTTGCTACTGCCATATAGTGCCAGTTTCTGACTGGTAATTCAAAGAATATATTGGGGTTACGTGCACCCACAATTTTTACTACTGGTATACAGTGCCATTGTCTGACTGGGAATTCAAAGAGTATATTGGGAATACAAATACCCTCATTTCTTGCTACTGCCATATAGTGCCAGTGTCTGACTGGGAATTCAAAGAATATATTGGGGTTACGTGCACCCACAATTTTTACTACTGGTATACAGTGCCATTGTCTGACTGGGAATTCAAAGAGTATATTGGGAATACAAATACCCTCATTTCTTGCTACTGCCATATAGTGCCAGTTTCTGACTGGGAATTCAAAGAATATATTGGGGTTACGTGCACCCACAATTTTTACTACTGGTATACAGTGCCATTGTCTGACTGGGAATTCAAAGAGTATATTGGGAATACAAATACCCTCATTTCTTGCTACTGCCATATAGTGCCAGTTTCTGACTGGGAATTCAAAGAATATATTGGGGTTACGTGCACCCACAATTTTTACTACTGGTATACAGTGCCATTGTCTGACTGGGAATTCAAAGAATATATTGGGGTTATAAATACCCTCATTTCTTGCTACTGCCATATAGTGCCAGTTTCTGACTGGGAATTCAAAGAATATATTGGGGTTACGTGCACCCACAATTTTTACTACTGGTATACAGTGCCATTGTCTGACTGGGAATTCAAAGAATATATTGGGGTTATAAATACCCTCATTTCTTGCTACTGCCATATAGTGCCAGTTTCTGACTGGTAATTCAAAGAATATATTGGGGTTACGTGCACCCACAATTTTTACTACTGGTATACAGTGCCATTGTCTGACTGGGAATTCAAAGAATATATTGGGAATACAAATACCCTCATTTCTTGCTACTGCCATATAGTGCCAGTTTCTGACTGGTAATTCAAAGAATATATTGGGGTTACGTGCACCCACAATTTTTACTACTGGTATACAGTGCCATTGTCTGACTGGGAATTCAAAGAATATATTGGGAATACAAATACCCTCATTTCTTGCTACTGCCATATAGTGCCAGTGTCTGACTGGGAATTCAAAGAATATATTGGGGTTACGTGCACCCACAATTTTTACTACTGGTATACAGTGCCATTGTCTGACTGGGAATTCAAAGAGTATATTGGGAATACAAATACCCTCATTTCTTGCTACTGCCATATAGTGCCAGTTTCTGACTGGGAATTCAAAGAATATATTGGGGTTACGTGCACCCACAATTTTTACTACTGGTATACAGTGCCATTGTCTGACTGGGAATTCAAAGAATATATTGGGGTTATAAATACCCTCATTTCTTGCTACTGCCATATAGTGCCAGTTTCTGACTGGTAATTCAAAGAATATATTGGGGTTACGTGCACCCACAATTTTTACTACTGGTATACAGTGCCATTGTCTGACTGGGAATTCAAAGAGTATATTGGGAATACAAATACCCTCATTTCTTGCTACTGCCATATAGTGCCAGTGTCTGACTGGGAATTCAAAGAATATATTGGGGTTACGTGCACCCACAATTTTTACTACTGGTATACAGTGCCATTGTCTGACTGGGAATTCAAAGAGTATATTGGGAATACAAATACCCTCATTTCTTGCTACTGCCATATAGTGCCAGTTTCTGACTGGGAATTCAAAGAATATATTGGGGTTACGTGCACCCACAATTTTTACTACTGGTATACAGTGCCATTGTCTGACTGGGAATTCAAAGAGTATATTGGGAATACAAATACCCTCATTTCTTGCTACTGCCATATAGTGCCAGTTTCTGACTGGGAATTCAAAGAATATATTGGGGTTACGTGCACCCACAATTTTTACTACTGGTATACAGTGCCATTGTCTGACTGGGAATTCAAAGAATATATTGGGGTTATAAATACCCTCATTTCTTGCTACTGCCATATAGTGCCAGTTTCTGACTGGGAATTCAAAGAATATATTGGGGTTACGTGCACCCACAATTTTTACTACTGGTATACAGTGCCATTGTCTGACTGGGAATTCAAAGAATATATTGGGGTTATAAATACCCTCATTTCTTGCTACTGCCATATAGTGCCAGTTTCTGACTGGTAATTCAAAGAATATATTGGGGTTACGTGCACCCACAATTTTTACTACTGGTATACAGTGCCATTGTCTGACTGGGAATTCAAAGAATATATTGGGAATACAAATACCCTCATTTCTTGCTACTGCCATATAGTGCCAGTGTCTGACTGGGAATTCAAAGAATATATTGGGGTTACGTGCACCCACAATTTTTACTACTGGTATACAGTGCCATTGTCTGACTGGGAATTCAAAGAGTATATTGGGAATACAAATACCCTCATTTCTTGCTACTGCCATATAGTGCCAGTTTCTGACTGGGAATTCAAAGAATATATTGGGGTTACGTGCACCCACAATTTTTACTACTGGTATACAGTGCCATTGTCTGACTGGGAATTCAAAGAATATATTGGGGTTATAAATACCCTCATTTCTTGCTACTGCCATATAGTGCCAGTTTCTGACTGGTAATTCAAAGAATATATTGGGGTTACGTGCACCCACAATTTTTACTACTGGTATACAGTGCCATTGTCTGACTGGGAATTCAAAGAGTATATTGGGAATACAAATACCCTCATTTCTTGCTACTGCCATATAGTGCCAGTGTCTGACTGGGAATTCAAAGAATATATTGGGGTTACGTGCACCCACAATTTTTACTACTGGTATACAGTGCCATTGTCTGACTGGGAATTCAAAGAGTATATTGGGAATACAAATACCCTCATTTCTTGCTACTGCCATATAGTGCCAGTTTCTGACTGGGAATTCAAAGAATATATTGGGGTTACGTGCACCCACAATTTTTACTACTGGTATACAGTGCCATTGTCTGACTGGGAATTCAAAGAGTATATTGGGAATACAAATACCCTCATTTCTTGCTACTGCCATATAGTGCCAGTTTCTGACTGGGAATTCAAAGAATATATTGGGGTTACGTGCACCCACAATTTTTACTACTGGTATACAGTGCCATTGTCTGACTGGGAATTCAAAGAATATATTGGGGTTATAAATACCCTCATTTCTTGCTACTGCCATATAGTGCCAGTTTCTGACTGGGAATTCAAAGAATATATTGGGGTTACGTGCACCCACAATTTTTACTACTGGTATACAGTGCCATTGTCTGACTGGGAATTCAAAGAATATATTGGGGTTATAAATACCCTCATTTCTTGCTACTGCCATATAGTGCCAGTTTCTGACTGGTAATTCAAAGAATATATTGGGGTTACGTGCACCCACAATTTTTACTACTGGTATACAGTGCCATTGTCTGACTGGGAATTCAAAGAATATATTGGGAATACAAATACCCTCATTTCTTGCTACTGCCATATAGTGCCAGTGTCTGACTGGGAATTCAAAGAATATATTGGGGTTACGTGCACCCACAATTTTTACTACTGGTATACAGTGCCATTGTCTGACTGGGAATTCAAAGAGTATATTGGGAATACAAATACCCTCATTTCTTGCTACTGCCATATAGTGCCAGTTTCTGACTGGGAATTCAAAGAATATATTGGGGTTACGTGCACCCACAATTTTTACTACTGGTATACAGTGCCATTGTCTGACTGGGAATTCAAAGAATATATTGGGGTTATAAATACCCTCATTTCTTGCTACTGCCATATAGTGCCAGTTTCTGACTGGTAATTCAAAGAATATATTGGGGTTACGTGCACCCACAATTTTTACTACTGGTATACAGTGCCATTGTCTGACTGGGAATTCAAAGAGTATATTGGGAATACAAATACCCTCATTTCTTGCTACTGCCATATAGTGCCAGTTTCTGACTGGGAATTCAAAGAATATATTGGGGTTACGTGCACCCACAATTTTTACTACTGGTATACAGTGCCATTGTCTGACTGGGAATTCAAAGAGTATATTGGGAATACAAATACCCTCATTTCTTGCTACTGCCATATAGTGCCAGTTTCTGACTGGGAATTCAAAGAATATATTGGGGTTACGTGCACCCACAATTTTTACTACTGGTATACAGTGCCATTGTCTGACTGGGAATTCAAAGAATATATTGGGGTTATAAATACCCTCATTTCTTGCTACTGCCATATAGTGCCAGTTTCTGACTGGGAATTCAAAGAATATATTGGGGTTACGTGCACCCACAATTTTTACTACTGGTATACAGTGCCATTGTCTGACTGGGAATTCAAAGAATATATTGGGGTTATAAATACCCTCATTTCTTGCTACTGCCATATAGTGCCAGTTTCTGACTGGTAATTCAAAGAATATATTGGGGTTACGTGCACCCACAATTTTTACTACTGGTATACAGTGCCATTGTCTGACTGGGAATTCAAAGAATATATTGGGAATACAAATACCCTCATTTCTTGCTACTGCCATATAGTGCCAGTGTCTGACTGGGAATTCAAAGAATATATTGGGGTTACGTGCACCCACAATTTTTACTACTGGTATACAGTGCCATTGTCTGACTGGGAATTCAAAGAGTATATTGGGAATACAAATACCCTCATTTCTTGCTACTGCCATATAGTGCCAGTTTCTGACTGGGAATTCAAAGAATATATTGGGGTTACGTGCACCCACAATTTTTACTACTGGTATACAGTGCCATTGTCTGACTGGGAATTCAAAGAATATATTGGGGTTATAAATACCCTCATTTCTTGCTACTGCCATATAGTGCCAGTTTCTGACTGGTAATTCAAAGAATATATTGGGGTTACGTGCACCCACAATTTTTACTACTGGTATACAGTGCCATTGTCTGACTGGGAATTCAAAGAGTATATTGGGAATACAAATACCCTCATTTCTTGCTACTGCCATATAGTGCCAGTTTCTGACTGGGAATTCAAAGAATATATTGGGGTTACGTGCACCCACAATTTTTACTACTGGTATACAGTGCCATTGTCTGACTGGGAATTCAAAGAGTATATTGGGAATACAAATACCCTCATTTCTTGCTACTGCCATATAGTGCCAGTTTCTGACTGGGAATTCAAAGAATATATTGGGGTTACGTGCACCCACAATTTTTACTACTGGTATACAGTGCCATTGTCTGACTGGGAATTCAAAGAATATATTGGGGTTATAAATACCCTCATTTCTTGCTACTGCCATATAGTGCCAGTTTCTGACTGGGAATTCAAAGAATATATTGGGGTTACGTGCACCCACAATTTTTACTACTGGTATACAGTGCCATTGTCTGACTGGGAATTCAAAGAATATATTGGGGTTATAAATACCCTCATTTCTTGCTACTGCCATATAGTGCCAGTTTCTGACTGGTAATTCAAAGAATATATTGGGGTTACGTGCACCCACAATTTTTACTACTGGTATACAGTGCCATTGTCTGACTGGGAATTCAAAGAATATATTGGGAATACAAATACCCTCATTTCTTGCTACTGCCATATAGTGCCAGTGTCTGACTGGGAATTCAAAGAATATATTGGGGTTACGTGCACCCACAATTTTTACTACTGGTATACAGTGCCATTGTCTGACTGGGAATTCAAAGAGTATATTGGGAATACAAATACCCTCATTTCTTGCTACTGCCATATAGTGCCAGTTTCTGACTGGGAATTCAAAGAATATATTGGGGTTACGTGCACCCACAATTTTTACTACTGGTATACAGTGCCATTGTCTGACTGGGAATTCAAAGAATATATTGGGGTTATAAATACCCTCATTTCTTGCTACTGCCATATAGTGCCAGTTTCTGACTGGTAATTCAAAGAATATATTGGGGTTACGTGCACCCACAATTTTTACTACTGGTATACAGTGCCATTGTCTGACTGGGAATTCAAAGAGTATATTGGGAATACAAATACCCTCATTTCTTGCTACTGCCATATAGTGCCAGTGTCTGACTGGGAATTCAAAGAATATATTGGGGTTACGTGCACCCACAATTTTTACTACTGGTATACAGTGCCATTGTCTGACTGGGAATTCAAAGAGTATATTGGGAATACAAATACCCTCATTTCTTGCTACTGCCATATAGTGCCAGTTTCTGACTGGGAATTCAAAGAATATATTGGGGTTACGTGCACCCACAATTTTTACTACTGGTATACAGTGCCATTGTCTGACTGGGAATTCAAAGAGTATATTGGGAATACAAATACCCTCATTTCTTGCTACTGCCATATAGTGCCAGTTTCTGACTGGGAATTCAAAGAATATATTGGGGTTACGTGCACCCACAATTTTTACTACTGGTATACAGTGCCATTGTCTGACTGGGAATTCAAAGAATATATTGGGGTTATAAATACCCTCATTTCTTGCTACTGCCATATAGTGCCAGTTTCTGACTGGGAATTCAAAGAATATATTGGGGTTACGTGCACCCACAATTTTTACTACTGGTATACAGTGCCATTGTCTGACTGGGAATTCAAAGAATATATTGGGGTTATAAATACCCTCATTTCTTGCTACTGCCATATAGTGCCAGTTTCTGACTGGTAATTCAAAGAATATATTGGGGTTACGTGCACCCACAATTTTTACTACTGGTATACAGTGCCATTGTCTGACTGGGAATTCAAAGAATATATTGGGAATACAAATACCCTCATTTCTTGCTACTGCCATATAGTGCCAGTGTCTGACTGGGAATTCAAAGAATATATTGGGGTTACGTGCACCCACAATTTTTACTACTGGTATACAGTGCCATTGTCTGACTGGGAATTCAAAGAGTATATTGGGAATACAAATACCCTCATTTCTTGCTACTGCCATATAGTGCCAGTTTCTGACTGGGAATTCAAAGAATATATTGGGGTTACGTGCACCCACAATTTTTACTACTGGTATACAGTGCCATTGTCTGACTGGGAATTCAAAGAATATATTGGGGTTATAAATACCCTCATTTCTTGCTACTGCCATATAGTGCCAGTTTCTGACTGGTAATTCAAAGAATATATTGGGGTTACGTGCACCCACAATTTTTACTACTGGTATACAGTGCCATTGTCTGACTGGGAATTCAAAGAGTATATTGGGAATACAAATACCCTCATTTCTTGCTACTGCCATATAGTGCCAGTTTCTGACTGGGAATTCAAAGAATATATTGGGGTTACGTGCACCCACAATTTTTACTACTGGTATACAGTGCCAATTTCTAACTAGGAATTCAAAATGCGCAAGGCTCCCGGAAAGGGACGTGGACGAGGCCGTGGGCGAGGTCGGGGGAATGGTTCTGGGGAGCAAGGTAGCAGTGAAGCCACAGGGCGTCCCGTGCCTACTCCTGTGGGGCAGCAAGCATTGCGCCACTCCACAGTGCCAGGGTTGCTTGCCACATTAACTAAACTGCAGGGTACAAACCTTAGTAGGCCCGAGAACCAGGAACAGGTCTTGCAATGGCTGTCAGAGAACGCTTACAGCACATTGTCCAGCAGCCAGTCAGACTCTGCCTCCTCTCCTCCTATTACCCAACAGTCTTGTCTTCCTTCCTCCCAAAATTCCGAAGCTTTACAGAACAATAACCCAAACTGTCCCTGCTCCCCAGAGCTGTTCTCCGCTCCTTTCATTGTCCCTCAACCTGCCTCTCCACGTCACGATTCCACGAACCTAACAGAGGAGCATCTGTATCCAGATGCTCAAACACTAGAGTCTCCTCCATCTCCGTTCGATTTGGTGGTGGATGACCAGCAACCCACCCTCATCGACGATGATGTGACGCAGTTGCCGTCAGGGCATCCAGTTGACCGGCGCATTGTGCGGGAGGAGGAGATGAGACAGGAGTTGGAAGAGGAAGTGGTGGATGATGAGGACACTGACCCGACCTGGACAGGGGGGATGTCAAGCGGGGAAAGTAGTGTGGATGTTGAGGCAGGTGCAGCACCAAAAAGGGTAGCTAGAGGCAGAGGCAGAGGTCAGCAGCTTAGGCGAAGCCAGGCCACACCCGGAATCTCCCAAGATGTTCCAGTTCGTACCCAGCCCCGAAAAACTCCCACCTCGAGGGCACGTTTCTCGAAGGTGTGGAGTTTTTTCAAGGAATGCGCCGAGGACAGATATAGTGTTGTCTGCACAATTTGCCTCTCGAAATTGATTAGGGGCTCTGAGAAGAGCAACCTGTCCACCACTTCAATGCGCCGTCATTTGGAATCCAAGCACTGGAATCAGTGGCAGGCAGCAACGGCAGGACAAAGGCCGACTGCCGTTCACGCCACTGCCACTGCCTCTGCCTCTGCCTCTGCCACTGCCACTGCTGACTGTGCTGGCGATGCACTCCAGAGGACGAGCCAGGACACCACTTCATCTGCCTCCGCCACTTTGTTGACTTCTACCTCATCCTCCCCTGGTCCTGTCTTATCTCCTTCTCCTGCACCATCAAAGGCACCATCAGGCGTTTCTTTACAACAACCCACCATCTCTCAGACATTGGAGCGGCGGCAGAAATACACTGCTAACCACCCACACGCGCAAGCCTTGAACGCCAACATCGCTAAACTGCTGGCCCAGGAGATGTTGGCGTTCCGGCTTGTTGAAACTCCCGCCTTCCTGGACCTGATGGCAACTGCGGCACCTCGCTATGCCGTCCCTAGCCGTCACTACTTCTCCCGGTGTGCCGTCCCCGCCTTGCACCAGCACGTGTCACTCAACATCAGGCGGGCCCTTAGTTCCGCGCTTTGCACAAAGGTCCACTTGACCACCGACGCGTGGACAAGTGCATGCGGACAGGGACGCTACATTTCACTGACGGCACACTGGGTGAATGTAGTTGAGGCTGGGACTGCTTCCCAAACTGGCCCGGTGTACCTCGTCTCCCCGCCTAACATTCCTGGCAGGGACACGAGAAGAACACCCCCCTCCTCCTCCTCTTCTACCGCCTCCTCCTCCGCCACCGCCTCCTCCTCCGCCACCGCCTCCTCCTCCGCTGTTAGATTGACCCCAGCTACGAGTTGGAAACGTTGCAGCACTGGCGTTGGTAGACGTCAGCAGGCTGTGCTGAAGCTGATCAGCTTGGGGGACAGACAGCACACTGCCTCCGAGGTGAGGGATGCCCTCCTCGATGAGACGGCAATATGGTTTGAGCCGCTGCACCTGGGCCCAGGCATGGTCGTTTGTGATAACGGCCGGAACCTGGTAGCAGCTCTGGAGCTTGCCGGACTCCAACATGTTCCATGCCTGGCCCACGTCTTCAACCTAGTGGTGCAACGTTTCCTAAAGAGCTACCCCAATGTTCCAGAGCTACTGGTGAAAGTGCGGCGCATGTGCGCCCACTTTCGCAAGTCGACAGTAGCCGCTGCTAGCTTAAAATCTCTCCAGCAACGCCTGCATGTGCCACAACACCGGCTTTTGTGCGACGTCCCCACACGCTGGAACTCAACGTTTCAGATGTTGAATAGAGTGGTTGAGCAGCAGAGACCTTTGATGGAATACCAGCTACAAAACCCTAGGGTGCCACAAAGTCAGCTGCCTCAGTTTCACATCCATGAGTGGCCATGGATGAGAGACCTTTGTGACATCCTACGGGTCTTTGAGGAGTCCACAAGGAGGGTGAGCTCTGAGGATGCGATGGTGAGCCTTACAATCCCGCTCTTGTGTGTTCTGAGAGAATCCCTGATTGACATCAGGGATAACTCAGATCACACAGAGGAGTTAGGGATAGCATCCGATCCGTCACAGCTGGAGAGTAGGTCCACACATCTGTCCGCTTCACTGCGTTTAATGGAGGAGGAGGAGGAGGAGGAGGAGGAAGAAGAGTTGTCCGATGATGTGATGGTGATACAGGAGGCTTCCGGGCAACTTCGAATCGTCCCATTGTTGCAGCGCGGATGGGTAGACATGGAGGATGAGGAGGAAATGGAGATTGAACTTTCCGGTGGGGCCAGAGGAGTCATGCCAACTAACACTGTGGCAGACATGGCTGAGTTCATGTTGGGGTGCTTTACAACCGACAAGCGTATTGTCAAAATCATGGAGGACAACCAGTACTGGATCTTTGCTATCCTTGACCCCCGGTATAAAAACAACATCTCGTCTTTTATTCCGGTAGAGGGGAGGGCCAATCGCATCAATGCTTGCCACAGGCAATTGGTGCAGAATATGATGGAGATGTTTCCAGCATGTGACGTTGGCGGCAGGGAGGGCAGTTCCTCCAGTAGGCAACCAAGTTCTCACCGGTCCACACAAACGAGGGGCACACTGTCTAAGGTCTGGGACACCTTGATGGCACCCCCTCGCCAAAGTGCCGCCACGGAGGGTCCTAGTGTCACCAGGCGTGAGAAGTATAGGCGCATGTTGCGGGAATACCTTTCCGACCACAGCCCTGTCCTCTCCGACCCCTCTGCGCCCTACACGTATTGGGTGTCGAAGTTGGACCTGTGGCTTGAACTTGCCCTATATGCCTTGGAGGTGCTGTCCTGTCCTGCCGCCAGCGTCCTATCTGAGAGGGTGTTCAGTGCAGCCGGTGGCATCATCACTGACAAGCGCACCCGTCTGTCAGCTGAGAGTGCCGACCGGCTCACTTTGATAAAAATGAACCACCACTGGGTAGAGCCGTCATTTTTGTGCCCACCTGTGTAAAGCACCCCAACATGAAACTCCATGTCTGTACTCAACCTCTCCAATTCCTCCGCATCCTCATACTCATCCACCATAAGCGTTGCACAATTCTGCTAATACTAGGCTCCCTCCACCCTGATTTCCCCCAACTCTGCTGGTTAGAGGCTCCCTCCACCATGAATTTGCCCAAACTGGGCTGTTTAGAGGCTCCCTCCACCATGAATTGGTCCAAACTGGGGTGGTTAGAGGCTCCCTCCACCATGAATTGGTCCAAACTGGGGTGGTTAGAGGCTCCCTCCACCATTAATTGGTCCAAACTGGGCTGGTTAGAGGCTCCCTCCACAATTAATTGGTCCAAACTGGGCTAATTAGAGGCTCCCTCCACCATGAATTGGTCCAAACTGGGTTTTTTAGAGGCTCCCTCCACCATTAATTGGTCCAAACTGGGCTGGTTAGAGGCTCCCTCCACAATTAATTGGTCCAAACTGGGCTAATTAGAGGCTCCCTCCACCATGAATTGGTCCAAACTGGGTTTTTTAGAGGCTCCCTCCACCATTAATTGGTCCAAACTGGGCTGGTTAGAGGCTCCCTCCACAATTAATTGGTCCAAACTGGGCTAATTAGAGGCTCCCTCCACCATGAATTGGTCCAAACTGGGTTTTTTAGAGGCTCCCTCCACCATGAATTTGCCCAAACTGGGCTGTTTAGAGGCTCCCTCCACCATGAATTGGTCCAAACTGGGCTGGTTAGAGGCTCCCTCCACCATGAATTTCCCAAAACTTGGCTGTTTAGAGGCTCCCTCCACCATGAATTTGCCCAAACTGGGCTGTTTAGAGGCTCCCTCCACCATTAATTGGTCCAAACTGGGCTGGTTAGAGGCTCCCTCCACCATGAATTTGCCCAAACTGGGGTGGTTAGAGGCTCCCTCCACCATTAATTGGTCCAAACTGGGCTGGTTAGAGGCTCCCTCCACCATGAATTTCCCAAAACTTGGCTGTTTAGAGGCTCCCTCCACCATTAATTGGTCCAAACTGGGCTGGTTAGAGGCTCCCTCCACCATGAATTTGCCCAAACTGGGCTGTTTAGAGGCTCCCTCCACCATTAATTGGTCCAAACTGGGCTGGTTAGAGGCTCCCTCCACCATGAATTTGCCCAAACTGGGCTGTTTAGAGGCTCCCTCCACCATGAATTGGTCCAAACTGGGGTGGTTAGAGGCTCCCTCCACCATGAATTGGTCCAAACTGGGGTGGTTAGAGGCTCCCTCCACCATTAATTGGTCCAAACTGGGCTGGTTAGAGGCTCCCTCCACAATTAATTGGTCCAAACTGGGCTAATTAGAGGCTCCCTCCACCATGAATTGGTCCAAACTGGGTTTTTTAGAGGCTCCCTCCACCATTAATTGGTCCAAACTGGGCTGGTTAGAGGCTCCCTCCACAATTAATTGGTCCAAACTGGGCTAATTAGAGGCTCCCTCCACCATGAATTGGTCCAAACTGGGTTTTTTAGAGGCTCCCTCCACCATGAATTTGCCCAAACTGGGCTGTTTAGAGGCTCCCTCCACCATGAATTGGTCCAAACTGGGCTGGTTAGAGGCTCCCTCCACCATGAATTTCCCAAAACTTGGCTGTTTAGAGGCTCCCTCCACCATTAATTGGTCCAAACTGGGCTGGTTAGAGGCTCCCTCCACCATTAATTGGTCCAAACTGGGCTGGTTAGAGGCTCCCTCCACCATTAATTGGTCCAAACTGGGCTGGTTAGAGGCTCCCTCCACCATGAATTTCCCAAAACTTGGCTGTTTAGAGGCTCCCTCCACCATTAATTGGTCCAAACTGGGCTGGTTAGAGGCTCCCTCCACCATGAATTTGCCCAAACTGGGCTGTTTAGAGGCTCCCTCCACCATGAATTTGCCCAAACTGGGCTGTTTAGAGGCTCCCTCCACCATGAATTGGTCCAAACTGGGCTGGTTAGAGGCTCCCTCCACCATGAATTTCCCAAAACTTGGCTGTTTAGAGGCTCCCTCCACCATTAATTGGTCCAAACTGGGCTGGTTAGAGGCTCCCTCCACCATGAATTTGCCCAAACTGGGGTGGTTAGAGGCTCCCTCCACCATTAATTGGTCCAAACTGGGCTGGTTAGAGGCTCCCTCCACAATTAATTGGTCCAAACTGGGCTAATTAGAGGCTCCCTCCACCATGAATTGGTCCAAACTGGGTTTTTTAGAGGCTCCCTCCACCATGAATTTCCCAAAACTTGGCTGTTTAGAGGCTCCCTCCACCATGAATTGGTCCAAACTGGGCTGGTTAGAGGCTCCCTCCACCATGAATTTCCCAAAACTTGGCTGTTTAGAGGCTCCCTCCACCATTAATTGGTCCAAACTGGGCTGGTTAGAGGCTCCCTCCACCATGAATTTGCCCAAACTGGGCTGTTTAGAGGCTCCCTCCACCATGAATTGGTCCAAACTGGGCTGGTTAGAGGCTCCCTCCACCATGAATTTCCCAAAACTTGGCTGTTTAGAGGCTCCCTCCACCATGAATTGGTCCAAACTGGGCTGGTTAGAGGCTCCCTCCACCATGAATTGGTCCAAACTGGGGTGGTTAGAGGCTCCCTCCACCATTAATTGGTCCAAACTGGGCTGGTTAGAGGCTCCCTCCACCATTAATTGGTCCAAACTGGGCTGGTTAGAGGCTCCCTCCACCATTAATTGGTCCAAACTGGGCTGGTTAGAGGCTCCCTCCACCATGAATTTCCCAAAACTTGGCTGTTTAGAGGCTCCCTCCACCATTAATTGGTCCAAACTGGGCTGGTTAGAGGCTCCCTCCACCATGAATTTGCCCAAACTGGGCTGTTTAGAGGCTCCCTCCACCATGAATTTGCCCAAACTGGGCTGTTTAGAGGCTCCCTCCACCATGAATTGGTCCAAACTGGGCTGGTTAGAGGCTCCCTCCACCATGAATTTCCCAAAACTTGGCTGTTTAGAGGCTCCCTCCACCATTAATTGGTCCAAACTGGGCTGGTTAGAGGCTCCCTCCACCATGAATTTGCCCAAACTGGGGTGGTTAGAGGCTCCCTCCACCATTAATTGGTCCAAACTGGGCTGGTTAGAGGCTCCCTCCACAATTAATTGGTCCAAACTGGGCTAATTAGAGGCTCCCTCCACCATGAATTGGTCCAAACTGGGTTTTTTAGAGGCTCCCTCCACCATGAATTTCCCAAAACTTGGCTGTTTAGAGGCTCCCTCCACCATGAATTGGTCCAAACTGGGCTGGTTAGAGGCTCCCTCCACCATGAATTTCCCAAAACTTGGCTGTTTAGAGGCTCCCTCCACCATTAATTGGTCCAAACTGGGCTGGTTAGAGGCTCCCTCCACCATGAATTTGCCCAAACTGGGCTGTTTAGAGGCTCCCTCCACCATGAATTGGTCCAAACTGGGCTGGTTAGAGGCTCCCTCCACCATGAATTTCCCAAAACTTGGCTGTTTAGAGGCTCCCTCCACCATGAATTGGTCCAAACTGGGCTGGTTAGAGGCTCCCTCCACCATGAATTGGTCCAAACTGGGGTGGTTAGAGGCTCCCTCCACCATTAATTGGTCCAAACTGGGCTGGTTAGAGGCTCCCTCCACCATGAATTGGTCCAAACTGGGCTGGTTAGAGGCTCCCTCCACCATGAATTTGCCCAAACTGGGGTGGTTAGAGGCTCCCTCCACCATTAATTGGTCCAAACTGGGCTGGTTAGAGGCTCCCTCCACAATTAATTGGTCCAAACTGGGCTAATTAGAGGCTCCCTCCACCATGAATTGGTCCAAACTGGGTTTTTTAGAGGCTCCCTCCACCATGAATTTGCCCAAACTGGGCTGTTTAGAGGCTCCCTCCACCATGAATTGGTCCAAACTGGGCTGGTTAGAGGCTCCCTCCACCATGAATTTCCCAAAACTTGGCTGTTTAGAGGCTCCCTCCACCATTAATTGGTCCAAACTGGGCTGGTTAGAGGCTCCCTCCACCATTAATTGGTCCAAACTGGGCTGGTTAGAGGCTCCCTCCACCATTAATTGGTCCAAACTGGGCTGGTTAGAGGCTCCCTCCACCATTAATTGGTCCAAACTGGGCTGTTTAGAGGCTCCCTCCACCATTAATTGGTCCAAACTGGGCTGGTTAGAGGCTCCCTCCACCATGAATTTGCCCAAACTGGGCTGTTTAGAGGCTCCCTCCACCATGAATTGGTCCAAACTGGGCTGGTTAGAGGCTCCCTCCACCATGAATTTCCCAAAACTTGGCTGTTTAGAGGCTCCCTCCACCATTAATTGGTCCAAACTGGGCTGGTTAGAGGCTCCCTCCACCATGAATTGGTCCAAACTGGGGTTTTTAGAGGCTCCCTCCACCATGAATTGGTCCAAACTGGGGTTTTTAGAGTCTCCCTCCACCATGAATTGGTCCAAACTGGGGTTTTTAGAGTCTCCCTCCACCATGAATTGGTCCAAACTGGGGTTTTTAGAGGCTCCCTCCACCATGAATTTGCCCAAACTCTGCTGGTTAGAGGCTCAATCCACCCTGATTTTCAAAACAAATGTTGGTGCCAACCTCAACTTACTACAAGGGCCAAATTCACTGCTGGTGACAAGCTCTCCTCACTGCAAGTGCCAAATACACATGTTTCAAGGTGTTTTCCTACTGTCAGAGAGGTGGTATTGAGTGTGTAAAGTGTGTAGTTGTTAGGCTGTGATGTTGGGGTAATAGAGGGTCTTTGGTGTGTTAGATGCCCCCAGACATGCTTCCCCTGCTGTCCCAGTGTCATTCCAGAGGTGTTGGCATCATTTCCTGGGGTGTCATAGTGGACTTGGTGACCCTCCAGACACGGATTTGGGTTTCCCCCTTAACGAGTATCTGTTCCCCATAGACTATAATGGGGTTCGAAACCCGTTCGAACACACGAACATTGAGCGGCTGTTCGAATCGAATTTCGAACCTCGAACATTTTAGTGTTCGCTCATCTCTAAATAAGATACATTACAAAGTTTCTTATAATTGCTTGTGGTATTGATTTGTGGAAAGTTTACTGAAAATGTAATGACCATTAAAATGTTTTTATCTCATATGCCAGGCAGTTTGATGGGGTATCTGAACTCGCACATTAGCAGGATTGCAACAAAGTATCCAACTAGCAGAAACATTTCAGCTAAATATTTATATGCTGATAATTAAAACAAGGTATTCTATTCTATACATTGCCCTGGGCTATGAACACACAAATTATTCCTTTAATTTGGTGGATTTAATTCTGAGCACTTCTAGGATAAAAGGCCTTTGAAAAGTATATTTTTGCCAGCTGTACCAAAAAACAACCTAAGGGATTAATCAAAGGTCAGTAAAACATATTTGCTGGCAGCTCGATACTCCCCCTCTCCATGCTCAGGCAGAATTTATAGGGTGTGGGAAATGGAAGTCTGAATAACAAGCATTGTAGACTGTAGTCAAAGTTAATCCAGAGTGTATACTAAATTTAGTGTATAGACAGAAATATACTTACAAGATCTGAAGCTGCAGTAAGAGCTTTAAATGTTAAGTAAAACACTACACAACAAAAAAAAACTTTCTGTGGATATCTTGCTATACAATAATCGATCTTAGTCAATTTGAACATGCTGATTTCGAATATGCAAACCGTTTTTCTCTATCATCCTCCATTCTTTAAATATCCAAGATCTTACATTTTATATTTCAATTAATTAATTCAAAACATAAGAAATTTAATTTTTGCACAAAACCTTGTATTTTAAAAGTTATTGTTACATGAATTTTAAACATAAACATGAACATGGCTATAGCTACTGAAATTATATATAACATACTTAATTATATGATAAACAAAAATTCAGTCTGAAGTCTAATATCTGTAAAATATGTGCAAAAATTAAATATGTTCATGGTTTAAATTTCTTGGCTGTGGACTTCCGCTTAAACTGATGAGTTGACAAATCATGCTGAAGCATCCACCAGTAGTCTGCCAACACCGCTGTACTCCACCGACCCTGATAGCATGACTCCATCACCGAAATGTCCTGGTGGAAGTGCTCGCCATATTTTGCCATACAAAAATAACAATCTGTTGCTTTGCTCACACCATATCATAGGAGCTCTGAATGCCATGTGATTGTTTTTCTTTGCCTTCCTGATCCAACCATGCAAATTGCATGAACATGTCAAACAGATGAACTTTGGTGCCCACGACTTACCACAATCCACCTTCAACTCAAAGTACAGTTCGTATGCTTTCTTTAGTAACGGCGTGAAAGTCTTCCAATGTGACTTGTGTGTTACAAAGCCGCACACATAGCAAAAATAATCAGGTGAATTTACGTATCCTCTGGTCGCCATATTTGTAACAAATCTCCACATTAAAGGGGCTCTATCATTGGGAAAAGTCCTTTTTAGCTAATCACATCCTTGCATAGGTCTTTAGAAAGGCTATTCCACACCTACCTTTTGTATGTAAATTGCCTCAGTAGATTTTGAATAAGTCTGTTTTTATTCATATGCTAATGAGCCTAATCTTTGCATCCCGGAAGTCTCTTTGTACATGAAGAAGGCTCCTGCTGCTGCTGATTCCTCCTCCCTGCTCTCATACACAGCACACGGCAAGGAGATGAGAGCTGGCTGACAACTTCCTGTGCACTGAGAAACTAATGAGTGTATGAATAAAAACTAACTTATTCAAACATTACTGAGGCGATTTACATAAAGAAGGTAGGTGTGGAATAGCCTTTCTAAAGGCTATGCAAGGATGTGATTTGTTATAAATGATGTTTGCCAATGATAGAGCCCCATTAATAAATAATTCTAATGCAATATTTATATATATACTAGCAGGAGAGGAGAACCCGGCTTCTCACGGGTATATTACATTTTATGTTTTTGTAGTGGCCCCATAAGAATTGTCCAATTTTGCACTGGTGTATCTTGTATGTGGTTTGTGTGTATGTCCATAAGCGTCATGTCATTATGTGTATCTCATTTTGGATATCAGTAAAAAAGCAGCGATCAGTTGTTATGGATACCTGGAGTAAAGCTGTATCTAATCCTTCCCCGTGTAGTACTGTGTGCAGATGCATGTATCTAATCCTCCCCCGTGTGGTATTGTGTGAAGAGGCGCGTATCTAATCCTCTGGCAAGTAAACTTGTGTGCAGACGCGGGTATCTAATCCTCTGGCGTGTGGTACTGTATGCAGACACGCGTATGTAATCCTCCCCCATGTGATACTGTGTGCTGTGATGCGTATATAATTCTCTGGCATGTGGTATTGTGTGCAGAGGCATGTATCTAATCCTGCAACATGTGGTACTGTATGCAGATGCAGGTATCTAATCCTCACCTATGTGGTATTGTGTGTAGTGGCACGTATCTAATCCTCCGGCATGTCGTATTGTGTGGAGAGGCACATATCTAATACTCTGGCATGTGGTACTGTGTGCAGAGGCACATATATAATCCTCACCCGTGTGGTATTGTGTTCAGTGGCGTGTATCTAATACTCCGGTGTGTGGTATTGTGTGAAGACACATGTATCTAATCCTCTGGCTTGTAGAACTATGTGCAGATGCGCGTATCTAATCCTCTGGCGTGTGGTACTGTGTGCAGATGCACATATCTAATCCTCCCCTGTGTGGTACTGTGTTCTGAGGCATGTAACTAATTCTCTGGCATGTGGTACTGTGTGAAGAGGCATGTATCTAATCCTCCAAAGCATGGCACTGTGTTAAGACGCACGTGTCTAATCCTCCCCTGTGTGGTATTGTGTGAAGAGGCACGTATCTAATCCTACGGCGTGTAGAACTGAGTAGACGCGCGTATCTAATCCTACAGCATGTGGTACTGTGTGCAGACGTGCTTATCTAATTCTCTGGTGTATGGAACTGTGTGCAGATGCGCGTATCCAATCCTCTGGCATGTGGTATTGTGTGCAGATGCATGTATCCAATCCCCTGGCGTATGGTTCTGTGTACAGACGCGTGTATCTAATCCTCTGGCGTGTGAAACTGTGTGCAGACACACGTATCTAATAGAGATGAGCGAACACTAAAACGTCCGAGGTTCGAAATCCGATTCAAACAGCTGCACACTGTTCGACTGTTCGAACGGATTTCGTACCCCATTATAATCTATGGGGGGAAATGCTCGTTTCAGGGGTACGCAAAATTCGATAAAATTACACTTACCAAGTCCACGAGTGACGGTCAGGCTGGATTCTCCATGAAGTCTTCTCCCGGCACAGCATCCCCGCGTATTCTTCCAGCTGGAATTCACTCTGCCTAGGCATCGGGGCCTAGGCAGAGCCGACTGCATGTGCGCAGTCGGCTCTGCCCGGCCCGATGCCTGAGCAGAGCCGACTGCACATGTTAGGGCATGCCCGCACATGCGCAGTCGGCTCTGCCTAGGCCGGATGCCTAGGCAGAGTGAATTCCAGCCGGAAGACGCCGCAGGAACGTTGCACGGAGAACACTTCTAAAGGTAAGAGAAGAACCAGCGTTCATTGGCAGAATGTATAGCATTCTGCCAATCAACGCTGGTTCTGTATCGAACCTTAAACTTCGAACAGCTAGTAGTGTTTGATCGAGTACGAGTATTTCGAATACCGTAGTATTCGATCGAACACCTACTCGATTGAACACTACTCGCTCATCTCTAGTATCTTATACTACGGCATGTGGTACTGTGTGCAGACGTGCGTTTCTAAATCTTTTGGCCTATGGAACTGTGTGCAGATGTGCATATTCAATCCTCTGGCGTGTGGTACTGTGTGCAGATGCGTGTATCTAATCCTCCCCCGTGTAGTACTGTGTGTAGATGCGCATATCTAATCCTCTGGCGGTGGTACTATGTGAAGACATGCATATCTAATCCTTCAGCATGTGGAACTGTGTGCAGAAGTGCATATCTAACCCTCAGTTGTGTGGTACTGTGTGCAGATGCACATATCTAACCCTTGGTCATGTGGTACTGTGTGCAGATGCACGTATCTAATCCTCCCCTGTGTGGTATTGTGTGAAGAGGCACGTATCTAATCCTACGGCATGTGGAACTGTGTGTAGACATGCGTATCTAATCCTACGGCATGTGGTACTGTGTGCAGACTCGCGTATCTAATCCTCCGGTGTGTGGTACTGTGTGCTGAGACGCATATCTAATTCTCTGGCTTGTGGTACTGTGTGCAGAGGCATGTATCTAATCCTCCAAAGTGTGGTACTGTGTGCAGACACACGTATCTAATCCTCCCCTGTGTGATATTGTCTGAAGAGCCACGTATCTAATCCTACGGCATGTGGAACTGTGTGTAGACGCACGTATCTAATCCTATGGCGTGTACAACTGTGTGTAGACGTGCATATCTAATCCTATGGCATGTGGTACTGTGTGCAGACGTGCATATCTTATGCTCTGCTGTGTGGAACTGTGTGAAGATGCATGTATCCAATCCTTTGGCATGTGGTACTGTGTGCAGATGCATGTATCCAGTCCCCCGGCGTGTGGTACTGTGTGCAGATGCGTGTATCTAATCCTTCGACATGTGGAAGGGGGGGATTGTGTTTGGAATGCTGTATCTCAGCAACGGTACGTCCAAGCGAGTTGGAGTCTCGTCTTAAACCTTCCCGGATACCTGAAGTATCTCTGTATCAAATTTGGTTAAGATCGGTACAGTCGTTTGGTTTGCATTAGAGAACAGACAGACAGACATTCATTTTTATAATATACTAGAGGGAGGACACGGCTTTGCACGGGTATATTACATTTTATGTTTGTGTAGTGGCCCATAAGAATTGTCCAATTTTGCACTGATGTATTTTGTATGTCGTTTCTGTGTATGTCCATAAGCATCATGTGATTATGTGTATCTCATTTTGGATGTCAGTGAAAAACCTGTGATCAGTTGTTATGGATACCTGGAGTAAAGCTGTATCTAATCCTTCCCCGTGTAGTACTGTGTTTAGATGCAAGTATCCAATCCTTGTTGGTGTGGTACTTTGTGCAGATGCACATATCTAATCCTCCCTGTGTGGTATTGTGTGAAGAGGTGCGTATCTAATCCTCCAGTAAGTGAAACTGTGTGCAGACGTGCGTATCTAATGACTCCCCCATGTGGTACTGTGTGCAAATGCGCGTATCTAATACTCTGGCATGTGGTACTGTGTGTAGACACGCGTATCTAATCCTACAGCATGTGGTACTGTATGCAGACGTGTGTATCTAATCCTATGGTGTGTACAACTGTGTGAAGATGCGTGTATTTATTCCTCTGGCGTGTGGATCTGTAAGCAGATGCATGTATCTAATCCTACGGCATGTGGTACTGTGTGCAGACCTGCTTATCTAATCCTCTGGTGTGTGGAACTGAGTGCACATGCACGTATCCAATCCTCTGGCTTGTGGTATTGTGTGCAGACGCACGTATCCAATCCCCCAGCGTATGGTACTGTGTGCAGACGCGCGTATCTAATCCTCTGGCGTGTGAAACTGTGTGCAGACGCACGTATCTAACACTATGGCATGTGGTACAGTGTGCAGACGTGCGTTTCTAATCCTCCGGCGTATGGAACTGTGTGCAGATGTGCATATCCAATCCTCTGGCGTGTGGTACTGTGTGCAGATGTGCATATCTAATCCTTCCCCGTGTGATACTGTGTGTAGAAACGCGTATGTAATCCTCTGGCGGTAGTACTATGTGAAGACATGTGTATCTAATCCTCCAGCGTGTTGAACTGTGTGCAGATGTGCGTATCTAATCCTCCTCCGTGTGATACTTGGAGCAGACACACGTATCTAATCCTTCAGCGTGTGTAACTGTGTGCAGACACGCACATCTAACCCTCGGTCGTGTGGTACTGTGTGCAGATGCACGTATCTAATCCTCCCCTGTGTTGTATTGTGTGAAGAGGCGCGTATCTAATCCTACGGCATGTGGAACTGTGTGTAGACGTGGGTATCTAATCCTACGGTATGTGGTACTGTGTGCAGATGCGCGTATCTAATCCTACGGAATTTGGTACTGTGTGCAAATGCACTTATCTAATTCTACGGCATGTGGTACTTTGTGTAGACGTGCGTATCTAATCCTACAGCATGTGGTACTGTGTGCAGACGCGCGTATTTAATCCTCCCCTGTGTGGTATTGTGTGAAGAGGCACGTATCTAATCCTACTGCGTGTGGAACTGTGTGTAGACCCATGTATCTAATGCTACGGGATGTGGTACTGTGTGCAGACACGCGTATCTAATTCTACGGCATGTGGTACTGTGTGCAGACACGCGTATCTAATCCTACGGCATGTGGTACTGTATGCAGACGCGTGTATCTAATCCTATGGCGTGTACAACTGTGTGAAGACATGTGTATCTAATCCTCCCCTGTGTGGTATTGTGTGAAGAGGTGCGTATCTAATCCTACGGCATGTGGAACTGTGTGTAGACGCGCGTATCCAATCCCCCGGCATGTGGTACTGTGTGCAGACGCGCATATCTAATCCTACGGCATGTGGTAATGTGTGCAGACACGCGTATCTAATCCTCCCCTGTGTGATACTGTGCTGAGACGCGTATATAATTCTCTGGCTTGTGGTACTGTGTGCAGAGGTATGTATCTAATCTTCCAAAGTGTGATACTGTGTGCACGCACACGTATCTAATCTTCCCCTGTGTGGTATTGTGTGAAGAGGCGCGTACAGTGCCTACAAGTAGTATTCAACCCCCTGCAGATTTAGCAGGTTTACACATTCTGAATTAACTTGGCATTGTGACATTTGGACTGTAGATCAGCCTGGAAGTGTGAAATGCACTGCAGCAAAAAAGAATGTTATTTCTTTGTTTTTTGTTTTTTTTTTAAATTGTGAAAAGTTTATTCAGAGGGTCATTTATTATTCAACCCCTCAAACCACCAGAATTCTGTTTGGTTCCACTAAAGTATTAAGAAGTAGTTCAGGCACAAAGAACAATGAGCTTCACATGTTTGGAATAATTATCTCTTTTTCCAGCCTTTTCTGACTATTTAAGACCCTCCCCAAACTTGTGAACAGCACTCATACATGGTCAACATGGGAAAGACAAAGGAGCATTCCAAGGCCATCAGAGACAAGATTGTGGAGGGTCACAAGGCTGGCAAGGGGTACAAAACCCTTTCCAAGGAGTTGGGCCTACCTGTCTCCACTGTTGGGAGCATCATCCGGAAGTGGAAGGCTTATGGAACTACTATTAGCCTTCCACGGCCTGGACAGCCTTTGAAAGTTTCCTCCCGTGCCGAGGCCAGGCTTGTCCGAAGAGTCAAGGCTAACCCAAGGACAACAAGGAAGGAGCTCCGGGAAGATCTCATGGCAGTGGGGACATTGGTTTCAGTCAATACCATAAGTAACGTACTCCACCGCAATGGTCTCCGTTCCAAACGAGCCCGTAAGGTACCTTTACTTTCAAAGTGTCATGTCAAGGCTCGTCTACAGTTTTCTCATGATCACTTGGAGGACTCTGAGACAGACTGGTTCAAGGTTCTCTGGTCTGATGAGACCAAGATCGAGATCTTTGGTGCCAACCACACACGTGATGTTTGGAGACTGGATGGCACTGCATACGACCCCAAGAATACCATCCCTACAGTCAAGCATGGTGGTGGCAGCATCATGCTGTGGGGCTGCTTCTCAGCCAAGGGGCCTGGCCATCTGGTCCGCATCCATGGGAAGATGGATAGCACGGCCTACCTGGAGATTTTGGCCAAGAACCTCCGCTCCTCCATCAAGGATCTTAAGATGGGTCGTCATTTCATCTTCCAACAAGACAACGACCCAAAGCACACAGCCAAGAAAACCAAGGCCTGGTTAAAGAGGGAAAAAATCAAGGTGTTGCAGTGGCCTAGTCAGTCTCCTGACCTTAACCCAATTGAAAACTTGTGGAAGGAGCTCAAGATTAAAGTCCACATGAGACACCCAAAGAACCTAGATAACTTGGAGAAGATCTGCATGGAGGAGTGGGCCAAGATAACTCCAGAGACCTGTGCCGGCCTGATCAGGTCTTATAAAAGACGATTATTAGCTGTAATTGCAAACAAGGGTTATTCCACAAAATATTAAACCTAGGGGTTGAATAATAATTGACCCACACTTTTATGTTTAAAATTTATTAAAATTTAACTGAGCAATATAACTTTTTGGTTTGCAAGATTTATGCATCTGTTAATAAATCCTGCTGTTGTTTGAAGTTTGAAGGCTCTAACTTATTTGCATCTTATCAAACCTGCTAAATCTGCAGGGGGTTGAATACTACTTGTAGGCACTGTATCTAATCCTTCGGCGTGTGGAACTATGTGTAGACGCGCGTATCTAATCCTACTGCATGTGGTACTGTGTGCAGACGCGCGTATCTAATCCTATGGCGTGTACAACTGTGTGCAGACGCGCGTAACTAATTCTATGGAGTGTGAAACTGTGTGCAGACGCGTGTATCTAATCCTATGGCGTGTACAACTGTGTGCACTGCCATCTAACATCAGCGCCCAGGAAAGAAGGGCTATACAATCTCTGAGAAATAATAACGACATCATCATTAAACCAGCGGACAAGGGTGGTGCTATAGTCATGATGAACACATTAGACTACATACAGGAGGCACACAGACAGCTGAATGACACGCACTACTACTCTAAATTAGATTCAGACCCCACAGTGGAATACTCTAAAAAACTGAAAAAAGTTATCTCTGGCCTAACTGATGGAGCCAAAGGCCTAAGCAGCCTCATACCAGCAAGCCCAAGAATGGGAACCTTTTATATGCTTACTAAACTACACAAACCTGGGAACCCAGGGAGACCGATCATTTCATGTGTGGGGACGCTCACTGAACAGATCTCTGGATGGGTGGAGGGTACTCTGAAACCCCTAGTGAAGGATACAGCCAGCTACCTTCAGGACACCACAGACCTATTAAATAAACTATCCACTATAGGTCCCCTTCCAGATGGAACCATCTTGGCCACCATGGATGTAGAATCCCTGTACTCCAACATCCCACACCAGGACGGTATAAATGCCTGCCAGTTTTTCATGGAAAAGCGAGGTATGAACGCTGAATCAGTGGTGAAACTCACTTCTTTTGGTGACTGTATCTATCTACAGCAGACTGGCACCGCAATTGGAAGCAAAATGGCGCCACAGTACGCTAATCTCTTCATGGCCAAGCTGGAGAGTGACTTCCTCTCCACCTGCACCACCAGGCCTCTGGCCTACTACCGATTCATTGACGATATCCTAATCATTTGGGCTGGGTCTGAACAACAGCTGAAAACCTTCCATGAACTATTCAACCAATTCCATCCCACCATCAACCTGACGCTCAATCACTCCTTCTCGGAAATAAACTTCCTAGACACAGTCATCAAGATACAGGACAACAAAATTGAGACATCACTGTATCGGAAGCCGATTGACCGACCAACCTACCTAGGATGGGATAGCTTTCATCCGAAACACATAAAGAACTCTATTGTGTACAGCCAGGCCATCAGATACCATCGCATATGTTCTAACCCTGCAGATAGAGAAGAACACGTCGGAGTCCTCAGAGACACATTCTTGAGGCAGGGTTACCATCCAAGAACAATTGATAACCAAATCACCAGAGCCACCAGGATACCAAGATCGGAGTTATTAAGATACAATACCAAACAGGAGAACAATCGAGTGCCCCTGGTTGTCACATATAACCCCCACCTGGAGACGCTGAGAGGTATCACACGCAAATTACATCCACTACTACAAAAAGACAACCGTCTAACATCCATATTTCCGGACCCCCCTCTCCTGTGCTACAGACAGCCACCAAACCTCAGGAATATGGTGGTCAGTAGCTCATTATCATCCCCAACTAACACAGGAACATTTCCATGTGGAAATAAGAGGTGCAAAACCTGCCCCCACATACTGACCACTGACAGGATAGAGATACCAAACTCGAACAAGGAATATAACATTCCAGGTACCTTCACCTGCAGCACTTCCAATGTAGTGTATTTAATTATGTGTACCAAATGTTCCACTGAAAATCTGTATGTTGGAGAGACTGAACAGCAGCTTAGACTGCGTATGAACTCACATCGCCATACTATTAAAGAACAAAGAATTGACCTTCCCATGTCAAAACATTTTTGCAGTGGGGATCACAACATCACCAATGACATGAAAATTCTGGTTTTGAGAGGGAATTTCAGATCAAAGAGAGAACGACGCGTACATGAGTATAAGTTCATGACACTGCTTCAGACACTAGAGTGTGGGCTTAATGCATCACAGGGTTTCATGTCTTTTTACAGTAAAGTGTGAACTGATAAGGACCTGTAAGTGTTTACATTGTCTCTACCAATTATTAACAACCCTCCCCCCCTCCTCCTGAAATCTAACACCCTTTGTGCCTGCTCTGTATATAAATATGCTCCTTCAGAAATGTTTTTAAATTTACTTTGATAAAGGAGCCTTTTGCGTTCCGAAACGTCAGCCATTTGTCATCATTATGAGTTAGCCATTAAAAAGGTATCAACTACTGAAGATTACCAAGTTTTCGTGTTTTTTATATTTCCGAACTGTAAGCAGACACACGTATCTAATCCTACGGCATGCTCCTTAGAAACTTTCCAAAATGTATGAAATTATGCCTGCTACAGGTTGCAGAGGATATAGACAAACTATTACATGGCGACATACATTTTGGGAATGTCCTCTTTTGACTCCGTTATGGAGGGCTTTTGAAACTTTACTACGCAATATTTTTCACTTACCATTATTATAGACTATTTCCAGAAATGATATTAAGATTAGGTATTGCACAGTTACCAACAAATCAGCAGACAATAATCTCATATTTATTCACTTGTGCCATATCAGCTATAGTACAGAATACAATAGAGATCCTATGATAAATGAAGTCATTAAACGATTAAATACCAACTATGTGTATGAATAGAATATGAATAGCTTGTAAACACCACATATGTGATAAGTTTTATAAAACATGCAATATTTGGAGGTTTTTTGCCCTAGCTAAACCTTTGAAAATTTGCTAAAGAGACCTACTGAGTTACTGGTAACCTCTTACATGCTAATTTGTATTTCCTGAAACTGATCCGTAACTGTTGTCCTGTTACACTTCATTTGAAACCATTGTTTTCTTTTTTTCACTTTTCTTACTATTGTACTGTTCTTATGCTTGAAAAATGTAGGGGCGTGTCCTAACCATGGCCGCGTGAAGACGACTATCCCTGCAGCTCCCAGACCCTGAACAGCCTTAGCCTACCTTACGGGGTTCCTACCATCTCCCAGTGCTCCTCGGCATCCATGGTCCCTCGCCTGGGTCGCAAGGCTGCTTCCTCGGCTGGGGTCGAGTCGCAGATGGCCCATTTTCTTTTTGCCTCAGCCTCCTCCTCGCTCCAGGCCGGAGGACCCAAGATGGTGCCGGCGCGCGCCTAGGCCGTAAGCCCACCACTCTTCAGCGCGGCTGCCCGGTCTCTCCTGTTGGCTCCCTCCATGCTGCCACAGACAGCGCCTCTGCAACTCTCACCTCCAGCATTGGCTTCCCTTCTGTGCCCGCACCTTCCGCTCCTCTCCTCATAAGATGGCGCCTGCAGCGCTGCTGTAGGTTCGGTACCTCTGTCTGCTTCTCTCCCTGTGGCTTCCCAGGTAGCCCCTGCACTGCCAATCTTCTCCACTGATGGAGATCCACACCCTGTGGGATTTGCACCTCGTGCCCAGCATTCTGCAGCTGCCTCATCTCCCTCCTTCTCAACCCCTGCCAGCTGCATCCACCCTGTCTCAGCCTGGGCCCCAACCTGAAGATGCTTCACTACCTGGCCCCTCCAGAAGCCGGTCGGTTGCTTCACATTTAATCTGCCCTGTGGCCCTGTCCTCTCCTGTTGCTCAGGGCCCTGAGTACGTTGCAGCCAAAGGCATGCTGGAGCAGTCATTGTCCTCTACCCCCAGTGGACACCATGGCCCCGTGGTACCCAGCTCTGGCCCGAACCCTGACTTCTCCCTGACCCCAGCGGTCCTGCGTGGTCGGCCTTCATCTGACCTCTCCGACTCCTCCACGGGAGGTGAGACAACTTCACCGCGTTGCTCTAAGCAACATAGACTGCATGACAGCTGGACTCTGTTGAGTACACTGCCTACTAAATCGGACCTTGAGGCCATAATCCGCAGGGTTGAGGAGAAGCAAGAAACCGTTCTAGCAGAATTTAAGTCAGAGCTCCACACCTTAGCTGACCAGGTTTCCACTCAACAGCAACAGTTGGCCTCCTTGGATAAATGCCTCACTGAGGTAGAACAGTTCCTCTCCACTCAAAGGGCCTTCAACCAACATGTCCTTCTTCAAGTAGATGACCAGAAGAATCGAGGCAGGAGGAACAATGTTAAACTCCGAGGTATCCCCGAGGTGGTAACCCCGTCTGAGCTCCGCTCCAGTTACTGCAATCTTTAACACGGTCCTCTCCTGCCTGGTGGAAACGGAAATTAACATCGACAGAGTACACCGGGTGCTGGGTCCCAAATGTGCCTCCTCTGCTGACCCTCGGGATGTTCTCTGTAGAGTCCATTTCTTCAGAGAGAAGGAGGATATTATTCAAGCTGCCTGGTGTCATGGTCCGGTATCTTTTCTGGATTCCTCGGTGCAGATCCTCCCAGATGTCTCCCGTCGCACTCTTGTCATGTGGAGTCTCTTAAGCCGTTACTTCAAGTGATCCTGGACTCTGGTGCTAGTTACCGCTGGGGCCACCCATTTCACCTTCAGATTCATCGGAACGGTGCTGTTTTTGCCCTTCATTCACCTGGCCAGGCGGCCGAGCTGGCCCAGTTCCTGGACTCTCCTGATCTGGTGCTCCCTGACTGGCTGGCCTTCCCATTGCCTCCCATTACACCTGCTGGCCATCGACCTGCAGCTCTTTGTCCACGTGAGCAACGACTGACAGAGGACCCATTGTAACCTTCTAGACAGAACCTGTATCCTTATTTGTTGTGTGGACTCTATTCCAACTGCTTGACCTCTGTCATGTCCTCATATGTATTCCCGTCTGATGTGCTTTAATTTGCTTTGATGGTGATGTTCAAAGGCCTTTAGTTTTGTGCCCCAGCAGGGGTCGCCGCGGACTTCGGTCGGCGGCCTTCCCTGTTGGAGTGGCTCGCCCCTCTGCTGGGGGATGTGCCGCTCCCCGTGACCCTAACTCCTATCCTTTTGGCAGTCTGGCTAGCATTGTAGCCTCCTACCGCCCTGAGTGTCCTCCCTCACATCCCCTTGGGTTGCGGGGCGTGGTGTTGCCCCCTTGTTCTATATTTGCCCTGACCCGACCATTAGGGTCTTCTCATTTTCTTTCCCCCTCCATTCTGGTTCCCCCCTCATAAACTATCCTTGTTGCTGTTTGGGGAATGGGTGGCTACTCATTGTAGTTTTATTCTCCCCCAGTTAGTTAGTTAGGGGTTTTTTTGCGACTCTCTGGTGTTTGCTGCAGCGTACCCCTAACACTTGCTCTAGTGTAACTCATCACACTGTTTGGTGTCACCCGCTCTGGGTGAGGGGGCTTAGATCGGGGTTGCTTGTTTTATTTGCTGGTCCTTATTTGTTTTTTGTTTTTTCTGTTCTTTTGTTTCTTCCCCTTCCCTTTAGGTCTCCGAGCCTTTACGATGGATTCGTGGATGGTGTTTTCTTCCATCAATGTTAATGGGCTTAATACCCCCGAGAAGCGGTCATCCTTGCTCCGCTTACTCTGGAGCAAGAGGACTAAAGTGGCTTTTATCCAAGAGATGCATTTCCGTGAAGGCACTGCCCCCTCTCTCTTCTCCCCCAGATACCCCGACGTGTATCACACTTGTTACTCGGAGTCCAAGTCCAGGGGTGTCAGTATTTTGATCGGCAGGTCGATCAACTGGAAGCTCAAAGCAACTTCCTCCGATGGCTCGGGCAGGTTCTTGTTTGTAAAGGGGGAATTGGCAGGCACCATGTTCACTTTGGCCAATCTTTATCTTCCTAATTCCGGTCAGGTGGGTGCTTTGGAGGGTATCATGGCCAAGTTGGCCGAGTTTGCAGAAGGCACTCTTTTGGTGGGAGGGGACTTCAATCTGACTTTGGATCCATCTGTTGATGTTTCCAGAGGAGTATCTTATCTCCCTGTCAGACTCCTTCGAGGGGTTCGTAAAGTTCTCCACTCCCACCAACTAATTGATGTTTGGCGCATGGTTAACCCTGATCGTAGGGATTATTCCTTTTATTCCCACCCCCGAGATGTCTACTCCAGATTGGATTACTTCTTTATCAGGCATGCTGATGTTCCTCTAATCCGAGGTTCCTCTAATCCATGCTATGGTCCATGCTGTACTGGCATCCCCCTTCTTGAGACCTCGGACCTGGCAGTGGCGCCTCAGTGAGTCGCTGATCCAGGACATCTCGACCTCTCAAGCGGTGTCGTCCGGCCTGGATCTTTGCTTCCAGGTGAACGACACTCCGGATATTTCTCCGGTTACACTTTGGGCTGCCCACAAATGTGTGATTCGGGGGGTGTTTGTCCAGCATGGCACCTGTCACAAAACAGAAAAATCTCAGGAGATCGCTGCTTTGATTGCAGAGGTAGTCTCTCTCTCGAGAAGACTGATAAGCGTATTCATGCCGAGGATGCCCGGTCGTCCCTTCTCCAGGCTCATAAAAAAACTGAGGGATCGCTTAGATATTAGAACCCGTTGTCTTTTGGCTAGGGGCCATCGACACTTTTATGAATTTGGGAATAAGTGTAGTCGAGCCTTGGCAAGATCTCTCAGGGAACAGAGATCCCGTAATTTTGTCCCTACTATCTCAGATGCCTCGGGCTCCCCTCTAACGGACCGGCACAACATAGCTGAAGAGTTTGCGTGGTTTTTCCACCAACCGTATAACCTGCCCTCCTCTGCCCCGGTCCCATCCTCCCTATTATTCAGCGGTATATTGAAGAGTCGGGTTTGCCTCAACTCCCCACTGACACCTTGCCTGAACTTGATTTGCCAGTCTCAGGAGAGGAGATTGCTCAGGCCCTTAAGACTATGCAACCGAGTAAAGCCCCGGGCCCCGACGGCTTCCCCGCTTCCTACTATAAGAAGTTTTCTCCTACCCTCTTAGGCCCCCTGGTGCGTGCCCTCAATTCCTTGTTAGCAGGAGGGTCTCTCCCTCGGATCTATCCAGACCCCACATTGCAGTCATACAGTACACAAGGAGGGGAAGGACCTTGCACTATGTGAGAGCTATAGGCCTATCTCCCTCCTTAATGTGGACTTAAAGATTTTTTCTAAGGAACTAGTGACCAGACTCGCCTCTCTTCTCCCTGACCTGGTTCATTCCAACCAAGTGGGGTTTATCCCCACGCGAGAGGCCAGGGACAACACCGTAACATTCCCCTATGCCTGCTTTCAACTGACGCTGAAAAGGCATTTGATCGGGTTGGCTGGCCGTTCCTCTTCACGGTGTTGGACCATATTGGCCTGGGTCCAGTCATGCGGACCTGGATCACTTCTCTTTATTCCCCCCATCGGCATCCACCAGAGTCAATGGAGTTCTATCTACCCCTTTCCCGATTGGAAATGGCATGCATCAGGGTTGCCCCTACCCTCATTAATTTTTGTCCTGACCCTAGAGCCTCTACTCAGGAAGATTAGAGCCAATTCGGAGATAATGGCCTTGGTAGACATGTGAAGATAGCTGATTACGCAGATGACCTCCTGTTTTTTCTATGAGACCCTAGCCAGTCCCTATCTGCCCTGATGTCCAAACTCCAGGAGTTTCAGGGCCTTGCTAACTTTAAGATTAACCTTTAAAAATCAGAAGCGCTCAATGTCTCACTCCCAAGCGGGCTTAAGTCCTCTTTACATTCCCACTTTCCTTTCCAGTGGTCTTCCTCTGCTATCCAGTATTTGGGGGTCTGGATCTCGGGTGATTTGAGTTCCCTCTACTCTAGGAACTTCCTCCCCTTGCTTAAGGCGATATGGTTGGACTTGAAAAGGTGGTCTAGAGGCATGTATACCTGGTTTGGCCGATGTGCCATCTATAAGATGAATTTCATGCCCCGCTTGCTTTACCTGTTTCAAACTCTGCCGATTCATGTCCCTCCTGCCTATTTCAAGTTATTATACAGTGACCTTCTGCACTTCGTTTGGCAGGGCAAGTGCGCTAGACTGGCCCGCTGAACTCTCACCTTGCCAAGCAGTGGGGAGGATTGGGAATCCCGGATCCCCGTAAGTACTACGAAGCCATTATGCTCCAAAGAGTCATGGACTGGTGCCGCCACTTCTCCTTTAAACAATGGACTTTTCTTGAGGCCTCCTTCTCCATCTCCCCCCTCCACCTTCTCCCTTGGCTGGACTCCCCGTCCCCGCCTTCTGTGCGATCCCATCCTACCATTGACCCTACCTTACAGGTTTGTACACCTCTGTTCAAAAATAAAAACAGATCTCCCCCTCTCCCTTGTTTCCTATTCTAGGTAATCCGGCCTTCCTGGCAGGACTTTCTCCAGAGCCCTTTCGGTGTTGGTGTAAGGCGGGCAGGCAGAGGGCATTGCATTTCTGGTCTGTGAATTCTCAGCTCCACGAGCTTTGATAGACCCCTCACGACTTTTGAGAAGGCCTGTTCTGATTCTGGCCTCCTCAGACACTCGCTCTGCTGATTTCCCCTCCTCCGGATCACAGACCTTCCTTCTTATCCAAATGGGAGGTGGACCTGGATATGTGTTTATCAGACAAGCAGTGCTCCAGAATTCTGGAGTTTGCCCACAAGAGCTCGATTGCCTGCAAGTTTCAGGAGGCGGGTTACAAGATCGTGACTAGGTGGTACCATGTTCCATCCACGCTACACAAGATCTTCCCGTCCTCCTCTCCTATTTGGTGGCGCTGTGGTACGGAGGAGGGGACGCTTTTACATGTATTCTGGAGCTGTCCTGCGCTGAGGGGTTTCTGGGAGGGCGTGTACCGATTGACAGTCCAAATCTCTCAGATCTCCCTTTCATGTACGCCGGCCCTCTTCGTGCTCCACCTATCGGATCTCCCCCTGCGATCTTATTGCAGATCTGTTGTGCATCACATGATCAATGCTGCTAGGGCTTGTATCCCTGCGCTCTGGAAATCGTCTTGTTCGCCCTCTCTCTGTCACTGGATCCGCAAGGCTGACGATATTTATTGTATGGAAGATCTCATGGCATCCTTGAGGGATGCGCATCACGCCTTTATGGAGACCTGGACGCCCTGGATCTTTTTCCAGGGTACTCAGTTATTTAGAGATCTGCTGTGGTAACCCCACTCTGGTTGCCTAACTTCCTCGCTTGGGGCTCGGAGCCGCACACCCTCATTCCCCCCCCCCCCTTTTTTTTCCCCCTTCCTCTATTCTTTCTCTCTTTGTTTTTATAGGTTTGTCTGTTTGGTGATAACATTGCATTATAACCTTTGATTGGACTAGATCTGTTTATTATTGCATTTGGTTCTGTTTTGTTTTTTGTCATGGACCCCTTCTTGTTACGCGGGTCCTGTTCTGTTGTTTGTATGTATTTTGTTGTTATAAATAAAGAATTTATATAAAAAATATGTAATAAAAAATAATTGAAACAAACATTGTATTCAAATATTGGAACCACAGAGGTGTGATGGCTGAGCTCATCATTGGGTCAAATAAAAAGGCTGGATGGAGAGCCTTCACTCTGGGCAGATGCTGGGAGTGAAGGTTTGACATGGAGTATTAGTGTCTGGTAAGAACTTTGTGCTATTTTGTTTTGTTTGTGTGGCTCAAGCAAGCAGGTATAGTTAGGACTGGATTCTGTATTAGCTAGAGCTCAGATGAGCAGGTTTTGATTTGTGTTTTGCCTGATACTAAGGCTATATTTTATCTTTCTTTTCTAAGTATACATAACACGGCAAAACACATTTTCACCAGATTTTGTGTCCGCCCTACTACTACTACTACTGCTACCGAGCTATCCTTCATTATATGTGTGTATATATAATGTAAATTAAATATTGTATATTTATGTACCTTTTTAATAAAACATTTGTTTTATAAAATTTAAAAAATTTGATTTAAATTTTATTTTAAAAAATATATATAAATCAAATCAAATAGGGTTTATTGTCACGTCCGAATGGGTATTTGGCATTGCCAAAGCTAGTAAAGTGTGTGTGTGTGTGTGGGGAGTTGGAGTCGAAGGGGAGAGTATGGGCGGTGGGGTGGCTGATTCGGGGTATAACAGTCCATGGAGTCTCATATATATATTTAAAACAACTTAGAAATATGTTAGAATCTCTAACATAAATATTTTTTTAACCTATTTTTTCAAGAGCACCATATTGGGCTGCTTACAGATCTTATACTATCATGATATATGTAATGTTAGGGAAACATAATCCTATCCCTATCCGAGGTGACAGCTATTAGAGAACCATATCCTGATGAGACCCGTGAATGTGGAATACATTTTACAATTTCAGGCTGGTTCAAGCAGCTGTATTAGATCTTGATCTGAACTATTAACAAGACTATAGATAGTATTTCTTACAATGTAGTTGGATGTATGTTTGATATTTTATAAAATAAGATCTTGGTTTATCTATAATGTATACTAGCTTTTTGTAATTTTTTTTACATCAGTTATTAAAATTCTAAATATTTTGTAGATATATACATTAAAAAATTATAATGTTAAATATCAATCCTTTATAAAAATAAATAAATAAATAAAAGGGGACGTGGCCTGGACCGAGCATGATGGCTGCTTGATTTTGTAGCCACCTCTCCTCTGCTTAAACAATTGTCTCTGCCAGGGGAAGAAATTGCCCTGCAACATGTCCCAAAGCTCTACGCCACTGCTGGCATGACTGAGACAGGAAAAAAAAGGTCCCTATAGATGGATCCCCATGTGGGAAATATAAAAATTAACATTTATTATAAATAACTATAAAAAAATGCCCAAGAACTATGTGAGAAAAGTGGTGCTCGTGTGAGAAAACAATAAAAATAGTCAATGGACTATATATCAGACAGGACCCACATAAAAACTGTAGGGTAAAAACACCCTCAAGGGAGCCTTATAGATGTAAAATTTATTAGAAACTCCACAAAATGGAATCAGGACAAAAAAAAATCTACTTCATATGAGATATCCACCAATAATGGGGTTGGGTTATTGATGTAGAACAACCCCCTTCATGAGAGGGAAAAAAGTAACTTTAGATAAATCATCAGTACCCAATAGAGGGTCTGCCCCTGATATAAGGTGAACACTCAAAAATGAGAGTGCCGCAAAAAACAAAATAGATATAGGGGGAGACCCTAAGGGTCTCGTAATGGCACTCCTCATCTCATGAGCAAACTGCTCCAGTTGTCGTGGGTTTGAAGGGTGCCTTTTTCAGCTCCTTCCAAAGATGCTCAATAGGATTTAGGTCAGGGCTCAATAGTCCAATGTTTTCCTCTTAGCCATTCTTGGGTGTTTTTAGCTGTGTGTTTTGTGTCATTGTCCTGTTGCGAGAACCGTGACCTGACTGAGAGCAAGCTTTCTGACATTTCTCTCTAGAATCCCTTGATAGTTTTGAGATTTCATTGTATCCTGCAAAGATTCAAGACACCCTATGCCAGATGCAGTAAATCAGTCCCAGAACATAAAGCCTCCTCCATGTTTCACAGTAGGGACAATGTCCTTTTCAAGATATGCTTTATTTCCTGTCTGTGAACATAAAGCTGATGTGCCTTGCCAAAAAGTAAAATTTTTCTCCATAGGACATTCTCCCAGAAGCTTTGTGGCTTTTCAACATGTAGTTACAGCTAGTATTGATTTCAAGCAATCACACCAGGAAAAAAAAATAAATCCAAAATGGATAATAATCCAGAGTCTGATGGCTTTGCCCCCAGCATACCATCATCATGTAACATTTTCAGGAAGGGGCTACTGCTGCATTAGAATGTCCATTGTAACAATTAAGAGGGGTTGTTCAAGTCTAAAGTTCGGTTGGGGTCGACAAGTGGGCACTGGAAAATCTATACAGATCCGTCGGCTGTCCTACCGTGTTTCCCCGATAGTAAGACACCCCCGATAGTAAGACGTAGCGGGGGTTTTAGGGAGGTCGGCTAATGTAAGACATACTCCGAAAGTAAGACATAGTGGGACTTTCGGGGTAAAAAGAATGTAAGACACTGTCTTACTTTCGGGGGGGTGTTACTGTGTTACTGTATCGGGGAAACACGGGGCTCCGCTGTGCTGTGAGAGTCGGGAGGAACTCCCCGGAGAGGGAGGGGGCGTTCCCCCCGGCTCTCACAGCACAGCGCTGTGAAGAAGGACTTTGCTGGCGGCCGCTTAACCCCCCGCGTGCCAGCCGCTTCTATTCATTTCAATGGCACGCTTCCATTGAAATGAATGGAAGCGCTCGGCACGCGAGGAGTTAAAGGGATTCTTCCATTAAAAGAAGTTCTTTCCTCTGACCACGTCGGAATAGCCTTAAAAAAGGCTATTCGTCTCCTACCTGTTGCCATAGCCAGCGCCGCCTTCTTCCTCAGCTGCGTCTGCCCCGTCTGTCTCTTCTTTAGGCCTCATGGATGACACATGCGCAGTCGGCTCTGGCTGCGAGAGCCTGTTAGAGCCGACTGCGCATGCATCATCCATGAGGCCCGACGGGGACACAGACGGGGCGGACGCAGCTGAGGAAGAAGGCAGCGCTGGCTATGGTAAGAGGTAGGAGACGAATAGCCTTTTTTAAGGCTATTCTGACGTGGTCAGAGGAAAGAACTTCTTTTAATGGTAGAATCCCGTTAAGCGGCGGCCGCCGGCAAAGTCTGCGTGCCGCTTCCATACATTGCAATGGGAGCGCGCTATTCAAATAGTATTCGCGCATCTCTAACTTCAATTGTAAGAAGTTACAATTGAAGTTAGAGATGAACGAATACTATTTGAATAGCATGCTCCTATTGCAATGTATGGAAGCGGCATGCAGACTTTGCCGGCAGCCGCTTAACTCCTCGCGTGCCGCTTCTTCAATCCATGTGATTATTGATGATGATGATGATGATGATGATGATGGGGGGGGGGAGGGTGGTTGGTTTTCCCAATATAAGACATACCCCGAAAGTAAGTCATAGTGGGACTTTTGGGGGTAAAAAGAATGTAAGACACTGTCTTACTTTCGGGGAAACATGGTATATTCAATTCAGACATAAAAGAAGAAAGAGCATGACCCTATATAAATGGCCAAGTGCTATCAGTACAGCTCAGCACCCTTTGAATTCAGTCAGTGCCCAGCTAGTAGCGCTTGGGCACTATACAAGCTTCCTGCTTCTGGGCCTGTATTGTGTATAGGACATGTAACAGAAGGCGAAACTTGTAGATGATTGGTCCAGATTTTGGCTGTCAAGCCCCCTTAGGCTCCCTCTTTTAAACCCCAAGAAATTTATAGATTTAAATATTTGTAGCATCAAGATCACAATTGTAATAGCATTGTGACTATTCAATTTAATTACTTAAAATGGTTTCAGAAAATCACAGATTTATTATGCCTAGTGAACCTGTCTTATGTATCCTACCGTGTTTCCCCAAAAATAAGACAGTATCTTATATTAAATTGTCATCCTAAATATAGGACCTGTCTTATTTTTGGGGGACGTCTTATGACAAACGGCAGTCATGCCGGCACTTCCTTAGCAGAGCGCTGGCATGACTGCTGGTTGTAGGTAGTGTAGGGGAGAGGGGGAAGGTATCCTACTTACTTTTCCCATCTTCGTAGCAGCGCTGGTGCTGCTGTTTGTCCCGGCAGCGGTGAGCAGGGCTTAGCGAGGCTTACGGCAGTTGCGCCAGAGAGCCTCACTTCACTGGCATTGTAGCCGGCTGGATGCTGTGCACCATGCTCAGCTCATTCTACAGCCAGCAGCAGGGACAGTGGATACAACAGCAGAGGCAGCAGCCGGCTGCAATGGTTTTTGATCATGCCTTTTTTTCTGGGGGGTGGGGGGGTGAGGGGGGGCCTTTTATTAGGCAATTCTACAAACCCTCCCCCATGCCTTACTTGACAGCTGCCGAAACGCCGGAGCAGCCAGATCATCAACGCCAACAACACTCTCATTATATGACATTCCAGCGACCTGCTGAGATGCCGGAACAATCACAGACACAGTGCAAGAAACAAGTTCATCGGCAGGCCAGCTTGAGAGCTGCCAAAATGCCGGAGCATGCGGATCATCAACGCCAACAACACGCTCATTATATGGCGTCCCAGTGAGCTGCTGAGATGCCGCAACAATCACGGGTAAAGCGAAAGGAACGAGTTCAGTAGCAGGCCAGCTTGAAAGCTGTCGAAATTCCGGAGCAGGCAGATCATCAACACCAACTCATTATGTGGCGTCCCAGCGAGCTGCTGAGATGCCGGAACAATCACAGGCATGGTGTGATGAACAAGTTCAGCAGCAAGACAGCTGCCAAAATGCTGGAGCAGGCAAACCATCGATAGCAGCAATTTGCTGAATATAGGCGGATCATCAACGCCAACAACCCGCAGATGAAGTCGCGGGCAGAGGCTAGTAAAGCATAAAAATTTCCAAATATTTTTGCAAAAATATTTGTGTGAAAAAATGTGGAATTTTTTCTTTTTTGCATCACCCTCACTATTTTCTTAAAAGGGGACTTGGTGATTGGCAGTGCAGGGGTGTATAACTGGCACCACTTGTTTTATCATTTACACAAGATTAATGATGCAATTGATTACTGATATCAAAGTCAACTATGAGTTAACATGGACATAGATATGAAGACCAAGATTCAATACAAAAAAGTCTTTTTAAATCAATCCAAATGACTTCCTGACTGACACTGACTATCAATCCCACTGAATTGGCCTCAAATCCTGTTATGAGACAAAAGATTGTTGGGTCACACTTAAATCATCTTTTTTAATGTTATTGAATGGAACCTCATGTGATCACAATTGTAACACAATGTGAAGTTTAAAAAATGTAAACTGAATGATGATCTTTTTGGGATTAAAAATCGCAATCATAGCACCCTTTGGATGACAATGCAATTCTATAAGTTACATCATAGAAGTCATCGCAGGGTGAACCTGTGATCTTCGATCATGGGTGAAGATTCACAGGAAAAAGAAACCCTTGACAAAATCAAATGGAGAAGTAGCAATACTTTGTTGTGTGACTAGAGTTAAAGACAAAGGAAGAAAAGGACCAGCCTCCAAAGGAAAAGCCAAAGGACCAGCCTTCCTCCTTCTTTTGTAGAGTTAAAGACAAAGATCACTGTGTTGCCCTATCCTTAGAATAAGGCAATACAGCAAATTCCACTATGTCTCCAATCAGGCAAGCAAAGATAGCTGGGCTGTTTATCAAGAAATTCTACCAATGCTCAATTTCTTGGAAAAAAAAATTCATTTGCATAACCCTTGTAGTCACAATACAAGTCTATTCAATTAGTTTAGTGACAGAGGTGATGGCTAAACCTGGAAATCTGTGGTCATGCAATAGGAATGGTTGCCAAAGAAGATTGTTTTGTCCAAGCTGTAGGATAAGACACGTGGCAGAGTAGCTGCCACAAATGTGTATTTGTAGTATTTAAGTGAAATGTCTCATCCAGAGAAAGCTTTGTGAAACAAAGTCAGAGGAACTGTTCTCTCTAGTTATACAGACTGTTTAAAGGGGCTCTATCATTAGGAAAAGTCATTTTTAATTAATCACATACTTGCATAGCCTTTAGAAAGGCTATGCCACACATACGTTTTGTATGTAAATCGCCTCAGTAGTTCTTGAATGAGTCTGTTCTTATTCATATGCTAATTAGCCTCCAGTGTGCACCCCCGACGTCTCAGTGAGCACACTCTCTCCTGTGTGTACAGCACAGGCTGCTGCTGACTCATCTCCCTGCTCTCACACACACAGCACAGAGATGAGTGGAGGCTAATTAGCATATCAATATATGAATATATAAAATAGCTCATTCAAAAACTACTGAGGGGATTAACATACAAAAGGTACGTGTGAAATAGCCTAAATGCTATGCAAGTATATGTTTAGTTAAAAATGACTTTTTCCAATGATAGAACTCCTTAAATGAGGTGTAAGTATGAGTTAGGCTGGAAGCATACTAGCGTATAAACTTATTTGAATTATTTGAAAATTAAAAATTTGGGTTTCAGCAACATTTTATAAATTAGAATGTCCTTTTCCATTTGTACATACCAATTCTGTGAAATATACTGAATATACCCCTAGATAAACACCTTAAGGAGTCTAGGTCCATAAAGAGGTAACTTTTGTGGGGTTTTCCACAGTTCTGGCACCTCAGAAACATGCAACATGGTACTTTAACCTGTCCTCCAAAAACTAAACTGTGCCTTTCCCATTTTAAGCCCAACTGTGTACACATACAATAGTTACTGAAGTGCATATATAACATATAGTTTTTTAAAGTGCAAATATTCTGTGAAATAACATGATACCAAGTGGTAAATTACCTATGGGTGGACCTTCATGTAGTGAACGCGCGTTCACTACATGAAGGTCCACCCATAGGTAATTTACCACTTGGTATCATGTTATTTCACAGAATATTTGCACTTTAAAAAACTATATGTTATATATGCACTTTAGAAACCATGGATGTTTCACATATCCTTATATATATGTAATGTAAGTGTCATTTATTCATCATCAACCATTAGTATTTCATCTTGGGCCTTCATTGTTCTGTTTGGTTGTATCACCCCATTCATTATTTCTGTCTTATATATGTTTTAAAATGTATTTAAATAAAGCTTTATATATTTTTTGCTAAACATTTTCTGTGGCAGTGCGCTTTTTTAGCATAGTGTTCTATTTATATTGCTTTGCCAATTTTTTGCCCTATATTTAGTTGTGTATACAATAGTTACTGTGTTCAGGAAATTTTTTTATAATGAACCATGGAGTATTTTTCCCTCATTGACCTCTTGTAAAGATGAAATATTTGGGGCTAAAGCAACATTTTCTCATAAAACGTAATGGTAATAAAATTGTGTGAAAAGCCTGTTGGCTCAAAATATTCACTATACATCTTGATTAGAGATGAGCGAACAGTGTTCTATCGAACTCATGTTCGATCGGATATTAGGCTGTTCGGCATGTTCGAATCGAATCGAACACCGCGTGGTAAAGTGCGCCATTACTCGATTCCCCTCCCACCTTCCCTGGCGCCTTTTTTGCTCCAATAACAGCGCTGGGTAGGTGGGACAGGAACTACGACACCGGTGACGTTGAAAAAAGTAGGCAAAACCCATTGGCTGCCGAAAACATGTGACCTCTAATTTAAAAGAACAGCGACGCCCAGCTTCGCGTCATTCTGAGCTTGCAATTCACCGAGGACGGAGGTTTCCGTCCAGCTAGCTAGGGCTTAGATTCTGGGTAGGCAGGGACAGGCTAGGATAGGAAGGAGAAGACAACCAACAGCTCTTGTAAGAGCTAAATTCCAGGGAGAAGCTTGTCAGTGTAACGTGGCACTGACGGGCTCAATCGCCGCAACCCAGCTTTCCCAGGATCCTGAATGGAATACACTGTCAGTGTATTCCCGTATACCCGATATATACCCCGATACCCGTTCCAACGGTGTGCCCCCCCACCTTCACCCCAGAAATACCCTGCAAGTCCCCTAGCAATAGAATTGGGGCTATATACACCCACAATTTTTACTACTGGTATACAGTGCCATTGTCTGACTGGGAATTCAAAGAATATATTGGGAATACAAATACCCTCATTTCTTGCTACTGCCATATAGTGCCAGTTTCTGACTGGTAATTCAAAGAATATATTGGGGTTACGTGCACCCACAATTTTTACTACTGGTATACAGTGCCATTGTCTGACTGGGAATTCAAAGAATATATTGGGAATACAAATACCCTCATTTCTTGCTACTGCCATATAGTGCCAGTGTCTGACTGGGAATTCAAAGAATATATTGGGGTTACGTGCACCCACAATTTTTACTACTGGTATACAGTGCCATTGTCTGACTGGGAATTCAAAGAGTATATTGGGAATACAAATACCCTCATTTCTTGCTACTGCCATATAGTGCCAGTTTCTGACTGGGAATTCAAAGAATATATTGGGGTTACGTGCACCCACAATTTTTACTACTGGTATACAGTGCCATTGTCTGACTGGGAATTCAAAGAATATATTGGGGTTATAAATACCCTCATTTCTTGCTACTGCCATATAGTGCCAGTTTCTGACTGGTAATTCAAAGAATATATTGGGGTTACGTGCACCCACAATTTTTACTACTGGTATACAGTGCCATTGTCTGACTGGGAATTCAAAGAGTATATTGGGAATACAAATACCCTCATTTCTTGCTACTGCCATATAGTGCCAGTGTCTGACTGGGAATTCAAAGAATATATTGGGGTTACGTGCACCCACAATTTTTACTACTGGTATACAGTGCCATTGTCTGACTGGGAATTCAAAGAGTATATTGGGAATACAAATACCCTCATTTCTTGCTACTGCCATATAGTGCCAGTTTCTGACTGGGAATTCAAAGAATATATTGGGGTTACGTGCACCCACAATTTTTACTACTGGTATACAGTGCCATTGTCTGACTGGGAATTCAAAGAGTATATTGGGAATACAAATACCCTCATTTCTTGCTACTGCCATATAGTGCCAGTTTCTGACTGGGAATTCAAAGAATATATTGGGGTTACGTGCACCCACAATTTTTACTACTGGTATACAGTGCCATTGTCTGACTGGGAATTCAAAGAATATATTGGGGTTATAAATACCCTCATTTCTTGCTACTGCCATATAGTGCCAGTTTCTGACTGGGAATTCAAAGAATATATTGGGGTTACGTGCACCCACAATTTTTACTACTGGTATACAGTGCCATTGTCTGACTGGGAATTCAAAGAATATATTGGGGTTATAAATACCCTCATTTCTTGCTACTGCCATATAGTGCCAGTTTCTGACTGGTAATTCAAAGAATATATTGGGGTTACGTGCACCCACAATTTTTACTACTGGTATACAGTGCCATTGTCTGACTGGGAATTCAAAGAATATATTGGGAATACAAATACCCTCATTTCTTGCTACTGCCATATAGTGCCAGTTTCTGACTGGTAATTCAAAGAATATATTGGGGTTACGTGCACCCACAATTTTTACTACTGGTATACAGTGCCATTGTCTGACTGGGAATTCAAAGAATATATTGGGAATACAAATACCCTCATTTCTTGCTACTGCCATATAGTGCCAGTGTCTGACTGGGAATTCAAAGAATATATTGGGGTTACGTGCACCCACAATTTTTACTACTGGTATACAGTGCCATTGTCTGACTGGGAATTCAAAGAGTATATTGGGAATACAAATACCCTCATTTCTTGCTACTGCCATATAGTGCCAGTTTCTGACTGGGAATTCAAAGAATATATTGGGGTTACGTGCACCCACAATTTTTACTACTGGTATACAGTGCCATTGTCTGACTGGGAATTCAAAGAATATATTGGGGTTATAAATACCCTCATTTCTTGCTACTGCCATATAGTGCCAGTTTCTGACTGGTAATTCAAAGAATATATTGGGGTTACGTGCACCCACAATTTTTACTACTGGTATACAGTGCCATTGTCTGACTGGGAATTCAAAGAGTATATTGGGAATACAAATACCCTCATTTCTTGCTACTGCCATATAGTGCCAGTGTCTGACTGGGAATTCAAAGAATATATTGGGGTTACGTGCACCCACAATTTTTACTACTGGTATACAGTGCCATTGTCTGACTGGGAATTCAAAGAGTATATTGGGAATACAAATACCCTCATTTCTTGCTACTGCCATATAGTGCCAGTTTCTGACTGGGAATTCAAAGAATATATTGGGGTTACGTGCACCCACAATTTTTACTACTGGTATACAGTGCCATTGTCTGACTGGGAATTCAAAGAGTATATTGGGAATACAAATACCCTCATTTCTTGCTACTGCCATATAGTGCCAGTTTCTGACTGGGAATTCAAAGAATATATTGGGGTTACGTGCACCCACAATTTTTACTACTGGTATACAGTGCCATTGTCTGACTGGGAATTCAAAGAATATATTGGGGTTATAAATACCCTCATTTCTTGCTACTGCCATATAGTGCCAGTTTCTGACTGGGAATTCAAAGAATATATTGGGGTTACGTGCACCCACAATTTTTACTACTGGTATACAGTGCCATTGTCTGACTGGGAATTCAAAGAATATATTGGGGTTATAAATACCCTCATTTCTTGCTACTGCCATATAGTGCCAGTTTCTGACTGGTAATTCAAAGAATATATTGGGGTTACGTGCACCCACAATTTTTACTACTGGTATACAGTGCCATTGTCTGACTGGGAATTCAAAGAATATATTGGGAATACAAATACCCTCATTTCTTGCTACTGCCATATAGTGCCAGTGTCTGACTGGGAATTCAAAGAATATATTGGGGTTACGTGCACCCACAATTTTTACTACTGGTATACAGTGCCATTGTCTGACTGGGAATTCAAAGAGTATATTGGGAATACAAATACCCTCATTTCTTGCTACTGCCATATAGTGCCAGTTTCTGACTGGGAATTCAAAGAATATATTGGGGTTACGTGCACCCACAATTTTTACTACTGGTATACAGTGCCATTGTCTGACTGGGAATTCAAAGAATATATTGGGGTTATAAATACCCTCATTTCTTGCTACTGCCATATAGTGCCAGTTTCTGACTGGTAATTCAAAGAATATATTGGGGTTACGTGCACCCACAATTTTTACTACTGGTATACAGTGCCATTGTCTGACTGGGAATTCAGAGTATATTGGGAATACAAATACCCTCATTTCTTGCTACTGCCATATAGTGCCAGTGTCTGACTGGGAATTCAAAGAATATATTGGGGTTACGTGCACCCACAATTTTTACTACTGGTATACAGTGCCATTGTCTGACTGGGAATTCAAAGAGTATATTGGGAATACAAATACCCTCATTTCTTGCTACTGCCATATAGTGCCAGTTTCTGACTGGGAATTCAAAGAATATATTGGGGTTACGTGCACCCACAATTTTTACTACTGGTATACAGTGCCATTGTCTGACTGGGAATTCAAAGAGTATATTGGGAATACAAATACCCTCATTTCTTGCTACTGCCATATAGTGCCAGTTTCTGACTGGGAATTCAAAGAATATATTGGGGTTACGTGCACCCACAATTTTTACTACTGGTATACAGTGCCATTGTCTGACTGGGAATTCAAAGAATATATTGGGGTTATAAATACCCTCATTTCTTGCTACTGCCATATAGTGCCAGTTTCTGACTGGGAATTCAAAGAATATATTGGGGTTACGTGCACCCACAATTTTTACTACTGGTATACAGTGCCATTGTCTGACTGGGAATTCAAAGAATATATTGGGGTTATAAATACCCTCATTTCTTGCTACTGCCATATAGTGCCAGTTTCTGACTGGTAATTCAAAGAATATATTGGGGTTACGTGCACCCACAATTTTTACTACTGGTATACAGTGCCATTGTCTGACTGGGAATTCAAAGAATATATTGGGAATACAAATACCCTCATTTCTTGCTACTGCCATATAGTGCCAGTGTCTGACTGGGAATTCAAAGAATATATTGGGGTTACGTGCACCCACAATTTTTACTACTGGTATACAGTGCCATTGTCTGACTGGGAATTCAAAGAGTATATTGGGAATACAAATACCCTCATTTCTTGCTACTGCCATATAGTGCCAGTTTCTGACTGGGAATTCAAAGAATATATTGGGGTTACGTGCACCCACAATTTTTACTACTGGTATACAGTGCCATTGTCTGACTGGGAATTCAAAGAATATATTGGGGTTATAAATACCCTCATTTCTTGCTACTGCCATATAGTGCCAGTTTCTGACTGGTAATTCAAAGAATATATTGGGGTTACGTGCACCCACAATTTTTACTACTGGTATACAGTGCCATTGTCTGACTGGGAATTCAAAGAGTATATTGGGAATACAAATACCCTCATTTCTTGCTACTGCCATATAGTGCCAGTTTCTGACTGGGAATTCAAAGAATATATTGGGGTTACGTGCACCCACAATTTTTACTACTGGTATACAGTGCCAATTTCTAACTAGGAATTCAAAATGCGCAAGGCTCCCGGAAAGGGACGTGGACGAGGCCGTGGGCGAGGTCGGGGGAATGGTTCTGGGGAGCAAGGTAGCAGTGAAGCCACAGGGCGTCCCGTGCCTACTCCTGTGGGGCAGCAAGCATTGCGCCACTCCACAGTGCCAGGGTTGCTTGCCACATTAACTAAACTGCAGGGTACAAACCTTAGTAGGCCCGAGAACCAGGAACAGGTCTTGCAATGGCTGTCAGAGAACGCTTACAGCACATTGTCCAGCAGCCAGTCAGACTCTGCCTCCTCTCCTCCTATTACCCAACAGTCTTGTCTTCCTTCCTCCCAAAATTCCGAAGCTTTACAGAACAATAACCCAAACTGTCCCTGCTCCCCAGAGCTGTTCTCCGCTCCTTTCATTGTCCCTCAACCTGCCTCTCCACGTCACGATTCCACGAACCTAACAGAGGAGCATCTGTATCCAGATGCTCAAACACTAGAGTCTCCTCCATCTCCGTTCGATTTGGTGGTGGATGACCAGCAACCCACCCTCATCGACGATGATGTGACGCAGTTGCCGTCAGGGCATCCAGTTGACCGGCGCATTGTGCGGGAGGAGGAGATGAGACAGGAGTTGGAAGAGGAAGTGGTGGATGATGAGGACACTGACCCGACCTGGACAGGGGGGATGTCAAGCGGGGAAAGTAGTGTGGATGTTGAGGCAGGTGCAGCACCAAAAAGGGTAGCTAGAGGCAGAGGCAGAGGTCAGCAGCTTAGGCGAAGCCAGGCCACACCCGGAATCTCCCAAGATGTTCCAGTTCGTACCCAGCCCCGAAAAACTCCCACCTCGAGGGCACGTTTCTCGAAGGTGTGGAGTTTTTTCAAGGAATGCGCCGAGGACAGATATAGTGTTGTCTGCACAATTTGCCTCTCGAAATTGATTAGGGGCTCTGAGAAGAGCAACCTGTCCACCACTTCAATGCGCCGTCATTTGGAATCCAAGCACTGGAATCAGTGGCAGGCAGCAACGGCAGGACAAAGGCCGACTGCCGTTCACGCCACTGCCACTGCCTCTGCCTCTGCCACTGCCACTGCTGACTGTGCTGGCGATGCACTCCAGAGGACGAGCCAGGACACCACTTCATCTGCCTCCGCCACTTTGTTGACTTCTACCTCATCCTCCCCTGGTCCTGTCTTATCTCCTTCTCCTGCACCATCAAAGGCACCATCAGGCGTTTCTTTACAACAACCCACCATCTCTCAGACATTGGAGCGGCGGCAGAAATACACTGCTAACCACCCACACGCGCAAGCCTTGAACGCCAACATCGCTAAACTGCTGGCCCAGGAGATGTTGGCGTTCCGGCTTGTTGAAACTCCCGCCTTCCTGGACCTGATGGCAACTGCGGCACCTCGCTATGCCGTCCCTAGCCGTCACTACTTCTCCCGGTGTGCTGTCCCCGCCTTGCACCAGCACGTGTCACTCAACATCAGGCGGGCCCTTAGTTCCGCGCTTTGCACAAAGGTCCACTTGACCACCGACGCGTGGACAAGTGCATGCGGACAGGGACGCTACATTTCACTGACGGCACACTGGGTGAATGTAGTTGAGGCTGGGACTGCTTCCCAAACTGGCCCGGTGTACCTCGTCTCCCCGCCTAACATTCCTGGCAGGGACACGAGAAGAACACCCCCCTCCTCCTCCTCTTCTACCGCCTCCTCCTCCGCCACCGCCTCCTCCTCCGCCACCGCCTCCTCCTCCGCTGTTAGATTGACCCCAGCTACGAGTTGGAAACGTTGCAGCACTGGCGTTGGTAGACGTCAGCAGGCTGTGCTGAAGCTGATCAGCTTGGGGGACAGACAGCACACTGCCTCCGAGGTGAGGGATGCCCTCCTCGATGAGACGGCAATATGGTTTGAGCCGCTGCACCTGGGCCCAGGCATGGTCGTTTGTGATAACGGCCGGAACCTGGTAGCAGCTCTGGAGCTTGCCGGACTCCAACATGTTCCATGCCTGGCCCACGTCTTCAACCTAGTGGTGCAACGTTTCCTAAAGAGCTACCCCAATGTTCCAGAGCTACTGGTGAAAGTGCGGCGCATGTGCGCCCACTTTCGCAAGTCGACAGTAGCCGCTGCTAGCTTAAAATCTCTCCAGCAACGCCTGCATGTGCCACAACACCGGCTTTTGTGCGACGTCCCCACACGCTGGAACTCAACGTTTCAGATGTTGAATAGAGTGGTTGAGCAGCAGAGACCTTTGATGGAATACCAGCTACAAAACCCTAGGGTGCCACAAAGTCAGCTGCCTCAGTTTCACATCCATGAGTGGCCATGGATGAGAGACCTTTGTGACATCCTACGGGTCTTTGAGGAGTCCACAAGGAGGGTGAGCTCTGAGGATGCGATGGTGAGCCTTACAATCCCGCTCTTGTGTGTTCTGAGAGAATCCCTGATTGACATCAGGGATAACTCAGATCACACAGAGGAGTTAGGGATAGCATCCGATCCGTCACAGCTGGAGAGTAGGTCCACACATCTGTCCGCTTCACTGCGTTTAATGGAGGAGGAGGAGGAGGAGGAGGAGGAAGAAGAGTTGTCCGATGATGTGATGGTGATACAGGAGGCTTCCGGGCAACTTCGAATCGTCCCATTGTTGCAGCGCGGATGGGTAGACATGGAGGATGAGGAGGAAATGGAGATTGAACTTTCCGGTGGGGCCAGAGGAGTCATGCCAACTAACACTGTGGCAGACATGGCTGAGTTCATGTTGGGGTGCTTTACAACCGACAAGCGTATTGTCAAAATCATGGAGGACAACCAGTACTGGATCTTTGCTATCCTTGACCCCCGGTATAAAAACAACATCTCGTCTTTTATTCCGGTAGAGGGGAGGGCCAATCGCATCAATGCTTGCCACAGGCAATTGGTGCAGAATATGATGGAGATGTTTCCAGCATGTGACGTTGGCGGCAGGGAGGGCAGTTCCTCCAGTAGGCAACCAAGTTCTCACCGGTCCACACAAACGAGGGGCACACTGTCTAAGGTCTGGGACACCTTGATGGCACCCCCTCGCCAAAGTGCCGCCACGGAGGGTCCTAGTGTCACCAGGCGTGAGAAGTATAGGCGCATGTTGCGGGAATACCTTTCCGACCACAGCCCTGTCCTCTCCGACCCCTCTGCGCCCTACACGTATTGGGTGTCGAAGTTGGACCTGTGGCTTGAACTTGCCCTATATGCCTTGGAGGTGCTGTCCTGTCCTGCCGCCAGCGTCCTATCTGAGAGGGTGTTCAGTGCAGCCGGTGGCATCATCACTGACAAGCGCACCCGTCTGTCAGCTGAGAGTGCCGACCGGCTCACTTTGATAAAAATGAACCACCACTGGGTAGAGCCGTCATTTTTGTGCCCACCTGTGTAAAGCACCCCAACATGAAACTCCATGTCTGTACTCAACCTCTCCAATTCCTCCGCATCCTCATACTCATCCACCATAAGCGTTGCACAATTCTGCTAATACTAGGCTCCCTCCACCCTGATTTCCCCCAACTCTGCTGGTTAGAGGCTCCCTCCACCATGAATTTGCCCAAACTGGGCTGTTTAGAGGCTCCCTCCACCATGAATTGGTCCAAACTGGGGTGGTTAGAGGCTCCCTCCACCATGAATTGGTCCAAACTGGGGTGGTTAGAGGCTCCCTCCACCATTAATTGGTCCAAACTGGGCTGGTTAGAGGCTCCCTCCACAATTAATTGGTCCAAACTGGGCTAATTAGAGGCTCCCTCCACCATGAATTGGTCCAAACTGGGTTTTTTAGAGGCTCCCTCCACCATTAATTGGTCCAAACTGGGCTGGTTAGAGGCTCCCTCCACAATTAATTGGTCCAAACTGGGCTAATTAGAGGCTCCCTCCACCATGAATTGGTCCAAACTGGGTTTTTTAGAGGCTCCCTCCACCATTAATTGGTCCAAACTGGGCTGGTTAGAGGCTCCCTCCACAATTAATTGGTCCAAACTGGGCTAATTAGAGGCTCCCTCCACCATGAATTGGTCCAAACTGGGTTTTTTAGAGGCTCCCTCCACCATGAATTTGCCCAAACTGGGCTGTTTAGAGGCTCCCTCCACCATGAATTGGTCCAAACTGGGCTGGTTAGAGGCTCCCTCCACCATGAATTTCCCAAAACTTGGCTGTTTAGAGGCTCCCTCCACCATTAATTGGTCCAAACTGGGCTGGTTAGAGGCTCCCTCCACCATGAATTTGCCCAAACTGGGGTGGTTAGAGGCTCCCTCCACCATTAATTGGTCCAAACTGGGCTGGTTAGAGGCTCCCTCCACCATGAATTTCCCAAAACTTGGCTGTTTAGAGGCTCCCTCCACCATTAATTGGTCCAAACTGGGCTGGTTAGAGGCTCCCTCCACCATGAATTTGCCCAAACTGGGCTGTTTAGAGGCTCCCTCCACCATTAATTGGTCCAAACTGGGCTGGTTAGAGGCTCCCTCCACCATGAATTTGCCCAAACTGGGCTGTTTAGAGGCTCCCTCCACCATGAATTGGTCCAAACTGGGGTGGTTAGAGGCTCCCTCCACCATGAATTGGTCCAAACTGGGGTGGTTAGAGGCTCCCTCCACCATTAATTGGTCCAAACTGGGCTGGTTAGAGGCTCCCTCCACAATTAATTGGTCCAAACTGGGCTAATTAGAGGCTCCCTCCACCATGAATTGGTCCAAACTGGGTTTTTTAGAGGCTCCCTCCACCATTAATTGGTCCAAACTGGGCTGGTTAGAGGCTCCCTCCACAATTAATTGGTCCAAACTGGGCTAATTAGAGGCTCCCTCCACCATGAATTGGTCCAAACTGGGTTTTTTAGAGGCTCCCTCCACCATGAATTTGCCCAAACTGGGCTGTTTAGAGGCTCCCTCCACCATGAATTGGTCCAAACTGGGCTGGTTAGAGGCTCCCTCCACCATGAATTTCCCAAAACTTGGCTGTTTAGAGGCTCCCTCCACCATTAATTGGTCCAAACTGGGCTGGTTAGAGGCTCCCTCCACCATTAATTGGTCCAAACTGGGCTGGTTAGAGGCTCCCTCCACCATTAATTGGTCCAAACTGGGCTGGTTAGAGGCTCCCTCCACCATGAATTTCCCAAAACTTGGCTGTTTAGAGGCTCCCTCCACCATTAATTGGTCCAAACTGGGCTGGTTAGAGGCTCCCTCCACCATGAATTTGCCCAAACTGGGCTGTTTAGAGGCTCCCTCCACCATGAATTTGCCCAAACTGGGCTGTTTAGAGGCTCCCTCCACCATGAATTGGTCCAAACTGGGCTGGTTAGAGGCTCCCTCCACCATGAATTTCCCAAAACTTGGCTGTTTAGAGGCTCCCTCCACCATTAATTGGTCCAAACTGGGCTGGTTAGAGGCTCCCTCCACCATGAATTTGCCCAAACTGGGGTGGTTAGAGGCTCCCTCCACCATTAATTGGTCCAAACTGGGCTGGTTAGAGGCTCCCTCCACAATTAATTGGTCCAAACTGGGCTAATTAGAGGCTCCCTCCACCATGAATTGGTCCAAACTGGGTTTTTTAGAGGCTCCCTCCACCATGAATTTCCCAAAACTTGGCTGTTTAGAGGCTCCCTCCACCATGAATTGGTCCAAACTGGGCTGGTTAGAGGCTCCCTCCACCATGAATTTCCCAAAACTTGGCTGTTTAGAGGCTCCCTCCACCATTAATTGGTCCAAACTGGGCTGGTTAGAGGCTCCCTCCACCATGAATTTGCCCAAACTGGGCTGTTTAGAGGCTCCCTCCACCATGAATTGGTCCAAACTGGGCTGGTTAGAGGCTCCCTCCACCATGAATTTCCCAAAACTTGGCTGTTTAGAGGCTCCCTCCACCATTAATTGGTCCAAACTGGGCTGGTTAGAGGCTCCCTCCACCATGAATTGGTCCAAACTGGGGTGGTTAGAGGCTCCCTCCACCATTAATTGGTCCAAACTGGGCTGGTTAGAGGCTCCCTCCACCATTAATTGGTCCAAACTGGGCTGGTTAGAGGCTCCCTCCACCATTAATTGGTCCAAACTGGGCTGGTTAGAGGCTCCCTCCACCATGAATTTCCCAAAACTTGGCTGTTTAGAGGCTCCCTCCACCATTAATTGGTCCAAACTGGGCTGGTTAGAGGCTCCCTCCACCATGAATTTGCCCAAACTGGGCTGTTTAGAGGCTCCCTCCACCATGAATTTGCCCAAACTGGGCTGTTTAGAGGCTCCCTCCACCATGAATTGGTCCAAACTGGGCTGGTTAGAGGCTCCCTCCACCATGAATTTCCCAAAACTTGGCTGTTTAGAGGCTCCCTCCACCATTAATTGGTCCAAACTGGGCTGGTTAGAGGCTCCCTCCACCATGAATTTGCCCAAACTGGGGTGGTTAGAGGCTCCCTCCACCATTAATTGGTCCAAACTGGGCTGGTTAGAGGCTCCCTCCACAATTAATTGGTCCAAACTGGGCTAATTAGAGGCTCCCTCCACCATGAATTGGTCCAAACTGGGTTTTTTAGAGGCTCCCTCCACCATGAATTTCCCAAAACTTGGCTGTTTAGAGGCTCCCTCCACCATGAATTGGTCCAAACTGGGCTGGTTAGAGGCTCCCTCCACCATGAATTTCCCAAAACTTGGCTGTTTAGAGGCTCCCTCCACCATTAATTGGTCCAAACTGGGCTGGTTAGAGGCTCCCTCCACCATGAATTTGCCCAAACTGGGCTGTTTAGAGGCTCCCTCCACCATGAATTGGTCCAAACTGGGCTGGTTAGAGGCTCCCTCCACCATGAATTTCCCAAAACTTGGCTGTTTAGAGGCTCCCTCCACCATGAATTGGTCCAAACTGGGCTGGTTAGAGGCTCCCTCCACCATGAATTGGTCCAAACTGGGGTGGTTAGAGGCTCCCTCCACCATTAATTGGTCCAAACTGGGCTGGTTAGAGGCTCCCTCCACCATTAATTGGTCCAAACTGGGCTGGTTAGAGGCTCCCTCCACCATGAATTTGCCCAAACTGGGGTGGTTAGAGGCTCCCTCCACCATTAATTGGTCCAAACTGGGCTGGTTAGAGGCTCCCTCCACAATTAATTGGTCCAAACTGGGCTAATTAGAGGCTCCCTCCACCATGAATTGGTCCAAACTGGGTTTTTTAGAGGCTCCCTCCACCATGAATTTGCCCAAACTGGGCTGTTTAGAGGCTCCCTCCACCATGAATTGGTCCAAACTGGGCTGGTTAGAGGCTCCCTCCACCATGAATTTCCCAAAACTTGGCTGTTTAGAGGCTCCCTCCACCATTAATTGGTCCAAACTGGGCTGGTTAGAGGCTCCCTCCACCATTAATTGGTCCAAACTGGGCTGGTTAGAGGCTCCCTCCACCATTAATTGGTCCAAACTGGGCTGGTTAGAGGCTCCCTCCACCATTAATTGGTCCAAACTGGGCTGTTTAGAGGCTCCCTCCACCATTAATTGGTCCAAACTGGGCTGGTTAGAGGCTCCCTCCACCATGAATTTGCCCAAACTGGGCTGTTTAGAGGCTCCCTCCACCATGAATTGGTCCAAACTGGGCTGGTTAGAGGCTCCCTCCACCATGAATTTCCCAAAACTTGGCTGTTTAGAGGCTCCCTCCACCATTAATTGGTCCAAACTGGGCTGGTTAGAGGCTCCCTCCACCATGAATTGGTCCAAACTGGGGTTTTTAGAGGCTCCCTCCACCATGAATTGGTCCAAACTGGGGTTTTTAGAGTCTCCCTCCACCATGAATTGGTCCAAACTGGGGTTTTTAGAGTCTCCCTCCACCATGAATTGGTCCAAACTGGGGTTTTTAGAGGCTCCCTCCACCATGAATTTGCCCAAACTCTGCTGGTTAGAGGCTCAATCCACCCTGATTTTCAAAACAAATGTTGGTGCCAACCTCAACTTACTACAAGGGCCAAATTCACTGCTGGTGACAAGCTCTCCTCACTGCAAGTGCCAAATACACATGTTTCAAGGTGTTTTCCTACTGTCAGAGAGGTGGTATTGAGTGTGTAAAGTGTGTAGTTGTTAGGCTGTGATGTTGGGGTAATAGAGGGTCTTTGGTGTGTTAGATGCCCCCAGACATGCTTCCCCTGCTGTCCCAGTGTCATTCCAGAGGTGTTGGCATCATTTCCTGGGGTGTCATAGTGGACTTGGTGACCCTCCAGACACGGATTTGGGTTTCCCCCTTAACGAGTATCTGTTCCCCATAGACTATAATGGGGTTCGAAACCCGTTCGAACACACGAACATTGAGCGGCTGTTCGAATCGAATTTCGAACCTCGAACATTTTAGTGTTCGCTCATCTCTAATCTTGATTAATTCTTTAAGGGGGTGTAGTTGTTGGGGTTTTGACTGTTCTGCTACATCAGAGGCTCTCTTAAATGCGATATGGTACCTGCAAATTATTCCAGCAAAATCTGCTTCAAAAATCTCATTGATGTTCCTCCCATTCTGCACCCTGCTGTATTCTCATACATCAGTTTACATTCACTTGTGGGGTATTTTGGTAGTCGGGAAAACTTGCATGACAATTGTGGGATACCTAATGGTCCATGCTGTTCTGGCATCCCATGCAATGAGACCTCGGACCTGGTAGTGGCGTCTCAATGAGTCACTGCTCCAGGATGTTCCGACTGCTCAGGGCGTGGCTTCTGCCCTCGACATGTACTTTCAGGAAAATGACACTCTGGGCTACACTCAAATGTGTGGTCCGGGGGGGGGGGGACAGGTGTTCGTCCAGCATGGCATCAGTCTCAAAAAAGACAGATCTCGTGAGATTGTGGCCCTGATTGCTGCTGATGTCTCCCTAGAGCAGGTCCATAAACAAACTCATGAAACGGGCACTAGATCCACTCTTTTGTTAGCTCATATGTGTCTGTGAATGCCTTGACATCTGCACTCGCTGTCTTTTGGCCATAGGTCGCCGTCACTTCTATGAGTTCGGGAACAAGTGTAGTTGTACGCTGGCCTTCCCTTAGGGAACAAAGATCCCGTCATTATGTCCCTTCAGCCACGGCAGCCTTGGACGGTCGTTTAACTGACCCGCTGCTTATAGCGAAGGAGTTTGCTTGCTTTTACAGTCGCCTCTATAATTTGCCTCTCCCAACTCTTCCGCTCAGTCTTTACACTCTGCCTTCCGACGGTATATTGAAGCTTCTTGTCTTCCCAGGCTCCCATATTATACTCTAGCCGCACTTGACCTCCCTATAATTGTTGAGGAGATTGCGCAAGCGCTTAAGACCATGCAATCTAGATGAGGCTCCTGGGCCTGACTCTTATTATAAGAAGTACTTGTCTGTTCTTCTGGGTTCCCTGGTACGTGCCTTGAATTCCCTGCTGGCGGGTGGTTCCCTTCCTGCGGATCTGACCACAGCTCATATTGCCTTTATACATAAGGGGAAGAATCCTGCGCTTTGTGCAAGTTACAGGCCTATCTCCCTCCTTAATGTTGACCTAAATTTTTTTTCCAAAGTCCTGGCAACCAGGTTGGCCTCCTATCTCCCTGACCTGGTGCATGCCGACCAGGTTGATTTTGTCCCCACTCGTGAGGCTTGGGACAACACCGTGAAAGTGATTAACGCCATCCACTTCGCTTGCTCCCGTAATCTCCCATTGTGTCTTCTTTCCACTGATGCCGAGAAGGCATTTGATCGAATTGGTTGGCTTTTTCTGTTTGCGTTGTTGGATCATATTGGTTTGGGTACGACTACACAGGCTTGGATCTCGTCCTTGTATTCTGGCCAGTCGGCTTGCACCAGAGTCAATGGGATTTTGTCTTCCCTCTTCCCGATAGGGAACGGCACACGCTAGGGTTGCCCTCTTTCCCTCTTGATCTTTGTTTTGACCTTGGAATCTCTCCTTCGCAAAATTAGGGCTAATCCTGATGTAGTCGGGATCAGAATGGGAGGTAGACACCTTAAAATTGCTGCCTATGCCGATCTACTATTTTTTCTGACAGTTCCGGCCTTGTAACTTCCTTCTCTGATGTCTGAGCTCCATGAGTTTCACTGCCTTACCCATTTTTAAAATTAACTTTCAAAAGTCAGAGGCATTCGGTGTCTCACTTCAGTCCTCTTTGGAGGCTTCTTTTCCTTTTATGTGGTCTCGCTCTGTTATTTGATACCTGGGGGTCTGGATCCCCGGGGATCTGGAGGACCTTTATTCTAAGAATTGCTTCCCCTTCCTTTGGGTTATCAGGTCAGATTTGAAACGTTGGTCAAAAGGCACATATACATGGTTCGGTCATTGTGCCATTTACAAAATGAATGTGATGCCTCGGTTGCTTTACCTATTCCATTCACATTCCTCCTAGTTTTTTCAAACTGCTTTACAGTGACCTTTTGAAATTTGTGTGGCAGGATAAGCGTGCCAGGTTAGCCCACTTGGTTCTCACGCTGCCAAAACATTGTGGTGGCCTGGGTCTCCCCCGACCCTGTAGTTATTATGAGGCTTCCATGCTCCAGCAAGTGTTGGACTGGTGCCGTCACTCACCCTTCAAGCAGTGGATCACCTTGGCAGGTGCATTTTCCGGCTCCCCTCTCCATCTGCTTCCCTGGCTGGACACATCGTTCCCTGCCCCCTTGAGGTCTCACCCCACTATAGGGCCCACTCTGCGAGTGTGCAAATTGCTCTTTCGGAAGCAACAGGTATCCTTCTCCCTCTCTCCTATGTTTCTGGTCCTGGGTAACCCAGCCTTTTCGGTGGGCCTCCCCCAGGGCCATTCCGGCGGTGGCAGGTGGAAGAGGGCTATGCATTTTCGTGCTGGAGGTTCTTGGTACTCCCACCTGGATCTCCTTTCGGATCTTCCTCCTCTGGGTCAGTGGGGAGTCTTGCAGCTCTCCCATTTTCTCTCACTTCCCAGCTCCTTGGGATTTTGCAGGGCTCTTACGAGTTTTGAGAGGGCCTGTTCTGGCTCTGGTCTGCTACAGCATTCTCTCTCTGAGTTCTACCTGCTTTTGGTCACCCCTCCTCTGGGCCATAGGCCCTCCTGCCTATCTAAGGCCGACCTGAACCTTTCTTTCACGGATTCGCAATGTGCTAGAATTCTTGAGTTTGCTCACAAGAGTTCAGTAGCTTGCAAGTATCAGGAAGCGGGTTATAAAATCTTGACCAGGTGGTACCATCTACTATCTGTTGGTGCTGTGGCTCGGAGGAGGGAACACTCCTGCACGTCTTTTGGAGCTGTTCTGTCCTGAGGGGATTTTGGGATGGCGTTCGCAGACTACTCGGTCAGATCTTTCAGACCCTTATCCCTTGTACGCCTGCCTTCTTCCCATTTCACCTTTTGGGCCTACCGTAGATCCTCCATACGGCATATAGTCAATGGAGGGTGGAGGATACCCAGACCATGTAGGATCTCACGGCATCCCTTCAGGACACTCGTGGGGCTTTCATGGATGCTTGGACTCCGTGGATACTTTTCCAGGGGACACAGGCCTACTGTGATCTGATGTGTTGAAGCCACGTGGTGGGTGTAACCTCGTCTCTAGTGACCGGAGTCACTCAACTTCTTTACCCCCCACCTCCTTTTTTGTTGTTGTTGTTTTGTCCCCCCTCCTTTTCCCTCCCTCTTCTTTCGAGGCCGGGGATTCCATAGTTTGTCTCTTCACTTTAGATGCATGATTTACCCTGCATTCTTTGTTGGCTGTGGTTTGTTTTATTTAAGGGCCTTCTTTTAGTGGGTTCTGTCTTGTTAATTACCATGTCCTGTTTTAACCCCTTGTGAATGTAAATTCTATAGCTAAATGAATATTAGTGAAAGAAACTGAAATGTGTAAATTTTACCTTCATTGTTTTGATTCCTGGGAAATACTTAAAGAGTTACATTTTCATATGCCATTTTTAATTATGTAAGAGATGTAGTTTTGAAAATGAGGTGACTTATGGGGGTTTCTAATACAGAGGGCTTTTCTTCAGAACTGAATTGCAGGGAATCAGATTCTCTCTGAATGCCACATGACATCTTGGTCCATTCCATTGATGGGTAAAGGATTCCAGCAGCTCTTTTTTGGTCCCATTCTAAACTTTTCATAATATATATATATATACATGCTGCTGTGACAATTCACAACAATAAAAGGTAAGAGCCCATATGTTTGGTTCGTTTTGTATTGATCTGTTTTTTTTTCAATGCCATACAGTATTATACTATGTGTCACTTGTCACTGTTTTTGTGTAGACAGCGGGGACTCCATACGTATCAATCACTCTATCGTTGAAGTCCATTGCTTATTCTATAATAGATCAGAACATCGGACAATAATAACAGTTGTGTGAACCTAACCTAAATATGATTTTTGCACCAATGAGGGCAAGATTCACTAAAATTAAGTTATGGGTGCTCTGTCTAGTGCTAAGTAGTGGGGCTGATTGCATCACCATTTTCTTACTGATGGATTCCCTTTAAAGCATGTTGTTGCTGACTCCAAGAACTGTCCACATCTGCCTTAAGGCAATACACAAAAAGTAGACTCTTCTGCACTCGTTACCTCATAAAATTATTTTTACACTTTTGAAAGAAAAAAAAAAAAGTCAAATACATATTGGTCCTAAAACATTTTTCATTTATTAATTGATCTAAGGTTACACACATAAGAAAAATACCAAAAGGCCTTTTGAGAAAGGCTGGCATTATTTACAGTGGCTCCTCCCACAGCAGGTTTTAGTAATGCTCATGCTGGAGTCTGCTTGAGGCCACCCACATTTTGTTCATTACAAAGACAAAGAAGAAAACGGATTAGCCTTCATCACACAAACCATTCAAGTATTTTAGTACAAAGGTTAAATATTGGGATCATTCCAGATGAGATGCCACTCTAGTACAATCAGACGTGCAAGCTGTGGAAGAGTTCTGCCCCATGGGAAAAAAAACCCCAAACATTCTCTTACAATAACAGTCATACAAGGGAGAAGTACCCTTTATGAAACACAAACAGTGTAAGAGTTTACATACATAAATATTGGCAAGATGAGAACCTATGGGTCTGCAAAAAGGACCTTTTGTCATATCTCTGACTCAGATATTGTATCTGAGATGACTTCAGATGTTTGTTTTTTTATTCATATTTGGAAATAACATTAACTTTCATAGGATTGGAAGATACACCGCCCCATACACATAAATAGGTATTGTTAACATGTTTGTATATCAAATATTTTACGTACTCCACAGTCACCTAAAAACTTTCCCATATTGAACACTGTTAACTGATCCATATAATAGCTGATAAATGTCTGAACATTTAGTGCCCCACTGATCATAGTACAGTACGTGGTTTCCTTAGGCTGCATTCACACAGAGTAACGCCAGGCGTCATTTGTGTGTAATTTGTGTGTCTTTTACGGCCGTCATAAAACGTTTACATAGAGTTCTATAGGAAAAGACGGCCGTCATTTACAGCCGTCATTTACGGCCGTCATTGTAATGACGGCCGTAAATGACGGCTGTAAATGACGGCCGTCTTTTCCTATAGAACTCTATGTAAACGTTTTATGACGGCCGTAAAAGACACACAAATTACACACAAATGACGCCTGGCGTTACTCTGTGTGAATGCAGCCTTAGTCTGCATAAAAGACTTTAAATGGAGCAGCAGCATTGACCTTCCATATAAAATCCTTCTCATTACATTTATGCAATAAGGAGAAAAGAAGAAAATGGGGGCCTGGAACCCTTATTGGACAGAGTGGTAGGGTTTCCTAGTAGTAGCTCTCCCCAATCTGACATTGAACATAAATGAATGGAATAAATGTTCCTTATAGGATTACCATCTTATCAGTTTTAGTAATGTTTTCTATGGGCTCTTGAAAGTAGTCTACCGTTACCAAAGTTGCTTATAAGATGTTGTTGTGATGTTTGGTGACAGTTGACCATACCTTTGTATCAAAGTGCAAACTTGCATTTTAGAATTTAAAATTTTATTCCATATTTAAAATGAACTCCTTGATGTACCCTAGACTGGTTTTACTGCCTGAAGCACCCATTTACTTTGTGGTCACATCCCAGTACCATACCTGAAGCTGACTGATATGCCCCACGGAAATTGATTTGCAGCAACCATAAAAGAAAATGCTGCAACAAGTATGGTTCTGCCTCAAATGCACCATCAGATTAATTGCATATGGAATAAAAATTGAATTTCTCAGCGACAGTTTTCACACAAGAAAGGCATGTCCACTATGTTATAACAACCTTACTATAGCATATAAGTGGTTTAGAAATAATTTTTGTGGTGGTAGATTCACGTTTGATCAACACAGTTGGTAACAATTATCTTTTTTTTTTTTTTTTTTTTTTTTAAATGTAGATTGTGAGCCCCACATAGGGCTCACAATGTTCATTTTTTTTCCCCTATCAGTATGTCTTTTTGGAATATGGGATGGAAATCCATGCAAACACGGGGAGAACATACAAACTCCTTGCAGATGGTTTTTTGCCCTTGGCGAGATTTGAACACCAGGACCCAGCGCTGCAAGGCTACAGTGCTAACCACTGAGCCACTGTGTGGCTCCGTCCTTACCTCCTATCTGTTATAGTCAAACAATAATTAGAATTATAAGCTGGCAATTACATTGACAAAGTGCAGTTTTCAACATTTTTGTATTGACAGTATGGGGGTGGGGGGTTGAAATACTACATTACTTTACAAAGCGTAGTCATGAAATTTAGATGTAGTGTCAAAACTGGTATTAAGAAAACCAGCTAAACCAAGCAGATGAAAATATTTAACTAAATTTACTTGTAATAGCTGGTTAAAACAACCACTATATTGCTGCTTATTAGCCAAGATCTGTTTGCAAAAGAATTACATAGTTCCACTTTTACTACATAAATTAGAATTTTATGACAAGAGTAAACATGGCTTGGAAGCTAATGTGCAACTTTCCATTTCGCACTCACCATTAACTTAAAGGAATTTTAATAGCATTTTTGTGTGGTCAATTTAATATTTTCAAACTATACTTATAAGTATAGCGGTACTACCGTAACGGGTGGTTTCCCTTTAACAAAAGGGACGAACAAAACCTTTTTCCTCTCTACAGAATACAAGCTAGGCTCCTCTTCTGTAGAGAATAGCAATAGGACTCCCATCATATGGTCTTTTTTTTACCTTATCTGAATGTTACTTATGTACAGTGAACTTTTCTGTAATCTCTATTGGACTACCAAAAAAAACAAAAAAACAAAAACAAGTACAGTTCTCAGCCATATCTGGCAATACCTGAGCTGAAAAGAGCATCAACATTACGTACAACAATTATATTATTCAAATGCAGGTTCCCATCACCACTGCTCTCTCTTGACTTGATGTGAACCCATGCAATAGGACTCTTGTCCTATCTTGTGGCTGGGTAATAAACTTTGCTTGTGGAAAACCCCTCCAAGTCTACAAAAAGTCTAATGAACATATTACTTCTACTGTTCCACAAAAGCAAAGCAAAACATGAGATCCTGTAACACCAATATACTGTATGTATTGCTTTAAAGGGAGTCTGTCACCAGAACCCAGCATAACAAAGTTGTGTTGCAGATGGACTCAGATGACTCTACCCTATCTAACCATGTTTACCCCATGTGAATCTATACCTCGATGGCCAAGATCTCGTAGATTTTGTCAATATGCAAATGAGCTATACGTGGTGTTGTCACTTTCCTCTTTGGAGTATTGACAGCATCCTCATTGATCCAAACTGCTCATTTGCATAATAACAAAAACAGCAATATCTTAACCACAGAAACACCGACTCGCAAGAAGAAAATACCCTTCAGGCGACAGTGGGGCTGGGTTGATATGCTGGGTTCTGGTGACAAACTCCCTTTAATGTCATAGACCACTGAAAATTTATAGAAGATGTAAGTTGAGGGAATAAACCTGTAACATGAGGTTCAGAACAACAAAATACCATACTAATATAAGTAAAAATCCTTTAAACTAGCATCAATACAATACATTAAAGGAGAGAGTCATGGTTTCACAAATGTCTTCTGCCAGTTGATTGAAATACAGACCACTGCTTGAAACCCATTACAGAACTGCATTGTATTAATACAAGTAAAAGACAAAATACGCTAAGACAAATGAAAGATTCCCTTCTCCTTTGTTCTGGTATCCAACCCCACTGAACACAGATGTTTTCAGGTTCTCTTAAAACAATGTAAAGAAGACATAAGACTCTGTTACGCTAGGTTCACACTAGCATTCAAGCTTCCGTCCTTTGGGTCGACTTGGAGACCTGAAAAACGGGAACCCTATCCGCTAAAAAAGCAGTTATCCATAGAATATAATGGGGTCCGCTGGGTTTCCGCCCAAATCAGCGGAGAGAAAAGTCTGATAGTCTGATGTGTGACATGTATATCTAAAGTGTTTGTGTGTATGGATGCATATATAAAACCTAGGGAATTCTACTATTTGTAAAAACAGGACAAAACTATTTCGCAATATCTAAATAATATACTTTGTGTATATTAAAGGATTAAGACACCATGGTGTTTTCATACTTCTCTCATATTATGGAATTACCATTAAGAATTTGTATTGCTGGAACTTTTCTGTATTTTACATCATTGTTAATCATGTCGTTTTCTATAAATTTTTCTGTTTTTTGCATTGAAAAGAAAACTTTTCTGTACTATTCTTAACACAAATTGTAGTAAAGCTAGTGAGCGCTCAGCATTTAACCCCATAAAATAGTTTCCAAAACATCCTTAAAAAGAGGACCCGTCATCAGGTCTGAAAAGCCTAATGACACCCTGATAAAAATGTTCAGACACTTTCAACATTTTGGTGTTTTGTTTATTTAATTCCAAAGTTAAAAACCCTTTTAGTGCTGAAGCAAATTAGGGTATAGTAGTCAGCTTGGTGGTAACACTGTATGATATATAAGCCATTTACATGTAAGCATCTGAATGGATTTGGATAAACAAAATATCAAATTGTTCAGAGTACTATTGGGTACCAAAGGAGTAAGTCATTTGGTTTTTCGACTTGCTGACAAGTCCCCCAAGTCTAGCTTGCACAATTTCACAGTGCATAGATATACAGAACCAAGCCAATGTTTAACAGTAGGGAATTTTTTTAAATAAAAAAAAAATACAGAAAATTATTTTAATCAAATATATTTTAGACATAACAATTAAGGTGACAGTCTAAACCCACAATGAAAGATTTGTTTTATAGTTTACACATACTATGTTGCTAATGAATATTTTACAAGTTACAGTACCACTTTACAGCAACTTTATAGCGTTAAGCATCCCAAAAAACAAACATTTGCATGGCATCTCCCTACATTTTGGAACTCTGTGGTACAATAAAATGTAAACATTTTATATTGCCTCTATTCACGCCAAGTATACACTTACATGTTGGAAACTGTACCACTGAACCAGAAAAAGAAAAAAAAAAAAAAAAAAAAAAAAAGCCTACAATACCCTAAAATTTTGGACCCAGAATTGCAGCATTACTGGAACATTGTGCCTGATTTGGAATATTTTTTACTATGTTTCATATAAAATGTGTCACCTCGGTCTAGGAGCAATAACAGACTGTGACAATAATATATTAGTAGCTTCCAATTTACTTCCTTTGGTAAGTAAAAAGATGAAACATTTTGACAGTGAAACTTGATCAAGACAGAACAGACTCATTTATTTTTATTCAGGGTGACATGTTCTATGTAAGAGCACTTCCCTGTAGTTTTGTAAAAAGCTGTATAGATAATATACAGTTTACTGTTAGCGTAAAGATTTTTATACAGCGCAGCATATAATCAATGTAAGAAATTCTGCCTAATTATACAGCAGTAGCCACCCTTCCTTGTACAGTAAAGTGATATTCAGCATGATTAATATGTTCAGTACGTCAACCTGCAGAAACATTCTGCATCAATGGACATTGTCCACCTAGTTTTGAAAAACAATAGTGTACCGTCTTAAGAAACACCACCTTCTATTTATTCAGGACTGCAACCCATTCTAGAAGGCTGGTATCTACAGCATTAGGGAACAGGGTTGATTGTACCACTCATAAAATGAATATTAATATATCATATTCAACTCCAAAATACCAACCATACACTACAAGATAATTACAGGAGTATATATAGCAGCTTTAAACTAGTACTGACTAAAAATGTTAGTGTGGTGGTATAGATGGCACAAAAGCAGTACCAGACACACTGAAGTTCCTTAAAGTGGGCCAAAACCACAAGAGTCCTTTCAGAATTAAACTCTGCTTGGGAGTGATCAAGTCATCAGGTTGGAAGAGCTGAGATTTTTTTAAACACAGCTATAATAGAAAATAATATTCTTTTCCAAATATAATTGCTCACACACAAAGGAATAATATTGATAAATGAATGTACCATCTTTGATATTTCCTATGCCCCCTACAGCTACTCCAACAAAAACATTAAAAAAAATAATAAAAGGATGATGGTATGATAATTAGTGACCTGGCCTTTTGAGGACATTGTTGTGAGAAATGCTGTTTGGCATTTAAGCGGCATACACTTGAGTAAAACATAATGATAAAAACATACTCAGAATGATACATAAAGATGTAGTATGCAAAACTCCTTACAGTGAACAGTTAATAACAAGTACCATGCATATGTTTAATAGGACTTAAGGCAAAGAGCAATTCTTCATGGTGTCAACCTCAAGATCAGCCAGCCAAAAGATTATTAAAATATTCACTTAATAACCCATTTCAAACCCCACCAAATACCTGACACTAGACCTCTGCATTAAAACATAATGCAAACTGTACACTGCATTACATTTCCATTATGAAAACGTATCTAATCAATAGTTTAAAAGGGAGAGCTCTGTAGGTTTATTAAGCTATCTGACTTTTAAGGACGAGAAACACACACAATATATACCTCACAATGCCTTCAATCGTCACGTCCTGAACAGGTACACTCACCCTCAAAAAAAAAAAAAAAAAGAAAAAAAAAGTGCTACATTGTGGTCAGCAGTTGTTATACAAACACCAACTGGCAAAAGAAATAGGTAGGGGAACTGCAGAGATCTGAAGGCTACATGAGTGGTATTGGAGAAATAACGTTACATCACATTTTTTTCCCTAATATTCCCAAGTTTTTTCAATAAAAGGAATGATGAATATCCCCTTGGAAACAATTTCTTAGTTCCAAATAATAATTGTATAGGGCATCTCCATTTCTGAGGTCAGTCAGGACTCCACGTTTTTAAACTTTTCCCAGGAGAGGAAAACTGAAGAACTGCAGTGGTCCTTCAACTACAGTATGATGACCAGACCTGGGAAAAAAAAGAAAAGAAGGAAAATATAAAGATGGTGCTGATCACAATTCAGTAGCAAACATGAACATACAAATGCAACAAATATTGATCACAAAACAGATTCCATTTTTTTTAATATACATATTTATAATTATTATTTAATTTAGTTTCCTTGCTGCTTTTATATATGAAAACTAGTCTGTTAAGGATTCCAAACCAATTCCTTGATATTAACCTCTGTAAATAAATCAAGAAAGCATACCTCCAACTATAAAACAGCTTTTCAAAAATGAACAGTACAAGTAAATAAGAAACTATGCACTATATCATGGAAAAATGCTTATTTCTCCATTTATCAGGCTTCTTTTCTAATCCCTGATTTTATAGATTTTTCTAACATAGAGGTTTAGGGAGACATTAAGGGGAAGAAGGAGCTACTGGAAGGAGGGGAAGAGAAACTGCTGCTGCTAGCTATTCTTAGTAAGTTAACTCCTATAGCTATACTATTGCTTACGCAAGGTTCACACCTGTGCTCGGGTCTCCGTTCTTTGGACCTGGTCTGGGACTCAAAAAACAAATACGCCAATACACTTAAAAAAAAAAAAAAAAAAAAAAAAAAAAAAAAGTGATTACCAGCTCTCCCCTTAGACTATAATGGGGTCCACCGGGTTTCCCCCCTGAAAAATGTGTAGTGAAAAATCCTGCTTGTATTTTTCAAGAGGAATGGGGAACAAAATCCCCGAGCACTCATTGAGTGCAGATGTGAATCCCGTCTTAGTGAGTTTACTCTCATAGTAGCAGTTGAAGCAATAAATAATGTACTAGCAGACTACAGCCTTCTCCTCCCACCTTTCCTCTCCATACATTTCTGTGTGCAAGGCTGGATACAAGTTATAATATACACAGTGGTAAACTTAGTAAAGGTGGGAGGAGGGGGAAAATTGCCTGTTAAGTGAAGAATAATGTATATTTCTTAAAGGGCTTTCCAGGATAACAATATTGATGTCCTATCCTATGATAAATAATCAGTTTACAGTCAATGAGGTTTGAATCCCAGCAACCCCACTGACCAGCTTTATGAAGAGACTGCTATATTCAGACAAATACTGCACCCTCTTCACTGCTTATCAAAAAGAACATATAAACACTGTAATATGGCTGTGCTTGGTATTTCAGGTCAGCGCCATTCACTTCAAAGAGCCTAAACTGCAAACAGGCCATGAGACAGATAAACATGATGTCACAGTCTTGTGAAGCAGAAGCCGCTTCACCCACTACTGCTTCAAACAGTTGATGTTAATGATAGCAAATTATCCCCTATGCATAACCACTCAGATCCCACTGACCAGGAGAAAAGTAGTGCATACATACCGCTACTCACTTCATTTCAATCAAAGAGCAAGAGATAGACTAAGTGAAATGGGGGTCTGAGCAGTCGGAACCCCACTAATCTGCAAAGTATCCTCTAGGGTAGGGGCTAACTCGCTTTTGGTGGGAAAACCCCTTTAAGTATTGCCATTAGCACTGAATTTCCCCATGGTGCTTGTTAAAGCATTATCTTTTTAGTCTTTAAGAAGTTTGCTTGAAAAAGATCCATCTATTGTGAGTGTTGAAACATTGAGTCCAAAAGAAAAAAAATAAATAAATATATATTTCCATTGGATGTGGTTTCTGCTATATCTGTACCTTGGGGCTATAAGTCAGTCTCCCACTGGGCATATTACATGTTTTTTTCAACTGGTCAAAAAAATACTTACTTCTTATCTTGGCTCAGTACTATGGTTTGGGATCCACTGTCCATGGTACACTTCCATGAGTGGCTACAGGCTCTTCACATTCTGAAGACTCTATCTGATAAGCGAGATGTATACATATATATGTTATGAAACATGCTTTAGCAACCAGATCATTTTACCTATTTACATAATACAGTTTTGTTTTTTTTTTACATTTAATTATTGTTTATGTTCTAAGCTTGCTGACATTGATAAATCCACATAAACAAAAAGGACAACAAAATCTCACAGAAAAAACACATCTAACACACACACATCTATCTTATCCAGGAAAAAAGAAAAAAAAAAAAACATTGCCTGGAAACATTTCCTTCCTAAGTTTTCACAAACTCATAAGCACCTCGTCCTCCTTAAAACTTGTAACTGGTTTCAAAGTGATTACCATATATACTCGAGTATAAGCCGACCCAAATATAAGTCGAGGCCCCTAATTTTACCACAAAAAACTGGGAAAACTTATTGACTCGAGTATAAGCCTGGGGGGGGGGGGGAGAGAGAAATGCAGCAGCTACTGGAAAATTTCAAAAATTAAAATAGTCGGAGTTTTTGGGTGCAGTAGTTGCTGGGTACTGGGAAAGGGGAGTGGGTGTTTTGGTTGTCTGTCTGCCCCTTCCCTGAGCTTGAGGACTGTTTTTTTTTTTTTTTTTCCCACCCCACTTGGAATTCAGTCTGGCTGAATATAGGGTATCTGCAGGGTATCTTCCGACGGAAGAGGAGCACTGCAGATAACCTATATCGGACTGCGCTGGGAGGCACTGGAGCAAGGAGTATGATTTTTTTTTTTTTTTTACCACCACCGCCTGAGTTATAAAATAACTTTTTTGTCCATTTTTGCCTGGATAACCGCTTTAATGTAATTTGGTCATCGCCCTTCTACCCAAAGAGAGAATAAAAAGTGATAAAAAAGTCATATATAATAAAACTTGATACCAATAAAAACTACAACTTGCCCCACAATTAAAAATCTATACATATCTCCATCAACATAGCAGTAAAAAAAAGTTATAGGCATCAGAGTATGGTGATCCCAGGAAAATCATACATATTTGAAAAATTACATTTTATTAGTTTACGTGACAAAACATAACACAAATATAAATATGGCATCATGGTAATCATAATGACTCGATGCACAAAGTTGCCATGTCATTTTCAATGAAAAGTGAACACTATAGGAACAAAATAAATGAACTAATGATAGAATTGTGGATTTTTTTCACATACAACCTCCATGAACATTATTAAAAGCTAATCAAAACTTTTATCTAGCTGCACCGTTGCTCTGGAATGCTTTACGCCAGACAATTAGATTAGTTCCCAACTACAGCAGCTTCAAAATAGCCCTAAAATAGCATCTGTTTAGGCAGACTTATCACGTGACCTGACACCACTGTATTACACCAAGCTAACATTTTTTATCCTAAGCTATCTTTCCTACTCTATTCCTCAGATCCTGTCCCCTCCATCTAGAAGTTACTCTGCACTCCATGTATTTAGTATTTGTATATTCACAGATGGAAACTGGTGAATGGCTCATACAGTTCCCATTATATAACCTTATTTATTAATTGATAGCTGAACCATTGTACTAAACAAGCCCTCTTACCTTTTGTGTTTCCCTATTTCCTCACTGATTGTAAGCTCTCACTTCTGTAGTTTGATACGTTGATTCTTTGTTATTGTAAAGTCAAATACTGTTTGTTCATGTACCCTCTGAATTGTTAGGCCTGGGTTCACATCTGGATTTGGGTTAATGCGTATAGGTTTCTGTTTAGGGTGTCCCCCCAAGTCAAGCTGTAACCCTTGTGGTCTTTTTCATACATGCAGACTGGACCCACATTTTTCAGGCTTTGAGTCTAGTATTTGCTTAACTAATATTATTCTTCATAGAGGGAGCTCTAAATATCAAGGTCCATTATTCATGAACATATGTAAAACTGTTATCCATTACTCACATTCTGTCGCCTTATACTGCCACGTGGTTTAGGTATGGGTTTTGAAGATCGAGAGACTACTGCTTCAGGATGACGGGATTTCTGTGCCTGTATTGCCAGTTGATATGCAACCTCAAATGCCTGACCTAATGTAAGAATGATTTCATAGGCTTGGTTCTGTAGAAAGAAAAATGACAAATATGAAATAAACATAAAAATATAAAAACTATATAAAAAATAGTGATAACACATTGAGCCCGATGGACCCTACTGATTAAAATGGGTGTCCTTTGTTACACTAGGTTCACACCTGCGTTCAGGGTCTCCGTTCTGTGGTTTCCGTCTTCTGCATGCCAGAAGACGGAAACCACAGATCGGGTCCGGCCAAGAGCGGCGGTGAGCGTTTTATGCTCTCCGCCACAAAACCGTTTTTTTTAATCCGGACACAGAGTCGGACATGCAGTACTCTGTGTCCTGATTATAAAACCCGGTTTCGCGGCGGAGAGCATAAAACGCTCACCGCCGCTCATGGCCGGACAGCTTTTTCACCCATTCAAATGAATGGGTATGAAAAACTCCTGCAGGTTTCCGTCTCCTGCTCTGTTTTATGCAGGAAACGGAAACCTGCAGTACGGAGAGCAGAACGCAGATGTGAACGAGCCCTTATAAAAATGAATCAGGTGTAGGAAAAAAAAATTCTCCATGCAGGACTTATTGCTCAGCCGATTTTCAGGTAGACACTGCAATGACCTGAAGACACTTGTAGACATCCTTTTTCACATTGAATTTAAAAGAAGGTAGGAACTGGACCATTCATTGAAACGAAAACGCAAACTTGGAAGCAGAAATATCAGACTGGAAGAATCATATATGAATAAGTGGCCATTTCATAATACTGTTTATGAGCTGATCATGAATATTTAATCACAAAGAAAATAATGGATTAACATATAGTTATCTCACCACATCAGCAGTGCAGAACACATGGCAGTAATGATGGCTGGTCTGCAGATCCTTTGTGATGTATGCAAAAGTACACAGATCTTCAGGATCCTGAGCTGCACAAGATATGTTGCGGATTTCATGTTCTGCAATTACATTCTGAATGGAATGAAAGAAATTCAAGAATTAACTCTCCTCTGTGACAAAAAGTGATTTACACTTAAATTACATGTGTTTGAAGTATTACTCACATATTGTTCAATGTTCTTATGCATACAGTGAGGAAGATTCATTAAGACCAATGCAGTCAGACTTGAAGTCTCCTACTCAAGTGCAAAGAGTGCTTAATTCATGATGATGCTGCATCTGAGAATTCTGTAGACTTCTATCTTTGCACATTCAAATGATTTTCAAAAGGCCATGGATATGTCTTATGTAGTAGTACATTCACAGGCTAACTGAGTAAGACTAAGCAAATGACAGCTATCTTCCACACATTTTTATGAGCCACAACATTTATGAAGCAAAGAGGGTTCAATGATGTGAGCCTGGTCACAGGACACATGCAAGTCAGGTGACCAACGCCACCTTAACTCACATTTAATTATATTATGGATGAATTGGGGATTGACCCTGCATGTGCCCTGGAACTACGTCACAAAAGCGTGTTTGGAAGCTCTAAAAATTACTGTCATTAATTTAATGCTGATTTTCCTGCTGACAGACCATTTAATACCATATAAACATGTATATTAAAAAATAATATGGCATATTTTTTATACATATAAAAATTACATGTAAATCTCACCTTTTCAGCAGACATTTTAAAGACGACCTTTCATCAGATTGGACACAGGCAGTTCTATATACTGCTGGAAAGCTGACAGTGCGCTGAATTCAGCGCACTGTCGGCTTTCCCGATCTGTGCCCCGGGTAAAGCGCTATCGGTCCCGGTACCGTAGCGCTTTACAGTCAGAAAGGCGTTTCAGACAGTTAGCCAGGGACATCCTTCTGCCCAACAGCGCCTATCGTGCTATACAGAGTGAGCGATGAGGAACCCGTTCCTCCCCGCTCCACAGTACAGCACGATAGACGCTGCTTGGCAGAAGGGCATCCCTGGCTAACTGTCAGAAACGCCCTTTTGACTGTAAAGCGCTACAGTACCGGATCGATAGCGCTTTACCCGGGGCACAGATCGGGAAAGCCGACAGTGCGCTGAATTCAGCACACTGTCAGCTTTCCAGCAGTATATAGAACTGCCTGTGCCCTGGACCATGAAAGGTCCTCTTTAAGATGGGACATCACAGTGTGTAGATCTGTTATGTATGCAGCAAGAGTTTGTAAACAGACAATGACATGTTGATTAGAGAAGAATATCTGACAGAATATCCATTTGTTCTAACTAAGTAGGAAAGTTGAAGCCCACTGTCACGGCTGCTCACATATATCTGTTTGGACCAGACAATACTGCTCTGTTGTCCAGAGTTCAAGAGTGTCTACCAGCCACTCTCCTACTTCTCCTTCCATTCCTTAAATTTTTCTTCCCCCTACCTTGTACAGGCCCCATATTCAACCCATGTAATAAAATCACACTTACCTCAGTTCATTGCCTGAAGATCACCATCAATTCTAACCTATCCTTCAAGCCTCACTTCCAAACTCTCAACACTTCCGGCTGCCTCCAAATCAACAACATTCATTGCAGTCATAATCTCCCACTTGGACTACTGTAACAACCTTCTCCATGGTCTCCCAACAAATGTTCTCGCCCCTTCTTCCCCCCTCCAGTTCAACCTAAACTCTGCAGCTCGCCTTATTCACCAGTTGCCCATTTTTCATCAGCTTCTCCCATCTGCCAATCCCTTCAATAGCTACCCAATGCACAGCACATAGTTTTAACCTCTTAGAGACACAGCCCAAAAGTGCGTTAAGGACCAGGCCTCTTTTTTCAAAACTGACATATGTCAATTAAAATGGCAATAACTGAGACGCTTTAACTTACACTAGTGATTTTGAGATTGTTTTCTCGTAACACATTATACTTCATGTTAGTGGTAAACACTAATCAATATTTTTGTATTTATTTATAAGAAAAAAAAATATAGGAAATTTGGAAAAAATTGCAATTTTCAAAATGTGAAATTCTCTGCTTTTCAGGCAGTCATACAACCCAAATACATGAATAAACATTAACTGCCATATCTCTGCTTTATATCGGCATCATCTTTTGATTGTCTTTTAATTTATTTTGGACGTTACAAGGCTTACAAGTGTAAGGGTGCATTCACACTACGGATACGCTGACTGATTCTGAACGTTAAAACACGTTCAGAATCAGCAAGTATAAAGCAGATCCCATTCATTTCAATGGGAGTCGGCATACAAGCCCTCCCCATTGAAATAAACGGGCAGCTTTTTTCTCTACGAGCGCTCCCATTGAAGTGAATGGGAAGCGCTCGCGTGTTTGGCTCGGAATGAGCCGAGCGCTTACGCCGTGTGAAGGGGCCCATACACGAGAGCGCTTCCCATTCACTTCAATGGGAGCGCTCGTAGAGAAAAAAGCAGCCCATTCATTTCAATGGGGAGCGCTCGTATGCCGGCTCCCATTAAAATGAATGGGATCTGCTTTATATGCGCTGAATCTGAACGTGTTTTAACGTTCAGAATCAGTCAGCGTATCTGTAGTGTGAATGCACCCTAACAGCGATTTTCCAAATTTCCAAATGTTCTCCCGCGCAGTAGGTCGCGGCTGTCCGGCGGTGCTCCGGCTCTCTCCGGCTCTTAGGAGTCTGAGCGGGGGAGAGTAGTAGGGCTCTCTTTAAAGGGGCATGTAGCTTCCCACCGGGTAGGGAAGAAATGGTTCCATTTTTAGCTCCTATGATTGGGGGAATCACTCTGGGGGTCACTTTTGGTGTCTTTTCGCTCATAAGCTGTAAATCTGGGGTGTCTCCTGATATCCGCTCACAGAGCTTACACGTTCCCTTCCTGCCACAGCCAGTTGTATTCTAATAACTTGGCGATTTTTGTGGGTTTTTGTCCTCACATTACTAGATGCTATATTTTCTTTATTTTTCTGGTGACGTGGCCATATAAGGGCTTGTTCTTTGCGGGATGAGATGCATTTTGTAATAACACCATTTTTGGGTATCTACAACTTATTGAATACATTTTATTAACTTTTTTTTGCTAATTCTGGCATTGTGTTTTACCTTTTAAATTTTTCGCTATGCAGTATACAGTACAACATGTGATCTTTATTCTGTGGGTCGGTACGACTACGGCGATACCTCATTTATATTATTTTTTTAGGTGTTACTAGTTCTGCAGAACAAAAACACATTTGGGGACATAAATCAAAGTTTTTTGCATTGCCATTTTCTGAGAGGCATAACATTTTTACTTTTCAGTTGACAGTGTTGGTTGGGGGCTTATTTTTTGCAGGACAACTTATGCTTTTTATTGGTACTGTTGTGGGGTGCATATGACTTTTTGATCACTTTTTATAGCATATTTTGTAAGGTAAGATGGCGAAAAATCACTACTTCCGGCGAGATTTTTCCTTTTTTCCCCCCATCATTCATCGTGTACATTAAATATTGTTTTAGTCTTATTGTACAGATTGTTACGGATGCGGCGATACCAAATATGCATTGTTTTTATTAATTTTTAGGTTTTTTTTTTAATATATATATATATATATATATATATATATATATATTTCATTTTCTATAGAAAGAAGGGAATTTTTGGGGCTTTATAACTTTATTAATTGTTTTAAAACACTATTTTTTTTTTCTTTACTTTTTCATGTGTCCCCATGGGGCTAAATGTTAACATTGATTTACAAAGCCATCTAGAACCTGTCCTCTCCATATCTGAGCAAATCTCCTGCTACGTACCCACACATAACCTATGATCTTCTCAAGACCTTATACTCTGCTCTTAACCATACTTCACACAACTGCCTCTAAGACTTCTTGCGTGTATTCAGCATACTCTGGAACTTGCTACTATGACACACAAAACTGTCAATCACAAGATGACCTTGAAGAAACACTGTCACGAACCTGCAACCTCCAATAGTACTACTGCTGCTACAACACTATCTGAATAGTGACTATCCCTCCTTCCCTCATAGATTGTAAGCTCTTGCAGACAGGGTTCTCTATCCTACCCTACCTTTTGGTCACCACATGTTGCCCTTGCACCTGTAATGGTCATAAATTGCACTTTGTAGAACAATCTATGGCAGGGATGGCGAACCTTTTAGAGATCGAGTGCCCAAACTGCAACCCAAAACCCACTAAATTATCGCAACGTGCTAACACAGCAATTTAACCTTGATACTGTGTGGATCCACAACTGCAGACTGTTACGGACCAGCAAAATACAGTCATGTGAATGGGGCTTTACCTAGCTCTCCATAATACAAGCAATGTTCACTATTTATAGTGACTGTGAAATGTTATTACAGTCTGTACTAATATCACATCTGCTATAAAACAGATGCTGTGCAATATAAATAGTGAAGGGGCTCCCACACAGTACAATCTGCCCTACAGTGGACCCAAATGGTACAATCTACTCCATAGTGGCCCTCATTTAGTATTATATACTTCACTTTGGGCCCCACTCAGTATTATATGCTCCACAGTGTCCCCCAATCAGTATTATATGCTGCAGAGTGGCCCCCACAGAGTATTATATGCTCGAAAAGTGGCCCCCATACAGTATTATATGTTCCACAGTGGGCCTGCACATAGTATTATACGCTCCACAAAAGACACCCTGTACCGCATTCCCCATTAATGAGTGATCTGGCCGATGACTCTGAATGCCATAGGTTCGCCAACACAGGTCTATGGCAATTAGTAGTCTAACAAATATATATGTATACAGTAGGAATTGTAGCATATAATCATTTTATATAATTTAGGAATAGGCATTTTGTATTATGTAAATGATTGTGGGCATCGTCACTCCATAGGGAGAGACCACCATAAAGGTGTGTGGAGTCTTATTAAACCATGAGTGCTCCACTGCAAAGGAACATGGGAAGAATATGCATATCTGACTTCCATGATGTAATTAGGATGTCAGTGCCTCAAGTGTGCACACCAATAGAGGGTGATAAGAATGTGCAAGTCTAACTTCCATGATGTAATTAGGAAGACAGAGTCTCAGTCAAACACACCTATAGAGGGCGCTCCCTTTAACATCATGCCAACCTACTCAGAGGCCTTTGTTTGCAAGTCAGATTTGCATATTCTTCCCATGTTTCTTTGCAGTGGAGCGCTCATGGCTTAATAAGACTCCACACACCTATATGGTGGTCTCTCCCTATGGAGTGACGAAATCCCCTTAACCCTGTCTAAGCCTCTCACCTCTTATCTTATCTTATGGTAGAGTTGGAAGGGACCTCAAGGGCCATCGGGTCCAACCCCCTGCGAGTGCAGGTTTTCCTAAATCATCCCAGCTATATGTTTATCCAGATTCCGCTTGAAGATTTCCATTGATGGAGCGCCCACCACCTCCCGTGGCAGCCTATTCCACTCTCTCACTACCCTCACTGTCAGAAAGTTTTTCCTAATGTCTAATCTGTATCTCTTTCCCTTTAGTTTCATCCCATTGCTTCTTGTACTTCCTTGTGCTAATGAGAATAGGGTAGATCCCTCTGCACTGTGACTACCTTTTCAGATATTTGTAGACTGCTATTAAATCTCCCCTCAGCCTTCTCTTCTGCAAACTAAACAATCCCAGTTCTTTTAGCCGCTCCTCATAGGACATGGTTTGCAGACCTTCCACCATTTTGGTTGCTCTTCTCTGGACTTGCTCCAATATATCGATTTTTTTTTTTTACCTCAAATGGCTATTGCGCTGCTTGTAATGTGTAAATAGCATATAATAGCAATGACTCCTAAAAACCAAATTGAATTGTGTACACACATTAATAACAAGCTATATCTGTAAAATAAAAAGTAGCACATATTTATGCAAGCCAGTTCAATGGTATAATTACACAATCATTTACATGGGAAGAATATGCAAATCTGACTTCCATGGTGTAATTAGGATGTCGGTGCCTCAAATGTGCACACCAATAGAGGGTGCTGACTAAGAATGTGCAAGTCTAACTTCCATGATGTAAATAGGAAGACAGATCAGTCCTCTCTACGCCAAGCTGATGAGATGCAAATACATCGAAACGGCTGTCCTTGGCTGAGAATACTGTATCTGGTATAATCCCAACATCATTGCAAACAAAGGCCTCTGAGTAGGTCGGCATGATGTTAAAGGGAGCGCCCTCTATAGGTGTGTTTGACTGAGACTCTGTCTTCCTATTTACATCATGGAAGTTAGACTTGCACATTCTCAGTCAGCACCCTCTATTGGTGTGCACACTTGAGGCACCGACATCCTAATTACACCATGGAAGTCAGATTTGCATATTCTTCCCATGTAAATGATTGTGTAATTATACCATTGAACTGGCTTGCATAAATATGTGCTACTTTTTATTTTACAGATATAGCTTGTTATTAATGTGTGCACACAATTCAATTTGGTTTTTAGGAGTCATTGCTATTATATGCTATTTACACATTACAAGCAGCGCAATAGCCATTTGAGGTAAAAAAAAATAAAAATAAATCTCTCTCTCTCTCTCTCTATATACATATATTTATTTGTGTTATGCAGATAGGTATTACATTAATTTTTCACTAACCTGATTTGAAGCATCAATGAACTTCACACCCTTATAGCTTATGGAAAGGGTAATCCTTGGAATTTTCTTCATATGCTCTGTTGACTTCTGCAAGTACATTTATGACAATCTGTACATATCAACTAACACTACATCTTTGTAACAATTAAAATGTGTAATGTGTAATTAAAATGTGCCACACACAAACACAAAAAAAGCCTCACCCTCATTTTGGCACAAGCATCTTGAGTAGATTCTGTCCCTCGTAGATCTTTTATAAGCATTGATCCTAAATACTGTTCAAGGAATATAGGAGAACAAAAAAAAAAAAAAAAACCGCGAAAATAAAATAGTTTAATATATGGCTGTAATCAAGTTGCCAGCAAGTTTGTAAAATACACAACCATACCACACAATCTGTGCTGCTCTATGCCTGTTTTTGTCTAACCTTTAGATATAGATAGCTACAGTATATACAAACATTCATACACCTTTTACAGTTTCCTTGGAACTGTTTCTTTTTATTTTTTATTTTCTAAACAAATTAGTTGAGAGGGTTATTGTTTTATCCACTGGACACCCACCAACAAAAATACCAAACAGATGCTACTATTTAAAGAAATACATTTCAAATCTTTGAAAATGACTAGAATCAAGCAAGTATCAAGCAAATAATTTTAACCCCTTATGGACGGGCCTAAGTACCTTAAAGGGAATATATCATTGGCTATAGTGATTTTTAACTAAGCATATATTTGCATAGCCTTTAGAAAGGCTATTCCAGGCATATGTGTTATTCCTTAATCCTCCCAGCCTGCTTTTATGTTCTCAAGAACATCTCAGAAATTTTGGGGTGCACCCTGGAGGCTTGTGTGATATGTGTAAAGAAGGGGGAGGTGAGAGATTCATGTCCCCTCCATCTCTTCCCCCAGATTCATGTCCCCTCCATCTCTGCCCCCAGATTCATGTCCCCTCCATCTCTGCCCCCAGATTCATGTCCCCTCCATCTCTGCCCCAGATTCATGTCCCCTCCATCTCTTCCTCCAGATTCATGTCCCCTCCATCTCTGCCCCCAGATTCATGTCCCCTCCATCTCTGCCCCCAGATTCATGTCCCCTCCATCTCTGCCCCCAGATTCATGTCCCCTCCATCTCTGCCCCCAGATTCATGTCCCCTCCATCTCTGCCCCCAGATTCATGTCCCCTCCATCTCTTCCTCCAGATTCATGTCCCCTCCATCTCTGCCCCGATTCATGTCCCCTCCATCTCTGCCTCCAGATTCATGTCCCCTCCATCTCTGCCCCCAGATTCATGTCCCTCCATCTCTGCCCCAGTGTCATGCCGTTCTCCCCCCTCGCTTCGTCTGCCCCCAGTGTCATGAGCCCCTTCATTCCACCTCAATGTTTAAAGAGGATCTTTCACCATTTTGCCCACAGGCAGTTCTATATACTGCCGGAAAGCTGACAGTGCGCTGAGTTCAGCGCACTGTTGGCTTTCCCGATGTGGGCCCAGTGTGAAGAGCTTACGGTCCCGGTACCGTAGCTCTTCTATGGTCAGAAGGGAGTTTCTGACACTCAGTCAGAGACGTCCTTCTTCACAGCACAGCCAATCGCGCTGTGCTGTGAGAGCCGGGAGGAACGCCCCCTCCATCTGCTCGCAGTACTCGTCCATAGACGAGCATTATCAGGGAGGGAGGGGGGAGTTCCTCCCGGCTCTCACAGCACAGCGCGATTGGCTGTGCTGTGAAGAAGGACGTCTCTGACTGAGTGGCAGAAACTCCCTTCTGACCATAGAAGAGCTGCATCCATTCATTCTTATGGGTGCGTGATAGTCGAAACTGCTGTTCTGAACAGTACTCACTCATCTCTACTAAAGAGACATTAGCATGCATTTATCACAATCCCTGACTTGATAGCTGCGTTAAGCAGGGTACAACGCTGATGAGGCCGGAGCACCAGGAACAGGTGTTACAATGACTATCAGATAATGCTTCCAGCTGCTTTTCCACCAGCCAGTCAGCCAGCCACTACCTCCAGTAGTGTTCATACCCAAGAGTCTGCCCCTACTTCCTCCCAACATGTCCAATCTTCCCAGCAGAGTCATCCCGCCCTTGCCCCCTCTCAGGAGCTACCAGAATAATTTCTGTGTCCTGATGCCCAAACACTGGAGCATCCGCCCAATATACCTGTCCCATAAGGGTATGAAACAAGGTCTAAAATTCCCACAGAGTATATACCATATTTGCTCTGCGCACTACCTATATACCGTCTCTGTATACTTGCAAAAGATTACGCTTGTATACATCCCTTTGTGTGCCCAATATACCTGTCCCATACAGGTGTGAAGCAAGGGGTATACTTTCCATCCAGTAGACGAAGAGAACGAGGACAGAGGCGTAGAAATCCAGCTGGGGGGCCCAGGCCACGGTGAAGCTACTGCGGATGCAATGCCTACTGGTGAGGGGCAGCTAGCATTGTGCTCATCCACAATCCCTGGCTTGATGACAACATTAAGCAGGGTGCAGGGTACAACGCTGACGAGGCCCAAGCACCAGGAACAGATGTTTCAATGGCTAGCGGATAATGCTTCCAGCTGCATTTCCACCAGCCAGTCAGCCACTACCTCCAGTCGTGTTCATACCCAAAAGTCTGCCCCTCCTTCCTCCCAACATGCCCAATGTTCCCAGCAGAGTCATCCCACCCTTGCCCCCTCCCAGGAGCTGTTTTCAGGTCCTTTCCACTCTTCGACTCTGTTCAACCACTTCCCGAATCCCAAGAGCTAACAGACAAAGTGTGTTTGTCCTGATGCCCAAACACTGGAGCATCTGTCATCTCCTGCCGATTTTGTGGTTGTGGTCCTCAGTGATGATGATGAGACACAGTTGCCATCAGGGCAGGCTGTAGTTATGTGCAGTTTGCAGTAAGAGGAGAGTGAGCAATTGGAAGAGGAGGTAGTGGACAACGAGGCCACCGACCCAACCTGGACAGGGGTGATGTGTAGCGGGGAAAGCAGTGTAGATGTAGAGGCAAGCGCAGCACCAAAAAAGGTGGCTAGAGGCAGAGGCATGTCCAGAGGCACAGGACAGCTGCTTCACAGAAGCCAGCCCAGAGCCAGCAAGGCCCAAGATGTTCCCTGTATTAGCCACTCGCCCAAAAGTCACCCATCGAGGCCATGTCCCTCGATGGTGTGTAGATTTTTCAACGTATGCGCGGAGGACAAACTGAGTGCAGTTTGCACACAAACGCAGGACAATAGTCATCCGGCATTGTCGACACTGACTCTTCCACGGTTTCCAGTGCTGGCGCTGCAGTCCAGACCAACAGATAGGACACCTCCACATCTGCCTCTGACACTTTGGGGACTTCACCCTCATCCTCCCCTTTTCCTGCCTCTACTCCTTTTGCCTGCACCATCATGCGCCTCTTCCCAGCAAATCTCCATTTCCCAGGAGGTGCAAAGGTTTTTAAAAATCTACCCCAATGTGCCTGAGCTACTGGTGAAAATGCACCGCTTGTGCGCTCACTTTCGTAAGTCTACATTTGCCGTTGTTAGCCTGAAAACACTCCAGCAACGCCTACATCTGCCTGAACACTGGCTGTTGTGCGACGTCACCACACGCTGGAACTCCACATACCATATGTTGAGCAGGGTGTTTGAACAGCAGAGACCTTTGATGAAGTACCATCTCAAAAACCCAAGGGTTCCTCAAAGTCAGCTCCCTCAGTTTCTGGACCATGAGTGGCCATGGATGGCAGACTTGTATGCCATCCATGTATATGAGATACTACGCGTCTTTGAGGAGTCCAACAAGAGGGTCAGCTGTGACGACGCATTAGTGAGCGTAACCATCCAGCTCCTCTGTGTGAAACGAGAATCCCTCATTGCAATTAGGGATAACGCATTACACGCTGAGGAGTCCGGGATAAGCAGACCCATCACAGCTAGATACTCAGCGCACACTCCTGTCAGCTTCTCAGTGTTGAATGATGGGGGAAAAGGAGGAGGATGAAGAAGTGGCAAATGATGTCATTCTCACAACACAAGGCTAGCGGGGAAGTTCAGGGCATCCCATTGCTTCAGCTCGGTTCGGGAGAAGGGGAGGAGGAAGAGGAGTAAATTGAGAGTGACCCTTCCGGTGGGGGCAGCGAAATCATGTTAAGTAACACTCTGGCACACATGGCTGACTTAATGTTGGGCTGCTTTTCAAGTGATAACCGCATTGCACACATCATGGAGAGCAACCAATACTGAATTTTTTCAATCCTCGACCCAGATATAAAAAGAACATCTTATCTTTCATTCCAGTAGAGGGGAGGACCAATCACATAAATGTTTGCCTCAAGCAACTGGTGCAGAATATGATGGAAATGTTTTCATCAACCCTCACAAGCGACAGAGATGAGAGTTCCTCCAAGAGGCTAACAACTGCCATCTGGCCCACATCCACCAGAGGAACACTCTCCAAGGTGTGGGACAAGTTAATGGCACCTCCACGCCAAACTACTGCCACTGAGGGGCCTAGTGTCACCAGAAGGGAAAAGTATAGGCACATGTTGCGGGAGTACCTGGCCAACCACAGCCTGTCCTCTCCGATCCCTCTGTGCCCTACACGTATTGGGTGTCGAAGTTAGACCTGTGGCCTTTAAAGTTAGCCTTTTTGGTGGGACAGAGTATACACAAAGAACCACATCTGTCACTTGCTGAGCGACTCTTCTACTTGTAACTTCATAATTGAACGTGTGTGTATGTTTTCTTTTGCATTGAAGTTTGATTTCTGTTTCCTATCTTGTCACAATTTTGGAAGAATGAAAACTGGTCAACGATTTACTGTAGTTATGTTTTCTCATAGTATGTTAGATTATCAATAGAATATGAATAGATGAGAAATAGAATATCAATAGATTTGTATTTGATTTTATTGAGAGTTGCTGAAGAATGGAATGTAGAAAAGATTTTCTTCAAAGATAATTTTGGAATTTTTAAGGACTGGAGTTTTATAGTAAGTCTTCTCTTCTCAGAGCCCTTAGGCCCTTGGGGTGTCAGTTGAGCCTTGCACCAGCAGTGTTTACATTTTTGCCCCTTGGTGTGATTTCAGACTTGCACCAGCAGTGTTTAAATTTTGAGCCCAGTATTATGACAAAGGAGCTACTACTTTCTTTTTTTTATTAAGTCACACTGAAATTCCTCTAAAATGTTATCATGTAGCAAATAAAAATTTTTTAAATACATCCCCCCTTAGCTACCTATTTGACTGAAGTATTTTTGAAGTTTTCAATAATATAACAGATTTAAAATAGGTGACAGATATACTTCAAGGCTTCATGCACAGCAGAGTGTGTGCCATCTGAGTGTTTTCCACTGTCCTGTTCCAATAATTTAGAGCATTTAGACCTATTCAGATCCATCTTTTTAGCCACACGAACCCGAAAGTCCCAGAAGACATGTGCATAAAGTCTAAAAGTTTCCATGGTAATAATGAATAGAAAGTGAAAATTAAATTTTAAGTATTTTACACATGAAACTTCACAGATATTACTCACACTAGCTTCATAACCACATGACTCAAATATTAACTTTTCCGGTTGATGCTGCCAGTTTTGCAAGGGAGCATATGAAGTAGCCAAACTTGGAGGCCGCAAGGTTAATTTAGTTTCTTCCTGCACAAAAAAAGTAAAGGAAATAAAATAAAATTGTACCTACATATACCTGCAATTTTAAGTAAACAAGTAAATGTCAGCCAAAATAATTCTTCACAATAATTTCCCTTAGGGTGCATGCACACTACGTAACGCCGGGCATGTATGAGAGCCGTACACGCCGGCGTTACAGCAGGGCTGCCGAACACTTCCCATTCACTTCAATGGGAGAGCTCGTAACAGCGGCGTTTACGAGCGCTCCCATTGAAGTGAATGGGAAGTGTTCGGCAGTCTGCTGTAACGCCGGCGTGTACGGCTCTCATACACGCCCGGCGTTACGTAGTGTGCATGCACCCTTAGAAAGGAATGTATCAGTCACAAGCAGAAGATTGCATTCACCTTGCACACACCACTGCTGCATTTCATAAGAATACTCAGGAGTCCACAGCACTGAGATATGCTCGCATAAGTCAGGCGAGTTTAATAACTCTGCAGATAATCATTGTAAAGATTTGGTTAGCAACAGGATTATATGCATCCATTGCAATACGGAATAGGGATAATGGTGAAATACCAGTAAGGATTGGTTCACATCTGTGCCCCGGTCTCAGTTTTGCCGGTTTCCGTTTCCTGCCCAAAACTGGACAGGAGACGGACACTTGCAGTCAGTTTACAAACTCATTCATTTGAATGCGTTTGCAAAGTGTCCAGCCGTGAGCGTTTTGTGCTCTCCGCGGCGAAAACTTTTTTTTTTTTTTTTTTTTAACCAGACACATAATCGGACATGCAGGACTTTGTGTCAGGTTAAAAAAAAAAAAAAAAAAAAAAGGTTTCGCGTGGAGAGCAAAAAATGCTCACAGGCACTTACAGCCGGACATAGTCTGCCAGGTTTCTGTCTTCTGTCGGCAGAAGACGGAAACCTGGAAACGAAGATCGGGCGCTGGTGTGAACCCAGCGTAATTATTATGGATATTTAACACAGTGTGTTAAATTTACATGTTTATCATAACATTACTACAGTACCCATCTTATGATAATGATGATAATTAGGCTTATTCAAAAGAAGTCCATCTTTTACAAATCATATGGTATGGTACTCTCTTGACCAGACCTGGGCAAAGTCCGGCCCGCGGGCCATATCCGGCCCTCTGGCTGATTCAGTCCGGCCCGCACAACTTTGACTAGGGAGGCGTGTCTAGGGAGGCGTGTCTAGGGGCGTGTCTTAGTGCCGGCCGAAGATGGAGATGTGGAGCGTGTCATAAAGTACTGAGAGATGTAAGGTGAGCTGCAGGGGGGAGAGAGACAGAGAGAGAGAGAGAGAGAGAGAGAGAGAGAGAGAGAGAGAGAGAGAGAGAGAGAGAGAGAGAGAGAGAGTGTGTGTGTGTATATATATATATACTGTATATGTATGTGTGTCTGTCTATATGTGTGTGTGTGTCTATATGTGTGTGTGTGTCTATATGTGTGTGTGTGTCTATATGTGTGCCTGTCTATATGTGTGCCTGTCTATATGTGTGCCTGTCTATATGTGTGTGTCTATATGTGTGCCTGTCTATATGTGTGCCTGTCTATATGTGTGCCTGTCTATATGTGTGCCTGTCTATATGTGTGCCTGTCTATATGTGTGCCTGTCTATGTCTGTCTCTCTGTCTGTCTGTGTGTGTGTGTGTGTGTCAGTAACCTAGGGGCAGAGATGGAAGGGGAATGTTATACTAGGGCCAGAGATGGCAGATGGAGGGGGGGGACGGGACATGAAACTGGGGGAGAGATGGAGGGGGGACATGAAATGGGGAAAATAAAGGGGGATATGAAACTGAGGGAGAAATGGAGGGGGGGACATGAAACTGGGGGTAGATGAAGAGGGCACTTAGACTGGGGGGACATTAAACCGTGGAGGAAGTTGTAGGGGGACTTGTCTGCCTCTAGTTGCCCCCAGTTTAATATCACCCTCCAGCTACCCCCACTGTTTAATGTCCCCCTCCAGCTGCTCCAGTTTCGTGTCCCCTCTAGTTTCCACCAGTTTATACTGGGGCACCAGGAGAGGGACCTAATACTGTGGGGCAGTTGGAAGGGAACATTATAATGTGTGGGGGCATATAGTGTACGGGTGACTGTAGGAGGATTATACAGTGTGGGGGCACATGGAAAGAGGATTGGGAATGGGCGGAGTCAATGTAGAAGTGGGTGGAGCTAAATTTGTCGTGGCACGGCCCTCTAGCATAGTTTCAATTTCTTATACGGCCCCATGGGAAAATTAATTGCCCACCCCTGCTCTTGACTTAACCATTGGATATATACCCTAACCATAAGCACCTCAGACATTATTACTGAGAAAGACTCAAGCTCTAATTACACAGGGGAACAAAAAAAAATAATATTTTTTCTGTTGAGTTAAATTTTTGAGCTGTTTAATACTGAAATTGACATGCTGAACTCAAATCTGCAGTTACTTATCTTCTATCACGTAAAGTTTTTTTCTCTACAGCGTATCTTGATGTGACCACGCAAGGCTATTTGGTAACGCATGCGACAAGGTGGTGGGAGGTTGTGCACCTGTCTCCTGCGCGCGTGGTGATGTCATAACTGTCCCGACTGACTGGGAGAAGACGCTGAGAGGTGAGTACTCAGTGTCAGGCTGTGGGGAGCGCCATGGTTACTATACTGTGCGGGCGGGGGTGCGATAGGCAGTATACTGTGTGTAGTGGGGCTGCAATGTAGCACTGTGTGTGTAGTGGCGGCTGCAATGTAGCACTGTGTGTGTAGGGGGGGCTACAATGGGGAATGTGATTGTGATAGAACAATGGGCAAGCTTTCTGCCCTGCGCTCCAGACATCCTGTGTCCTGTTCTAGTCTAGTCTACTACTACAGAATAGAACAGAGCAGGCCTCGCACACGGATCTGTTTTCACGGTCGTGTGCGGGAAGCCTTAAGTATATTAGTCCGGCCCTCTGAAACCATTCCAATTTCTAATGTGGCCCCATGGGAAAATTGCCCACCCCTGGTCTAGATAGCTATCGTTTTCCAAATTTTGTTGTGAGTTCTTGTTTGTAGACAAGCAGTTAACAGAATTTATTCTTTTATAGACATAAGTACTTTTTGCTTTCCATTCGATCATGTCTGCGGCTTCATCTTCTTGTCGTAAGTGCCTCAAAAGCCCTGATTCGTTTTGTTACATCTGTGGCAGTTTCACCATTCCAAGTCAAAACTTTACTACTTCTAAAACAATGGACCAAACTGAGCAATAAATAGCAATTGTAGGAAGAAAATAACTCTAGTATATTCAGATTAATTTCTGCTTCATTGTCATGTAAGTGTATATTTTGTAAGATTTTCACGAAATATGGAGGGTATCCTGTATCTTAAAAACTTGACGTGCTAGAGAAAAACGGGGGTCATTTTTGGAACCAAGAGCTAAAAGTAAGTCTGAAACAAGTGTCAGACCTAAGTCAACAAAAATTGTGTTCCCCAGTGTTATCACAACATTGCTGTCTAACGCTATTAGAAAAAAAATCAACTAATGTGTACGTTTCTGCAAGGGGGCGTTCACACTTGCACTGCTGTCCGCCAGCCATGATTCTGTTGAAACTGCAGAAAAACAGCTTGAGGACTGCTTGCACAGGGTCAGTTTAAAAACACATTCATGTGAATGGGTTTTAAAAGCAATCCGAGGGTGTCCGTATGCAGCCTCTCTGCTGTGAAAACGCTTTTTTTTTTTTTTTTTTTTTTTGTTTGCAAGGACACAAAGTCGGACATACAGGACAACATATTGTGGACTGAAATTAGGTTTTCCTGGAAAAAAATACATTTCCAGTTTTCACCATAAGCTGTGCAAAAAAAAAAAAAAAAAAAGAAATCAATGCAATACTTGGAGGTTGAAAATGTTCATTACACTGAAATTAGGTTTTCCTGGAAAAAAATACATTTCCAGTTTTCACCATAAGCTGTGCAAAAAAAAAAAAAAAAAAAATCAATGCAATACTTGGAGGTTGAAAATGTTCATTACACTTCTGGATAAATTCTTTCAGTGATGTAGTTTCCAAAATGGGGTCACATGTCAGGGGATTCCCCTTTACTGTCATTTGAGGGCTCCGCAGAAGTTGCATGACATAAAAAAACCCCAAAAACTCTAAATCTGTGCTGTAAAACCAAATAACACCATCTCCCTTCCGTGTCAAAAAATCAAATAACATTACCTCCCTTCTATGCCCTGCTGAGTGCCCAAACAACAGTTTATACCCAATAGAACACTGATAAGTATGTTATACTAGCAGGAGGACCCGGCTTCGCACGGGTATATTACATTTTATGTTTGTGTAGTGGCCCCATAAGAATTGTCCAATTTCACACTGGTGTATTTTGTATGTGGTTTGTGTGTATCTCATTTTGGATATCAGTGAAAAACCTGTGATCAGTTGTTATGGATTGTTGGACTAAAGCTATATCTAATCCTTCCCCGTGTAGTACTGTGTTTAGACGCAAGTATCTAATCCTTGTTGGTGTGGTACTGTGTGCAGATGCACATATTTAATCCTCCGGCGTGTGGTACTGTGTGCAGATGCGCGTATCTAATCCTCCCCCATGTGGTATTGTGTGAAGAGGCACGTATCTAATCCTCCGGCAAGTGAAACTGTGTGCAGACGTGCAAATCTAATCTTAGGGCATGTGATACTGTGTGCTGACGCGCGTATCCAATCCTCTGGCGTGTGGTACTGTGTGCAGATGCGTGTATCTAATCCTGTGGTACTGTGTGCAGACGCGTGTATCTAATCCTCCCCGTGTGGTACTGTGTGCAGACGCGTGTATCTAATCCTCCCCCGTGTGGTACTGTGTGCAGACGCAGGTATCTAATCCTCACGTATGTGGTATTGAGATGCGTATGTAATTTCTGGCGTGTGGTATTGTGTGCAGAGGCATGTATATAATCCTGCCCCGTGTGGTACTGTGTGCAGACGCAGGTATCTAATCCTCACGTATGTGGTATTGTGTGCAGTGGCGCGTATCTAATCCTCCTTCATGTGGTATTGTGTGTAGAGGTGCGTATCTAATACTCTGGCATGTGGTACTGTGTCCAGAGGCACATATCTAATCCTCTCCCATGTGGTATTGTATGCAGTGGCGTGTATCTAATCCTCCGGTGTGTGGTATTGTGTGAAGACGCATATATCTAATCCTCTGGTGTGTGGTACTGTGTGAAGACGCATATATCTAATCCTCTGGTGTGTGGTACTGTGTGCAGATGCACGTATCTAATCCTCCCCCGTGTGGTACTGCCAATCCTCTGGCATGTGGTATTGTGTGCAGACACATGTATCCAATCCCCCAGCATATGATACTGTGTGCAGACGCACGTATCTAATACTACCGCATGTGGTACTGTGTGAAAACGTGCATTTCTAATCCTCTGGCGTATGGAAGTGTGTGCAGATGTGCATATCCAATCCTCTGGCGTGTGGTACTGTGTGCAGATGCGCGTATCTAATTCTCCCCATGTGGTACTGTGTGTAGATGTGTGTATCTAATCCTCTGGCGGTGGTACTATGTGAAGACATGCGTATCTAATCCTCCGGCATGTTGAACTGTGTGCAGATGTGCATATCTAATCCTCCCCTGTGTGGTATTGTGAGAAGAGGTGTGTATCTAATCCTCCCCTGTGTGGTACTTTGTGCAGACACACGTATCTAATCCTTCAGCATGTGGAACTGTGTGCAGACACACATATCTAACTCTTGGTCGTGTGGTACTGTGTGCAGATGCACGTATCTAATCCTCCCCTGTGTGGTATTGAGTGAAGAGGCGCATATCTAATCCTACAGCGTGTGGAACTGTGTGTAGACGCACGTATCTAATCCTACGGCATGTGGTACTGTGTGCAGACGTGCATATCTAATCCTCTGGCATGTGGTACTATGTGCAGACGCGTGTATCTAATTCTCTGGCTTGTGGTACTGTGTGCAGAGGCATTTATCTAATCCTCCCCTGTGTGGTATTGTGTGAAGAGGGCGTATCTAATACTACGGCGTGTGGAACTGTGTGTAGACGCGCATATCTAATCCTATGGCATGTGGTACTGTGTGCAGACGCGTGTATCTAATCCTATGGCGTGTACAACTGTGTGCAGACACACGTATCTAATCCTCTGGAGTGTGGAACTGTGTGTAGACGTGCGTATCTAATCCTACGGCATGTGGTACTGTGTGCAGATGTGCATATCTTATGCTCTGGTGTTTGAAACTGTATGCAGATGTGTGTATCCAATCCTTTGCCATGTGGTACTGTGTACAGACGCATGTATTCATTCCCCCAACGTGTGGTACTGTGTGCAGATGCGTGTATCTAATCCTTCGGCATGTGGAACCATGTGCAGATGCAAGTATCTAACCCTTCAGTGTGTGGAACTGTATGCAGAAGCGCATATTTAATCCTCTGGTGTGTGGGACTGTGTGCAAACGCGTTTATCTAATCCTCTGGCATGTGATACTGTGTGCTGATCTGTGTATCTAATCCTCTGATGCATGTATCTCAGTTTGGATATCAGTGTTGTATTGTGCATGTGGAGTGACCGTGTGTATTGCAGTTAAAATATGAGTGAAAGACTTGCAGGTTTGTATTGGCTAGGGGGGGTGGGGGGGTGGAATTGTGTTTGGAATGCTGTATCTCAGCAACAGTACATCCGAGTGAGTTGAAGTCTCGTCTTAAACTTTCCCAGATACCTGAAGTATCTCTACCAAATTTGGTGAAGATCGGTCCAGTCGTTTGGTTTGCATTAGAGAACAGACAGACAGACAAGAATGGAAGATTATGTAGATAATCTGTTTTCCCATAGTCCAAACAGCAGCGCAACAACTGGGGTATTCCTGCCCCTGCGAGCAATTAGGACAGGTGGAACTTTTATTCAATCAAAAGAGGAACGTCAAACAGCAGCGCAACAACTGAGGAGGTAGCAAGTAAATCCCCCCTAGGGTGGGACTTCCTGGCAAACTGATGAAAGGACCGAGTGGCCATAAGCCACCGCCTCCGCTGCAAACCGCTCCAATCTATAGTGTCTTACGAATGTCAAGTGCGAACTCCATGTCGCAGCTGAACAGATTTGATCCAAAGAGAATGACTGTCTCTCCGCACAGAAGGTGGCCACGGCACGGGTGGAATGTGCCCGGACAAAGTCCGGGGGTGGTAGCCCCTGAATCTGGAAGGCCTGAAAAATGGCCCCCTTGATCCATTGTGAAAGGGTACCCTTGGATACTCTTTCCCCATTTTTCCTACCTGACGCATTCACAAATAGATTCTCGGCTCTCCTCAATGCGCTAGTTCGTTCCAGGTAGATACTTAAACACATCCTTAAATCCAGGGTATGCCACCTTTCCTCCTCTTGGATCACTGGGGAAGGAAAGAAGGTGGGCAGTGAGATAACGTGGTTTATGTTCTGCCCAGAGGGCACCTTGGGTAAAAATCCCGGCAGGTACCTCAACTGGACCCTGTCCGGGAAAAACAATAAATAAGGCTCTGTAGCAGCCAAAGCCTGCAGCTACAAAAATGTCACCTTATAAGACATCCACTTCAAATCTGTCTCTTGAAGCGGCTCAAAGGGAGGCTCACAGAGTCCCTATAACACTGTGCCCAGATCCCACTGAGGGACTGGGCTGTAAACAGACGGGCGGAGCCTAGAGGCTCCTTTTAAGAATTGACTTACCAGGGGATTCTGGGATAACCTGATCCCAAGGACCGCAGACAACGCTGCCATGTGCACTCTTAGTGTCGCTGGAGCGAGCCCTTTATCCAGGCCACTCTGCATAAACTCCAACACCGACTCAATCTCTGAACCGGACCACCGGTTCTCCTCACACCATTGCTGGTAGATCCTACCAATCCTTACATAAGCTGTGTTAGTCGAATGTGCCCTAGAGCAAGCTAAGCTCAAACTGCTTGGTATAGTCCTCCATGTCCGTATAAAGCGCGGTCAACCTCTAGGCTGTTAGGTTGAACGTCCTTAGGTCCTGGCATAGCCGATTGTTCTGGGTTACCAGGTTGTGAAGAAGCAGAAGCCTCCAGTAGTTCCCTCGACTCATCTGCATGAGGTGGATAAAGCATGCCCTCTTCGGCCAGAACGGTATGATCGCGATGACCGATACCTGGTCTTGTCTGACTTTGGCCAATACCTTTGGAATCATGGGAAGTGGAGGGAAGATGTATGCCAGCCTGAACCTCCAAGGTATTGATAGGGCATCTACTGCCAAGGGGTTGTCCTCCTGGTAGAGGGAACAAAACCTCTCCACCTTGGCATTGTACTGGGTGGCCATCAGGTCCACCTCGGGGAGACCCCACATCCGGGTAAGTTGATGGAAAACCTCCTGGTTCAGAGACCATTTGCCCGCCACAGTCAGGCCTCTGCTTAGCTGATCCGCCAGTGTATTTAGATGTCCTCTTATGTGCACCGCCGTGAGATGACTTACATTGTCTTCCGCCCAGGTGAAGATCTGGTCTACTAACCTGAGATGGTGACCTCGTCCCTCTTTGCTTGTTCAGATACAGGACCGCTGTGACATTGTCTGTCCTGACCCTGACTGCTTTGCCGCGGAGCGTTCGGGTGAAATAACGTAGGGCCTTGAAGATTGCGCACAGTTCGCGCCAATTCGATGATTGGGACCTCTCCTCTGGCCCCATGTTCCGCTTGCTAGGGTCTCCCCCAGATGCGCCCCCCAACCGTGGAGGTAGGCAGATGTCGTCAACAGGGTCCAGACAGGCTGGACCGTGGACTTCCCGTTCTTCAGTTGGGACCACCACCGTAGTGACCGACGGGTTTTGACAGACAACTGGATAGGCATTTGCAGCCCCGCCTGGCTGCGGCTCCATAATTTGAGAGTTTCCCACTGCAATGGACACATGTGCCACAGTGCCCATGGAACTGCATCTGCCGCCACCAATCTTCATAGATGTTCTTACCTGAACTCTCCGTGTAACCGCGAAGTGATGTACTGCATCTCGAGGGATGCAGTACATCACCTGCATCTTGAGGGATGCATACCTGCATCTTGAGGGAATCCAGGATGAATCCTAGGAATTGGATCCGAGTGGACGGAACAATCACGGATTTCTGCCAATTTATGAACCAACCTAGTTCCCCCCGGAAGGCGATGGTGATGTTCAGATGGGCAGTGAGGACCTCTGCTGACTGGGCTTTTAACAGCCAATCATCCAGGTAGGGTACTATAAAGATACCCTGGAGCCGAAGAGCCGCAACGACCGGAGCCACTACCTTTGTGAAGGTGTGGGGGGCCAAGGAAATCCCGAACGGTAGAGCTGTGAACTGCAAATGGCGCAGTGTACCATTCAACACAACCACAATCCTCAAAAACCTCCTGTGCGGTGGAAATATTGGGACGTGTAAATACGCGTCCCTCAGATCTAATGTGACAAACCTGTCTCCGGGCTGCAGGAACGGCAATACTGACCATCCGGAAACAAGTCTTGAGGATATAGCGATTGAGAGCTCTTATATCTACCACCATTCTCCAGCCCCCTGAGTTTTTTAGTACCAAAAAAACTGGAGAATATACGCCGGTTGACTGCTCTTCCTGAGGCACCGGCTCTATGGCGCCCTTGTCCAGGTACTCCTGGACGGCCCTCTCTAAAAGAATTTGCTTGAGACCCAATAAAACACGGGTTCTAACAAACTTGTCGGGGGTTTTTTAAAATAAACTTTATTTTGTATCCTGCAGCCACCAGCTGCAGAACCCACGGATCCTGAATACAGTGAACCCAAGCTGGGAGAAAAAGAGATAAGCGCCCTCCTATGGGGATGGGGGGAATGGGAGCGGACGGTCAAGGAGGGGAAAATTGAATGTCAGAAGGTCGGCTTCTTCTTATCAGCCTCCCGGGTGAGACGCCGACCAGAGCCTCTGCCCCGAGCTCCGGGGCGCCTTTGATATGTTCCCCTTGAGGGGAAGGGTCTAAATCCTCGACCCCGAAATGAAGGGCCTGCCCTTCCCAGAGCTCCCTGGGGAAGACTCTTCCCCTTACTGTCAGCTAACCCCTCCATAATGGAATCAAGCTCCTTACCAAAGAGCCTACCAGGCTCAAAGGGGAGAGAGCATAGGTTGTACTTTGACGTATTGTCAGCCCTCCAGGGCTTCAACCAAAGGAGCCGTCTAGCCGCTGTGGCTAGCACCATAGCCTTCGCCGCGATCTTTACTTGGTATGATGCCGCCTCCGCCAGGTAGTCCACTGCCAAAGAGGTGGACGACAGAAAAGCCAGTAATTCGTCGCGTGGAACCCCCGCGTCAATATTTCTCCGGAGGGTTGAGACATTCGTCTTCAAAAACTGGACGACCTCGGTCGTTGAAATCCCCACGGAGGCCTGCGCAGCGGCTTAAGTATAAATTTAGCGTAGGGAACCCTGATAGAAAAAGAAAGGGTTAAGTATGTTATCGAGAGACCCACTGTCTCCCCACCTTAAGGTGGACACTTACCTCCGTGCGCCGATAAATTGCATCCTGTAAATTAGAGCCGTCCGCCGACGGCACCACTGTTCGTTTTGAAAGTTTCGAAACGGCCATATCGACCCTTGGGGGCGGACCCCAGCGATCAAACTGATCCTCCTCCACCGGGAAGAGGGTCCTAAACTTCTTGGAGACTTGAAACGACCTCTCTGGGCGCTTCCACTCCGCCTCCATGTTCTTCGCCACTGCCGGCTCCACTTTAAAGGACCTTTGTCCCTTCTGGTCCAGGTCTCCGTCACGCTCTGGACGCACCAGCTTCATCAGCCTCAGCATTTTCTCCAAGGGAAAAGACGGACCTGCACCTACTGACTCTTCATCTGAAGAAACTTCATCCATAATCTGAAATTCCTCGTTCAGAGGAAACGGACGGGAAGTGGACTCCAGACACGGTCTGTTCGTGAGATGGGCGATAGAATCCTTCACTTCACGCATAGACTCCTCCACAAAGCCTTTTACCCCGGAAATGACTTCATGGACCTGGGTCTCCTCCGCCCGTGGAGCCCTACACTGGCGACAGCGTGAATTCTCATATCCGTCCGGTAACGGAATATTGCAATCCTTACACGGTGCGTGCCTCTGCACAGACGTGGATTTCCTTCGTCTTCTCTCGCCAGAACTCGACGACGAGGATGAGGAAGACATCTAGAAAAGAAACCTGAATTATCAAGTGCCCCCCCCCCCCATACTACCTGACAGGGGATCCACAGGATACTTCCCAAAAAATACCTTTCAATCCACTCCAGAGAGTCCAGATACGCAGCAGTGAAGACCAAAGCTGAGCAAGTCTCAGAGCCTGAACCAGTCCCTGCAACACCTGAGCAGCGACTGACAGACAGAGGCTGCTTCCTTAAATATACCTCCCAGAGGGGAGGGAACAACAAGCCCCCCCCCCCACACTCCCAGGGGGGAGCGAGCCGGCCGAAAAAGGGGGGCCCTAGGGGCTCCATTTCTTCCCTACCCGGTGGGGAGCTACATGCCCCTTTAAAGAGAGCCCTACTACTCTCCCCCGCTCAGACTCCTAAGAGCCGGAGCACCGCCGGACAGCCGCGACCTACTGCGCGGGAGAACATGAGGCATCCGGCCTTGGCGCGCGAACTCAGTCCCGCGCATGCGCCGAACCCTGATGCTCAGTACAGGAGTCCGGGAAAGCCCGGCGCCGAAAGCGCAGACAGTCTGCAGGTCCCTGCCTGCGAACTTCAGCCGCACTCAGGTAAGCTGGTAGTTCTAAGGCCGGATGACACGTGCCGAAACGTGCGTCGGGTTAGTTGCACCCACATTTGCGGGCTCTTGCTACTTACTTCAACAATGGGTAAGAGTTATTTTCTCTTTCTCTGGTTACTTATCACAGACGGGCTTTAAAGTTCATTAACTGTGTATGCTTTATGTTTATCATTCTAAGTGGTCAGCACTGTCCTTTTATATCTCCTGAAATTTACATATGTTGTTTCTGGAGAATATACTCATGTTGTATGGAGATATTCTGTTATAGCCTGCCTCTATTAATCCTGGATATTTTAGGTTGAGGTATGGAATGTATATGGAATGGGCTGTATACATGTATTTAACTTGTGTATTCATTATGGTTCAGTGCTGTCACCTAATAATGTCCGCTGCATATAGTAATTTATCAATATTTATGCTCGCTAGTGTGGGTTGCATTTTGTCTGAATATTAGTGTTGTGTGTATTTCAATACTCTGTCATTACATGTCTTTTAGAATTGAGACTTTTTTCACAAATAAAATACATTATTATTATTCTCTTATTGTTGTGTATGTTGAGTATTTCAACCCATTGGGATTTTGTATCCCTTTTTCCCGTTTACATATTTGTGTTTTTGGTTGAAATATGTATCTTGTGATTGGGCCGACTTAGAAGAGTCGATTATACGTATCTAACTTTGTATAGACACTTTTTCGGAGAGAGCGAGAGAGAGAGAGAGAGACAGAGAGAGACTGACCCCCCCCCCCCATCCTCTCCCCACCACCTGTCCTGCCCAGCAGCAGAACAGAAGAAAAAACGTGGGAGGGAGGGGGTTAGTTGACCTCTTATAGGGGAGGTTCCTCTTTTGATTGAATAAAAGTTCCAACTGTCCTAATTGCTCGCAGGGGCAGGAATAGTTGTTGCACTGCTGTTTGACATATGGGGAATTCATTTTTATAATATAGAAAGACTAGAGGGAGGACCGGCTTCGCACGGGTATATTACATTTTATGTTTCTGTAGTGGCCCCATAAGAAATGTCCAATTTTGCACTGGTGTATTTTGTATGTGGTTTGTGTGTATTTCCATAAGTGTCATGTGACTATGTGTATCTCATTTGGATATCAGTGAAAAATCTGTGATCAGTTGTTATGGATACCTGGAGTAAAGCTGTATCTAATCCTTCCCCGTGTAGTACTATGGTTCGACGCAAGTCGCAGGTATCTAATCCTTGTTGGTGTGGTACTGTGTGCAGATGCACATATATAATCCTCCGGCGTGTGGTACTGTGTGCAGATGTGTGTATCTAATCCTCCCTCGTGTGGCATTGTGTGAAGAGGCACGTATCTAATCCTCCGGTAAGTGAAACTGTGTGCAGACGTGTATATCTAATCTTACGGCATGTGGTACTATGTGCAGACGCGCGTATCTAATCCTCTGGCGTGTGGTACTGCGTGCAGATGCGCGTATCTAATCCTCCCCCGTGTGGTACTGTGTGCTGAGACGTGTATCTAATTATCTGGCATGTGGTACTGTGTGTAGAGGCATGTATCTAATCCTCCAAAGTGTGGTACTGTGTTCAGACGCACGTATCTAATCCTCCCCTGTGTGGTATTGTGTGAAGAGGCGCGTATCTAATCCTACGGCATGTGGAACTGTGTGTAGACGCGCGTATCTAATCCTACAGCATGTGGTACTGTATGCAGACGCGTGTATCTAATCCTATGGTGTGTACAACTGTGTGAAGAGGTGCGTATCTAATCGCCTGGCATGTGGAACTGTAAGCAGACGCACGTATCTAATCCTACGGTATGTGGTACTATGTGCAGACGTGCTTATCTAATCCTCTGGTGTGTGGAACTGTGTGCAGATGCACGTATCTAATCCTCCCCTATGTGGTATTGTCTGATGAGGCGCGTACCTAATCCTACGGCGTGTGGAACTGTGTGTAGACACACATATCTAATCCTACGGCATGTGGTACTGTGTGCAGACGCGCGTATCTAATCCTCTGTTGTGTGGTTCTGTGTGCTGAGACGCGTATCTAATTCTCTGGCTTGTGGTACTGTGTGCAGAGGCATGTATCTAATCCTCCAAAGTGTGGTACTGTGTGCACACACGTATCTAATCTTCCCCTGTGTGGTATTCTGTGAAGAGGCACGTATCTAATCCTACGGCGTGTGGAACTGTGTGTAGACACGCGTATCTAATCCTACGGCATGTGATACTATGTGCAGATGCGTGTATCTAATCCTCTGGTGTGTGGTACTGCGTGCAGACGCGCATATCTAATCCTCCCCGTGTGGTACTGTGTGCTTAGACGCGTATCTACCGTATTTTTCAGACTATAAGACGCACTTTTTTTCCACCAAATTTGGGGGGAAAAGAAGGGTGCGTCTTATAGGCCGAATGTGGCGCCGAATGTGGCACCTGAATCCGCTGTACTAGAGAGACAGATGCCGGCAAGGGATAGATGCAGGTGTCGGGGCCTGAGACATCGCTACGCTCCTCTGCCCTGCATGAAGCCAGCAGCGGCAGCGGCGATGCTATTCCGCTCCTCCGTCCCCCCGCCGCTGGCTTCATGCAGGGCAGAGGAGCGCAGCGATGTCTCAGGCCCCGGCACCTGTGAGGGCGTCTATCCCTTGCCGGCATCCGCCTCTCTAGTACAGCGGATGCCGGGTCTGCAGTCTGTATTGGCGGCCCCTTCTCCCCCGGGGCCGGTCCCCACACCTGTGAAGTTGCAGGCCGGCTCCTGCGCGGCGATATCGCAGGAGCCGACCTGTTCGGGTGACAGCCGGGAGGCTAATGAGGCTCCCAGGCCTGTCACTGCTATATTAGTATTGCGGCTGGGTCTATGACCAGCCGTAATACTAATATACAGAATGTCCCATAGACGGCAATACAGTTGTATTGCCGTCTATGGGACTTGCAATCAAGTGACCGCAGGTTCAAGCCCCCGGGGGGGAATAAAATAGTAAAAAAAACAAACAAAAAAAAAACAAAAAAAAACCAAACTTTAAAAATATATAATAAAAATATGAAATAAAAGTTCTAAATCACCTCCTTTCCCTAGAATATATATGTGGCTGTTTATGTGAAAAGGGCCCACATTGTCGATATGGAGTTCTTGGTATCATTGTAACGGTTATGGTGTAACATTGTCCGAAACAGCAAAAAAATTTTTATTGAAAGCACAATTGACATATTTTTAAATAAAATTTTTGCATAAAACAAAATTGTGATTTTTTTTTACCCAAATATGTTTTGGACTATTTTCTCTATAATTAGTATCGACGATCTGGGCCCTTTTCACGTAAATAAACCAGCAAAAATATCGAGCCCTCACGTCTCCCCAACAATGTCTTGGGTCGTGATTTGCAACAGGTAAATCAATTATTTAGCAGCGCACTGATGCATAAAACTTAACATTTATTCATTATTATTATAAAAAGTGCTCACAAACAATAACTTTAAAAATTCCCCTATTGGAGATAATACATAGAAAAATGCTCATATGTGCTAATGAGCCCACAAAAATAGAGATTTTTTGGCAATGTCACTTTAAATGATAACCATAAAGCATACTGACCACCAACTGTTCGTCATAGTCTGCCTAGTAAGATGACAAAATGAACGGTCTTACCAGATGTCAGGAGTGGGAGTCTCATTCAGGACCAGGCCCATCACAGGAGGACGTTCAATCCCTGTTGTTTACCTGCCGATGCGTGCTAGCCCCCATTGACTCCCGCCCTGACAAGGGCAGTCCCAAACTAGTCCTCAAGCAAGACCCTAGACAACTAGGGTCTTGCTTGAGGGCTAGTTTGGGACTGCCCTTGTCAGGGCGGGAGTCAATGGGGGCTAGCACGCATCGGCAGGTAAACAACAGGGATTGAACGTCCTCCTGTGATGGGCCTGGTCCTGAATGAGACTCCCACTCCTGACATCTGGTAAGACCGTTCATTTTGTCATCTTAGGGTGAATTCACACTGAGTAAACGCTAGCTTATTCTGAACGTAAAACACGTTCAGAATAAGCGGCGTCTAAAGCAGCTCCATTCATCTCTATGGGAGCCGGCATACGAGCGCTCCCCATAGAAATGAATGGGCTGCTTCTTTCACTCCGTGCAGTCCCATTGAAGTGAATGGGGAGTGCCGGCGTGTACGCTCCGGCATGAGCAGAGCTTGCCGTATACGCCGGCACTCCCCATTCACTTCAATGGGACTGCACGGAGTGAAAGAAGCAGCCCATTCATTTCTATGGGGAGCGCTCGTATCCCCGCTCCCATAGAAATGAATGGAGCTGCTTTAGACGCCGCTTATTCTGAACGTGTTTTACGTTCAGAATAAGCTAGCGTTTACTCAGTGTGAATTCACCCTTACTAGGCAGACTGACGAACAGTTGGTGGTCAGTATGCTTTATGGTTATTATTTAAAGTGACATTGCCAAAAAATCTCTATTTTTGTGGGCTCATTAGCACATATGAGCATTTTTCTATGTATTATCTCCAATAGGGGAATTTTCAAAGTTATTGTTTGTGAGCACTTTTTATAATAATAATAATGAATAAATGTTAAGTTTTATGCATCAGTGCGCTGCTAAATAATAACCCTTTTCACGTAAACAGCCACATATAGCAGTAGAAAATCATATATGATAAACCGCCGGGTTTATTTTTTCAATACAAGGTGATCTAAGTAATAGATATTCCCCAAAATGGTGAACTAAAAAGTACATCTGGCCCCACAAAAAAAAACAAAAAAAAAAACACACTATGCGTCCCCGTACAGCTGCAGGGTCACCTGTCAATGTGGCCTTGCAGCTGTTGCAAAGCTACAACTCCCATATATTAAATTTTACCATTTTTTGCTTCAAAATTTTTTTTCCCTATTTTCCTCCTCTAAAACCTAGGTGCGGTAATTCTCTGGCTTGTGGTGCTGTGTGCAGACACACGTATCTAATCCTCCCCTGTGTGGTATTGTGCGAAGAGGCACGTATCAAATCTTCCTCTGTGTGGTATTGTGTGAAGAGGCACGTATCTAATCCTGTGGCATGTGGTACTGTGTGCAGACGCGTGTATCTAATCCTCCGCGTGTGGTACTGTGTGTTTAGACACGTATCTAATTCTCTGGCTTGTGGTGCTGTGTGCACACACGTATCTAATCCTCCTCTGTGTGGTATTGTGCGAAGAGGCACGTATCTAATCCTGCAGGGTGTGGAACTGTATGTAGACGCGCGTATCTAATTCTACAGCATGTATTACTGTGTGCAGATGCGCCTATCTAATCCTACGCCATGTGGTACTGTGTGCAGACGCGCGTATCTAATCCTCTGGCACGTGGTACTGTGTGCAGAGGCATGTATCTATTCCTCTAAAGTGTGGTACTGTATGCAGACACACGTATCTAATCCTCCCCTGTGTGGTATTGTGTGAAGAGGTGCATATCTAATCCTATGGTATGTAGAACTGTGTGTAGATGCGCGTATCTAATCCTATGGCATGTGGTACTGTGTGCAGATGCATGTATCTAATCCTCTGGTGTGTGGTACTGTGTGCAGACGCGCATATCTAATCCTCCCCTGTGTGGTATTGTGTGAAGAGGCACATAGCTAATCCTACGGCATGTGGAACTGTGTGTAGATGCACGTATCTAATCCTACGGCATGTGGTACTGTGTGCAGATGTGCATATCATGCTCTGGTGTGTGGAACTGTGTGCAGATGTGTGTATCCAATCCTTTGGCATGTAGTACTGTGTGCAGACACATGTATCCAATCCCTGGCGTGTGGTACTTTGTGCAGACGCGTGTATCTAATCCTTCGGCATGTGGAACTGTGTGCAGAAGCGCGTATTTAATCCTCTGGTTTGTGGGACTATGTGCAGACGCGTGTATCTAATCCTCTGGCGTGTGATACTGTGTGCTGAACTGTGTATCTAATCCTCTGATGCGTGTATCTCAGTTTCGATATCAGTGTTGGGTTGTGTATGTGGAGTGACCGTGTGTATTGCAGTTGGAATATGAGTGAAAGACTTGCAGGTTTGTATTGGCTAAGGGGGGGGGGGGAGCATTGTGTTTGGAATGCTGTATCTCAGCAACGGTACGTCCGAGCGAGTTGGAGTCTCGTCTTAAACCTTCCCGGATACCTGAAGTATCTCTGTACCAAATTTGGTGAAGATCGGTCCAGTCGTTTGGTTCGCATTAGAGAACGGACAGACTATAGAGAGATTAGGCTCAAGAGTGTCATAAATGTGGGCATAACCTACTGTTTGTGCAACTGCAGGGCGCAGATGTGAAGGAGCGCTATGTGGTTTTGAAGCTCAGATTAAGATGTTTGATACTAGTAAAGTGGAATTTCCTAGTGAGTGACCCCATTTTCAAAACTGCACCCATCAAGGGTGCAGTTTATCAAGGGGTGTATTGAGCATTAATTTTCCCACACAGCACATGGTGAAAAGTGAATATGTAAGCTGTGCATAGTAGATTGGGAACGCCAAATTCCCAATTATGTTTCCAGTAGCTCCTATAATTGGGGGGGGGGGGGGAGATTTTGTTTTTTTGCATGATGAGATGCATTTTTTAATTACATTGTGGGATGCCTATAACTTGTCTACATTTTATTAATTCCTTCTTGGATTTAAATAAATAAATAAATAAATAAAATCATCAATTCTGGCATTGCAGAGAAAGCTAATTCTTAGTGTTTTTTTTGGGTTTTTTACGTGTTATGGTGGGTTCACACCAGCGCCCGATCTCCGTTTTCAGGTTTCTTCTTTTTTTTTCTTTTTTTTTTATATGTAGATTGTGAGCCCCACATAGAGCTCACAATGTACATTTTTCCCTATCAGTATGTCTTTTTTGGAATATGGGATGGGAATCCATGCAAACACGGGGAGAACATACAAACTCCTTGCAGATGGTTTTCTGCCCTTGGCGGGATTTGAACACCAGGACTCCAGCGCTGCAAGGCTGCAGTGCTAACCACTGTGCCACCGTGTGGCCCCTCGTTTTCAGGTTTCTGTCTTCTGCTGACAGAAGAAGGAAACCTGTCAGACCGTATCCGGGTTGAGCGCCTGTGAGCGTTTTATGCTCTCTGCAGCGAAAGTTTTTTTTTTAACCAGACACAAAGTCCTTCATGTCCGACCTTGTGTCCAGTTAAAAAAAAAACACGGTTTTGCCACGGAGAGCACAAAATTCTCACAGGCGCTCACAGCCAGACAATTTCCAAATCCATTCAAATGAATGGGTTTGGAAAATGACTGCAGGTTTCCGTCTCCTGTCCAGTTTCAGGCAGGAAACGGAAACCTGCAAAAGGGAGACCGGGACACAGATGTGAATGAGCCCTTAATAATTTTGAACAACAAAAATCCATTAGAGGACAGATCAATTGTTTTTTTGCATTACTAATCTCAATGAGGCATAACATTTTTACTTTTTGTTAACTTGGTTAAAGGCTTAATTTTTTTGTGGGATGACCTGTTCTTTTTATTGGTATGGTTTTGGAGTATATATGTCGTTTTAAAAACTTTTTATATCATAATTTGATAGGCAAGATGGCACAAAATCATTACTTCCAGTGTTTTATTTTTCGGTTTTTGTTTTCTCAACATTACATTATGTACCGTCTTTAATAATTTTATATAATTAATTTTATATATGTTTCAAGCATTTTTTTGGGCTTTAGGGATTTTTTTTTTTTTGCTTTTTTTTTTTTTTTTGGTTCTACTCTTTATGACATGTTTTTTATGTCCCACTAGGGAAATTGAACCATTGATCTTTTGATCGCTGGTTCAGCAGTATATACTGCACGTATACAGGAAGTCATTTACTCATCACCAGGAAGGATCAACTAAGTATATGGGTTTTGGCTGTCCGAGGTCACTTTAAACCCTGGGCTGCCAAAAATGCATATCAGCATGCCCCAATCTTGCTGTGGGGAGTATTAAGGTGATGAACCCCCTAGATGCCATGATCATGTTTGATCACACTGATACACATCAAAAGGTAAATTCATTTTACACTCCAATTTCTCTGATACCACTACCGAAACCCCAGTCCAGATGAACCTTTGCAACAGGTACTCTAATATTACATCTGGACACCCCTTCCACAGGCAAGGTCTTTCCAGGAATAATATCCTCAGAGTCTATACTTTCTGGCCAAATCAGAGAACAACTTGCACCAGAATCTGTTAATCCTGAGTAATTGTACCCCTTGCCCTCAGAGTCTGCATGTGGTGCTGCAAGTTATGCTTTTAACCAGAGACTAGCTGCAATACTTGTTGGGTAGATGTGATCAACTCTCCTCTCTCTGGGTAAGCAGATCTTACATGGCCATGTAAGATTTTACATGCAGGATTTTTCTGTCCATTTGAAAAATCGGCCATGGTTGTAAACGGACACTTAAGGACACACGGACACAACATAATATCACATTTAAATTAATGGAAATTGTAAACTGACATTAGTTCGCTAGTGTCCATTTCTAAAATCTTGTGTGGACATTAGCTACGGACACTAGCTGTTGGACACCTACGGTAGTGTGAACCCAGCCTTATTTTAGTCTATTGGAAAGAGATAACAGATGGTCTGTCTGAGGTTGTGGGTGCACTCATTCCTTTATCTCCATTCCATTTGGTATATTAGATGAGGAGGCCTTTCATCATTACCTAAGAGTTTTTCTTTGTGAATCACTATAATTGGCCAGGAAAGGTATAACCTTGTGCTTGGTGGATGCTTGGAAATTAGTGGATTCAGTCCTGCCCTATAACCAGATAGTTTAAAAAGAGAGGAGATCACCCTGCCAAATTCCTCAATGCCTGAGGACAATGGTGTCATTCACTCTTAACTCTACATAGTGCATGCTCTTATAGGTCCATTTTATAGTCACGTACTGAAGCTAAGGGTGAGGAATCTGTGATCTCTGTTGGCGCAAGGTGTAGGAGATGGATTAAGGTATTGTTTTTACAAATGCTGCCTCCCAAGTGTTGTTTATTTGCACTGGCTGTCTATAAAATGGAGAATAACTTTTAAAGTTTGCTTGTTGACCTTCAAATCAATAAGGTCAATATAATTTTCAAAAGATATGTATAAGCTGTTGGAGTGCAATCATGAACAGATATAACAGAATTTTCAGAGTGAAAGTCAGTTTAACCGAAATCACTGTACCACTGATATATGTAAAGTTTGTTGAAGTGTTAGTGACCATTAGTTATTACTAAACAGCTGTTCACATGAGTTGCCCAAATCCACCACAGTTGCTGCTCCTAAAAGAGACAATGTTCTAATGGGGTATTCCCATGTACATAGTTATTTTTAAATTTGCAGATAATTAAAAGTTAAACATTTTTGCAAAAATAATTAAAAATTCTGCAAAGTTTTAAAGATTTCCTCTAACTTTCTTAGTGGTGACAGTCTGTTATCTTGATCGGTTGCCATGGATACGACCACTAATACAGAAACTTTCTAAGGTCATAAAATCAGCCATGATTTCCTTATAGTGGCTGGGATATCTTCTGATACATGTAGTGTCCCTGTATGATAACCCAGGTACAATAAGAAACTCATGGCTGGGTTCCTGACAAGTCCTAGACATACAAAGTTTCTGCATTAGTCGTCGTATCCATGGCAACCGATCAAGACAACAGATGTCACCACTAAGATAGTTAGAGAAAATCTTTAAAATGTTGCAGAATTTTTAATTACTTATAGTTCCAAAAATGTTTAACTTTTAATTATCTACAAATATAGATATGGTTATGTACATGGGAATATCCTTTAAGTTCTTAAACTATATAACTATAGCCTTATTAATACCTGATTATTTCCATTCTCGATTTCCAAGATGGGAATACTGGTTAAATGGTTAACAGATTACACAAATGTAGTTTTATTTTTTAAAGCTAATTAGTTTAGTTGCAGATTATGTGAGAAGTTTCTATATATTAAATACTGAATTATGGGTAAAAAATATGCAAATCTATTCTCCGGGATGTAATTAGGAGAACAGTGCACTCTGTATGCCGCCTTCTAGAGGGCAGCATCCTTAACATCATGCATGACTCAGTTAAAAAGCCTACTGAAAAAGCCTATACTGAATTATGATAATCTAGACATGGAATATGAGTAATGTTTAACCCCTTAAGGACCAGGCCATTTTTTGGTTTCGCATTTTCGTTTTTCCCTCCTCACATTTCAAGAGCCATAACTTTTTCATTTTTCAGTTCACAGAGTCACATGATGGCTTATTGTTTGCGGGACAAATTGTACTTTGTAATGGCATCATTCAATATGCTGTGCAATGTACTAGGAAGCTGGAAAAAAATTCAGAATGAGGTGCAATTGGAGAAAAAATGCATTTGTGCCATTTTCTTATGGGTTTAATTTTTACAGCATTCACTGTTTGGTACAAATGACATGTTACCTGTGTTCTACGTGTCAGTACGAACGCGGTGATACCAAATTTATATAGTATTTGAAATGTTTTGATACTTTTAAAAAAATGATAAACTTTGCAAAATAGAAAAAAAATTTTGTGTCATCATGTTCTAACACCTGTAACTTTTTCATATTTCCATGTATGGAGCTGGTTGTGGTGTCTTTTTATGCGGGACAAGATGACGTTTCTATTGATACCATTTGGGGAAAGATCTGATGGTTTGATCACTTTTTATTCAATTTTTTATGGGAGGCAAAGTGTTGAAAAAAACGCTTTTTGGCTGTTTTTATTTTTTTTGCCGCTACGCCGTTCGCAGTACGGGATAAATGTTTTAATATTCTAATAGTTCGGGCATTTTGGAGCGCGGGGATACCTAATATGTGTATGTTTAATGTTCTTTAATTACTTTTATCGCTAATCTAGGGAAAGGGGGGTGATTTGAACTTTTATATTTTTTTTATTTTTTTAATACTTTTAAAAACTTTTTTTTTTCTTCTGTTACTTTTATGATCAGACCCCTTAGGTACCTTGAAACCTAGGGGGTCTGATCGCTCATACTATTCACTGCAATACTACAGTATTGCAGTGAATAGGAAAATCGCAGCACTTCTATTAGACGATGCCTCTGGCATCGTCTAATAGATCTCATGCAGAGACAAGCCTGGAAGCCTTCAATAGGCTTCCGGCTGTCATAGCAACCGATCACCGCCCTCATGTGACGTTCAGGAGGGCGGCGATCGGCGAAACATGGCGGCGCCCATGCCGCCGGCGCCGTTTACACACTGCGGTCACGTTTGACCGCAGTGTGTAAAGGGTTAACAGCAGCGATCGGCTCGGGCACCGACCGCTGCTGTTATTGGCAGGTCCTGGCTGTATTATACAGCCGGCATCTGCCGTGTATGGAGCGAGCTTAGCGTGTGAGCTCGCTCCATACATCCCCATGCGACCCATGACGTACAGTTACGTCAAGGGTCGCTAAGGGGTTAATAACCTAATTTATACTGAACTAAAACATGTTGCTTACCTTTAACTGAGAGAATCTAGGAGGCTTTTGTGGAGGATCTTCATATGGCCGCTCTGCTAGCGATGCCAATATTCTTTTACGATGGCCCAACAAATTTACTTTTAACACCTATTAAAGAGAAAAACCATTAAAAGCTAAGGCCCCACACTTTATAAATGCTGCAGAAAAAAAGCGCTTTTTTTTTTTTTACAATACCAGTAAAGTGAATAAGACTGCCTAATCCCATCCACACATTGTAGGGGGGGGGGGGGGGAGCTGTGAAAAAGCTGAGTTTTCAAAATTGCACACTTTTTAAAAAATTCAGCATGTCAATTTTATCTTCGGAAACTCTAATGTTTTCCCTACAGATTTAATATGGGAAGAAAAAACACTGAGAAAAAGACTGTAGAAAAAATGTGATGCATTTCCAGTGTTCTGCAACATGGGGCAGAAAAATAAATCTTAATTATGAAAGGTTCATGCATGCAGGGCACTTTTTGCAAAAAGTATTAGGTCGTCTTTTTTCAGTCTTCACTAGTCCCTACAGTTAATAATTATTTTTATTTATCTATTGTTTTTTTTCTTCCTCCGTTATTAAGGGTGATATACTGATCCCATCATCGTTTTTTTAATTATTAAACCTCTGTTGCATACCAAAGGAAAAAAAAAAAGCATATGAAACTAACCTAACAAAATATGGAACATAATTATGATTAGTCTTTCACCATAAAAATAATAAAGGGATAACTCACATTTACGATCTCAAGTTCCCACAAGTTGCGAAGAGTTTCCATAGAAGTATAACCACTGCTAAGAAAGCTGGAAGCATACTGCTGAAGAGACAGTGTATGTAGCCATGAGGCAACAGACATGTCCCATGAAAGTGGGAATCGCTAGAAAGAAAAACAATTAAGATGCAAAAATATCAATGATACAAAAATTTATTGTCACTTTCTACATCTCATATTTCACAGTTGTTCTTGAGGCATCACACAAACAAATATGTTGATGCTAAAGATACAAAACTTTGTAGGATACTTAAAAAGGTTTCTTTACAGCTTAGAGCTGGGGTATCAAACACTTGTCCCCAAGGCCATCATCTGCGGTCTTTTCCTGCCAATCCAGGTGGATCGTCAGAATTGGTAAAGAAAAGAACCTCCAATCTGGTACTAAATCGTTCCAGCTCAATAGGCCTCATTAAGCCTAAAATGTTGCTGTCAGCTTGACAGTAGTTAGCACTTACATCTCCACTCCTACCAGTTACCCCCATAGCAGCGAAAGAGAGCATTCATAGGAGCAGTTAGGTACCAGTAGGGGCCGTTAAAAGTTTTATAAAGATTGACATAAGGTTTAATGAAGTGAACCAGCCACACAAAATATATGAATAAAAATTAACTTTTATTGAGTGCTCCTAAAAAGGTGTAGCAACATATATACATACAAAATATATAAACAAACAGAAAACAAAATCATATAGGGGTAGACAATGCTACAAATACCAACTTGTCAGCCATGGAATGTACACTGGATGGAAACACTAATATCATAGTACAAAGGGCTCAACCATAGCTAAAACTGAAAGTGTCCAATAATAAAGTGTTGTAAATGAAAACAAATAATCAGTGTAATAACCCACAGATAGCTATGAGACTGCCCACATAAGATGATCCAAGATTAGCCTCCATACATACATACCAACAGTAAAGGGACCCGACGCGCGTTTCACCTGTACTTGACAGGTTTCGTCAGGGGACCTGACGAAAGTACAGGTTAGGAGCACTCAATAAAAGTTAATTTTTATTCATATATTTTGTGTGGCTGGTTCACTTTGTTGCTATGGTCATTTACCCACACATAATTTGTTATATTTGCCTCTATTGTTTACTATAAGGTTTAATGACTAAAATGTGTTGGGGCTACCAGTGAGGGACATTAAACAATATGGGGCCACTGCTGGGGGTCATTAAACTGTAAAAGACAACAAAATGTAAAAGATATAAAGAAATGTAAAGATAAAAAAGGATAGATCATTATCTAGTGATAAATTACATTGATGGTTATAAATGATCTAGCATTAGATTTTGCATTATAGCTCTACGAAAAGTTCAACTTTATGGAATATGTCAAGATGCTGATGCAGTGCAGGAGGAATCTTCTCCAGATTTGGGGGTGCAAGCCGAGGGAAATTCCTCTGTATGAACATACCTTAAAGTTGCAGCGCCATCTATAATATTTTCCAGAGAAATAACTGGTTGAAAACAGTTGGGATTAGGATATTTCTATGATGTACCGCTGCATATAAATATCCTAAGCCTGACTGTGTTTTCAACTAGCGATCTATCTGGGAATAATATAGATAACTTCGAAGTGGCAAAAATTGTGAAATTAAAACATGTTGGATGTGTTTTTTTGTATCATCTGTTGATCCGGGAACTATAGACCGTTATCTACATGTAGTGCGGTTTAGGTATATCGTTAGTTTAATATACTACCTGTGAATGTACTAACAGGTTTTTAAATTAGACCGCTTTATATATGAGGACGGTTTTTACTACCGATGTACCCTAACCACTACACAGAGGTTCATATAGAAACAGTTGTGCTTTTTAACATTAGGAATGGCCCAGTATGAATAAAAACGTTTTATATTTGGTTTTTTTCTGTCCCCCTATTAGTCAGTCTGATAGTATCCTATTAATAATATTATAAATGTGAAATGTTTGTGAGTTTGTGACTTTGGATGTTCGGATGTTTGGCGGTCAATAACGCAAAACCCGCTCCACCGATTTGGCTGAAATTTTCCTCAAACATAGTTAATACACACGATTGCGCAATAGGCTACTTTTCAACACAATAACCCACATACGTTTTCCACACGAACCCCACAAAAAACAAACTCACATCACCATCTCTGCAATCTCACACACTTTGGACCATAGCAAGCCCCTTAATTTCACATTACCCTCTACAGCCTAGCCCCTAACCCCACACACTCACATTAACCTATACTTTCCCACTTTCATCCTCACCTTCACCATCCTGCAGGAGGCTACCTCTATCACTCTCCGGACCAGCCATCTTTGCCGACCCCCCACCGCTGGGAGGATCCGCGGCACCGCCCACCACACTACTCCACTAGCTTCACAGGAGCATGCGCACTTTGCACACATGAACAACGTGTTATTAGCACGCCACCATTTTGCGCCTCCACCTTAGGCCGCAGCACACGAAATCCTGCCTCCAGCCCGCAACGGTACCCGACGCCGCTATCAGCCCGACACTGGTAAGTTCACGTACCACTCTAACACTGCTAGGACCTCTGCCCTCTCTACTCCGCTGTGCCAACACCTTACATAATTACCTCCATAATAACCTTACCCCTCTCCCTCAGTGCCCTATCCTTCCACTTCTCCTCCGCAAACACACCTCACAGTCACTTGCACCTCACTTCACCCCCCTTGCTACGGTCCATGCCACTGATGTTCCTATGGCAACCGGCCGCCATAGCCGACAATTCTTTGCACACCACCGCTCACACTGCCTCTGCTCTTGCCCGCCATACCCCCTTGTACTACGGTGCATGCCGGCACTTTCTGTATAGATAGGATCCTTGTGATGGGACAACCCCTTTAAAATAAAAATAAAAAAATACTGTGAAACACACTACATTACCTATCCCCGCCTCCGAAATCCCCCACTCTACTAACTGAACTAAACATTACGCCTACATACACTCACACTGTTAGGCAATGCATTGCAATACATTACTATTGCAATGCATTGCATTATTCAGCGCACCCCCTGCTCTCCTTCACACCCATTAAACGCCCATGTATTGCTGAAAATACAAGTCTACAAATACAGGTGTAAGGGTCCATTCACACGGCGTAACATGGCGCTCATTTGGTGCTTATTTTTACGCCGAGCACCGCGTTACGGGAGCGTTTGCGCCGTGCTATTTACGGTGCGGGTTTACGGTCGCGTGTACGCGGCGTTAACCCGATCGTAAAATTTCACCCGCGACTCGATTTACACACTTCTACAATCACTGCAGACGAAGTCGCGGGTAGCAGCTAGTCATCTATAAAGAACCATTTGTCTATGATGAAATCTTATCCGTTGGATACCTGGAAGAAACACTGATTATAATTCACACAAATGCGGTTTTTTTGCTTATCGTTTTGGTTTGGACTGTTTTCAGTGTTTTAAAGGTCATTTGTAACTATTAGGTTCATTTTAACGGAAGGGTTTACGTGGTTGTGATTTTAGGAATACATGTAATAAAACTTACCTTCTTCTTTGAATACATCCCTGATATTTACACTTACATGCAGCCACGTAGTATGTGATTATTATGGCGGCCGCATGTATTCCAATCCCGGACATTCATCCAATCAGAGCATGGGAGCGTGGTCCTGCCGTATCGCCTACAGCCGCATGATCTCGGGATTGGTTGCTGGTAGGGGCGTGTAACATATATATATAGAGGCCGTTTCAGAGCGCTCACTGGCTTCAACATAAGTATCGGCATCCATCATTAGGTCGCCGAGAAATGCGGTTTTGACCGCAATCATTGGACTTTGGGGTCTTTACACATCTCACCCTTGTTTAACTCCTGATGAACCCGATGGAGTGGATCTCACCGGGGGAAACGCGTAGAGAGGCTGATATATTGATAGGCTTAGCATAGACTGAATAGCACTGGGCTTAGAACATCATTAGTCAGTGCAGCTAATTAGTGCTATGCTAATGCTGAGTAGTGAGAGATCAATACATAAATACATCAATTAGCTGTGCATAGACTGAACAAAACTAGGCTTGAATAGCATTAGCCAGTGGAACCTATCAGTGCTATGCAAAATGCTGAATTGTGTGATTGTGAGTAGGGATGAATAGCAATTTTGTATCTCTATTTGACTCCTAGCCTTGTATAATATATGACGTTTGAGTGAATGATTGTAAGCAAATTCTAATGGTTGCAATTGGTGCATTAGGTAATAGACTACAGTGAGATTCACATTTGTTACCTGCTATCCAGGGCAGATTATATCATTGACAGGAGAGCAGGTGACTCACAATATGGTCAATTTAGCCAGGGTAATAGGGTTATATATGTAACATGAAATCGCTGAGAAGATGAAGCTAGGATATTAATTCATCTATACAGGATCTGCCCTATATCTCGTTCTAAGGCCACTGATTCTAAGTTTACAACTAGAATCAGATGTGAGAGTATTGATCTCCGTTTTTCCTATGCACAAACACTCCAACTACGTTGATATATATTACTTTTACCAGAGTGTTTTTTCATCTTACCCTACCTAGTAAAATTAACCACGAGTGGGTGTTTTCCAATTGACTTCTTAACCCCCAATGATGTGTAGAATATCTTAAGCACTGCATACTGGGGTTAATCGAATTTAGGAGTTGATACTGCATCACCATATACATGTAATTTTAAATATTTCTAATAAAAGTTGAGTTTTAATTTCACAATTTTTGCCACTTGGAAGTTATGGTTTAAATCTACCCACCCGTGTAATTGTTAAAGGGATTCTACCACTAAAACACATTTTTTTCTAGTTAACACGTCGGAATAGCCTTTAAAAAGGCTATTCGTCTCCTACCTTTGGAAGTGCTCTCCGCCGCGCCGTTCGTTCAAAATACCGGTTTGTACCGGTATGCTAATTAGTTCTCTCGCAGCGATGGGGGTGTCCCCATTGCAGCTCGAAAACCGACCGCAGCGCCGCCTCTATGGTCTTTGGTATCCTCCCCTTCCTTCTTCAGCGTCCTGTCGGACGCCTGCGCAGTACGCTCTGTTCGGCGAAGATTGCCGAACGTACTGCGCATGCGCGAAATTGCGGTGCCCGCACTATGGCTGGGACCGCAATTTCGCGCATGCGCAGTACGTTCGGCAATCTTCGCCGAACAGAGCGTACTGCGCAGGCGTCCGACAGGACGCTGAAGAAGGAAGGGGAGGATACCAAAGACCATAGAGGCGGCGCTGCGGTCGGTTTTCGAGCTGCAATGGGGACGCCCCCATCGCTGCTCCTGCGATGGGGACGCCCCCATCGCTGCGAGAGAACTAATTAGCATACCGGTACAAACCGGTATTTTGAACGAACGGCGCGGCGGAGAGCACTTCCAAAGGTAGGAGACGAATAGCCTTTTTAAAGGCTATTCCGACGTGTTAACTAGAAAAAAAATGTGTTTTAGTGGTAGAATCCCTTTAATAATATAGATAACACTGCAATCTTTTTGCCATATGACACAAGATAACTGTTTAAAGTGACACACACTGTGATTTTCACAAATTTGAGATGGACAAATAAAATCTAAACTGTAACATTAAAGGGGTTGCCCCATTAAAAGCATCCTATCTATACTGCTAGTTTATGTGGATTTAAGACTATTCCTAAATACATTGCTTTATCAAAACTGCTTTGTTTGGCGCTATCTTAATTTATTCACTTAACTGTTGACACTGCGTTTCTATGGCCACTGGGATTATCTGCTCATTTCATTTCCCAAGTGAAGTAGCTGTCTGCTCTCAGGGGGGAGGGAGGGGCTGACAAGCAACAGAGCTCCTCAGATAGGGGAGGGGGGAGGTGAGAGCTCCGGGAATACTGTGCTATCTATCTTCAACTTTTCCACTTATCAGCCGGTTTAATTGAATTTGGCTGATAAGCGCTGAGATAGGGAGTCCGGTACCTCTATATGTAATGCAAGCTGAAATCTAGCTCTGCTACATCAGTTTCCACATCAGCTTTATACTTTGGAAATGCATTTACAACCAATCCCTCATTACTGACTGCAAACATAGTTGATAGCAGAGCAAGTGAATCCCCACCCACCAATCTGCCGAGAAATCCAGGAAGTGAAGAGAGTACGGAGCCCTGCAGGCTGCAGAACAAGAGTTATGGGAATACCCCTTTAAGAAAATTACATTAACCCAGCATACCTTTATATTTTCTAAAAGTAGACATCAGCAACATTGTGCAAATAACACTTTGTACTGTATACGAACAGGCACCTTCATGCAACTTTGATTTAAAGGGTATGTTTTATTTTAAAAAAACCCTGCAAACAAGTGTATATTAATTGCTAAAAGTGGAAACCAAACAAAAGGTTCTTTGCACAACTCCTAAAAATAAGACTACAACATGTGCAATGTTCATTCATATCACTAAGGCCTTCAACTACATGCACACATCTTCAAAAAAATCACCAGAACTGGAAGGAACAAAAATCTGCTTTGCCATGTTAAAGCACGGGTGTCAAACACAAGGCCCATGGGGCAGTTCCGGCCCGCCGCTTTGTGTTATCCAGGCCGGCACTTGTTTTTGAGCCGAAATGATGGCTGCAGCTCAGAAACAGGTAACTAAGCAGCAGCCACTGAGCTTTTGCACTCATTGGCTGCTGCCAGAGGCGTATATAGTGGTGGTGGGGGGGATGGCCCCGGGCCCAGTGAGAAGGTGGGGGCCCAATAACGGTAGATCATAAGATTTAGGGCTAGTTCACACGTGAACTGCCCGCGCGGGTTTTGACACAGAGAGAGACGCGGCGAGCCGCGTCTCTCTCTTGTCAAAACCCGCCCGCCGCGACCATCGCTGTCGCGGCTTAACCCTCTGCTGTTGGCTCAAATGAATGAGCCGACATAGGAGGGAGCTGCGGGGGGCGGAAGCCGCGCGACTGAGACAGCGCGGCTTCCGCCTGAAGACAGGACATGTCCTTTCTTTTCTCCGCTAGCAGCAGCTCGCCGCTAGCGGAGAACAGAAGCCCGGCGGTCTCCATAGACCACCATTATAAGGGGAGGTTTTGGACGCGAATTCCGCTGTCAAAAACCTCCCCTTATACTCACGTGTGAACTAGCCCTTACATTTACACCAGCTGCTCAGCATTACACATCCTAGACTGGTTCCTCACTCGGCTACTTATGGCTTAGAAAAAGGGATTTTGGTGTACTCACCTGTAAAATCCTTTTCTCGTTGTTTCACTGGGGGACACAGTAACCATGGGTATAGACCTGGTCATTAGGAGGCGGACACTAGGAAAGAAAAAACAGTTGGCTCCGCCTACACAGGCTATACCCTCCTACTGACTGTGCACTCAGTCAGTTTTGTATCACAGCAGTAGGAGAGAGTCCAAAAACAAGAACATGGAACCAACCACCAAGCACAAACCTAAATTTGTGAAGAAATAAAACCCCGTACATCAAATAACAACTGTGTCCCCCAGTGAAACAACGAGAAAAGGATTTTACAGGTGAGTACACCAAAATCCCTTTTTCTCTTTTACTTTACTTTTTTTGGTAGAGTTGGAAGGGACCTCAAGGGCCATCGGGTCCAACCCCCTGCGAGTGCAGGTTTTCCTAAATCATCCCAGCTATATGTTTATCCAGATTCTGCTTGAAGATTTCCATTGATGGAGCGCCCACCACCTCCCGTGGCAGCCTATTCCACTCTCTCACTACCCTCACTGTCAGAAAGTCTTTCCTAATGTCTAATCTGTATCTCTTTCCCTTTAGTTTTATCCCATTGCTTCTTGTACTTCCTTGTGCTAATGAGAATAGGGTAGATCCCCCTGCACTGTGACTACCTTTAAGATATTTGTAGTCTGCTATTAAATCTCCCCTCAGCCTTCTCTTCTGCAAACTAAACAATCCCAGTTCTTTTAGCCGCTCCTCATAGGACATGGTTTGCAGACCTTCCACCATTTTGGTTGCTCTTCTCTGGACTTGCTCCAATATATCGATGTCTTTCTTGAATTGAGGCGCCCAGAACTGTACACAGTATTCCAGGTGTGGTCTGACCAGGGAAGAGTACAGCGGAATAATGACCTCTCTTGATCTAGATTCAATGCTTGTCTTAATACATCCCAGAATTTTATTAGCCTTTTTTGCAGCAGCACCGCACTGTTGGCTCATGTTGAATTTGTGATCTACTATTATGCCCAAGTCCTTTTCCCCTATGCTATCACTTAGTTCTTATTCCTCCCATACTATATATGTTTTTTACATTTCTGTTACCCAGATGTAGAACTTTGCATTTGTCCCTGTTAAATACCATTTTGTTCGCCTCAGCCAATTGTTCCAGTGTGTCTAAGTCCTTTTGAATACACTCTCTCTCCTCTCTAGTGTTGGCTATTCCTCCTATCTTCGTATCATCTGCAAATTTTATGAGTTCCCCAATAATTCCATCGTCCAGATCATTTATAAAGATATTAAAAAGTACTGGGCCCAGAACAGAGCCCTGCGGCACCCCGCTTTTGACTTTCTTCCAGTTCGATGTGTAGCCATTTAGTATTACTCGTTGTGCCCGATCATTAAGCCAGTTGTGAATCCACCTAACTGATTTTTTGTCAAAGCCATACTTAATCATTTTTTCAATAAGAAGGTTATGTTATACTTTATCAAATGCCTTACTGAAGTCAAGATATACTATGTCCACGGCATTCCCTTGGTCCAACCATTCAGTGATTTTGTTGTAGAAGGAAATCAGGTTAGTCTGACAAGATTTATTGGTCATAAAGCCGTGCTGGCTCTGGTTAATTAATGCCACCTAGAAGAAAAGATGGTGGAGGCTGAAGACTACCCTGTCCTGTGAAGAACCAAGAAGGGAAACTGGTGCAGCAAGCTGCCAGCTCAGAGCCCTACAAAAGAAGTGATAGCAACAAGAAGAGAAGTGGAGCTTTTCTTTAGAGGCTCAAAGAAAGAGCCTGAAGTACCACAAGAATGAGGTAAAAATATTAAGGATCCACTGGAAAACCGGAAGGAGGGATAGACTGCACCATACCCTGGAAATTTTTCTTTCTTTTTTTAAAAAAAATCAGGGCCTACCGGAAGAGAAAGGAAGCGCAGATAACTGACCCCTTCAGGTAGAAGCCAAGACCCTGATCCAACCCAGCCGAAGAACATCAGGATCCTGGGCAAAAAAAGGACAAAGGCGATAATCTACAGTTCCGCGCCAGCGGACATAAGACTACCAAGTGCAACGGAAAATCCTTGCTGACTCAAACTCCCTGGCCTGGATTAAAAAAGAAAAAAAAAACAGGCCCAGAAAATAATACAGCCTCAACCGCCACATCGTTAAACGTAGCTAACGTAAGGGGAGGTGGAAGGTCCTTAGGAGAGCAAATCCTCCTGCAGAGGAGCAGGCCAGGGCGTCTGTCAACAGAACCATAAGGTCTGTGTACTAGCCAGACAGGGCCAGTATGGAGCCACCTGGATGGCAGGCATCTGCTCGACCAAGAGTCCCTTGAAAACCTGAGGATGAAGAAAAAGGAAAGAACAAATACCGAACTGAATAACCCCCACCAGGGAATCACAAGAGCGTTGAACACAAACGCCTGAGGATTCCTGCATCTGGCCATACATAGAAGAACTTGAGGTTAAAACAGGAGGCCAAAAAAACCCAGCCTGGCTCTTGATCATGCCCTGGATAGTCAAAAAGGAAACGAGCCGGCAACCCCAGAAAAAGGTGTTGGTGGTGGTGGGGGAGGGTTGGTGTCCAGGGTGCATAGTGTGAAAGAAGGCCCTCAGTTCCAACAGATAAACTGGAGGGAGGATTCATCCCTGACCACCGTTCCAGAGCATTCTGGACTAGTAACCCTGCATCCCCTGAAAGGCTGGCATCGGAAATGACAGCCGCCTGTGGATGTAAGACAAGGCATTCCAAGGATAAAATCAAGAGAGGAGCGCCATACATCAAGTTCAGTCCAGCTGAACCGTTGAAGAAGATCCATAGAGATCTGCAACTGGAAAGACTGTCCGTCCTGGAGAGGAGCCTTGACTAGAGGAACTTCCAGGTACGGGAAAAAAACCAGACACACCTTTGGGGCGGACATGAGAGGGGCTAGCGCAATGCACAAAGGAATTCACCCAGTTCCATAAAGACAACTACGAATAGCAGAGACTGCATGCGAAAGATTAGAACTTTGAACAAACCTGTTGAGAGACTTCAGGTCCAGAATGGAACAGAGAGAACCATCCCTTCCTTGAAACAGTAAGTAGGCTGAACAGAACCCTGGAACATAGGGAAGCAGACATGGGTCCAATCACCCCCTGCCGCTGAAGCCTCCCGAACCCAGGCAAGTCTTTTCTTTTAAATCTTATTTTATTGAAATTTTTATATTTTACAACTCTTATAAACAATACAAGATAAGTTGAAAAATCCAAACAGATTAGTTACAGAAAATTACGTACAAAACCATGTAAGGTCAAACAGGAATAAGACCTTTTTTAATTATTTTCTTGTAAACTTAAGAGAACAATAAAGACAATATACAATCTAGTCGTGTCCGTGTCTGCTTCATTACGTTAAGTACAAAATATCTGGCAGTAAAGCCAAATTGTGCATAAGAATGAGTATAAAAAGAACATAGAAAAGAGGGGGGGGGGGGGGAGAGAAAGGAAAAAAAAATAAGGCAAAGGATTTAGGAAGTTAGATGGGGGTATGGCAAGGAAACATAAGCATATCCAATAGATAATTACAGTTAAAGGGATTTCCACCAGGGTGACCAGATTTTGAGATATTTGTCATGGGATCTCTCTTTCCAGCTGATCAGCTCTTCAAATCTGGCGATTTGATGCATTTTTTCCAGCCATAGAGCCACAGGTGGGGTTAGCCAATAGAGTGGTATCAATTGTTTAGCTCCTTCCACTAGATGAGTCAAAAGATTCTCTTTCAATTTACTACCTGGAGATAATGGCTTGGACAGTAGAACAAATTCTGGTGTCAGCACATATTTCGACTTCAAAATACGATTGATCTGGGTCTGGATAGCTTTCCAATAATCCTGTATGAGGTCACATGTCCACCAGATATGTAGCATGGATCCTGTTTGTTTTTTACATCTCCAGCATAAGTTAGTGTCAGAAAGCTTCCTATGGTAAAGCCATTCTGGTGTTTTATACCAACGAGAAAGAACTTTAAAGTGGAGTTCTTGCTGCCTTACACATGTAGAAAAACCATTGGAGTTTCTAAGTATCAATGCTGTATCTTCCTCTGTTAATTCAATATTTAACTCTTTCTCCCAAGAGGAGATATAAAGGGGTTTGGAAGAGGAGCTAGAGTTGTAGAGAATGGACTTACACTTCGAGATAGAGCGCTTTGTGGGATCAGCAGAGTTTAATATAGTTTCAAATGGTATTAGCACCCTCTTAGAAGGAGCGTTCATCATGAGTTTCTGAATAATCATTTGGAAATGCGCATAATGTAGAAAATTCAAATGTTTTGGTGTCAGTAAAGATTGTAGCTTATGGAAAGAAAGTGGTTTTCCGTTAAATCTCGAAGCGTAAGTCCCTCCAACAGATTCCAAAAATCCATAGGGTGTGAGCTATATGGCAAAACTACATAAGGTGAACCCAGGCAAGTCAAATCTCCCAAAAGGCGAGCCGATGGTACCCCATTTGAGGATCTCCGGGCAGAGGAAGAACTAACTGCATATTGGGGCTAGTCAGATCAGACCAAAAAGGCTAGAGCAGGTACGCCAGGCAGGTCTGGGCTAGAAAAAAAAGGGGTTCTTGGAGCGCGAATACAGGAGATTGCCTCCAGCAGATGAAGACCTGATGCCCTGAACTCCTGAGAGGAAGCAGGAAACTTCACCTCCAGTCTCTGCTTCAAGCTCTTTACAAAGGAACAGCTATGTTCACCAAACAAGGGGGTAGAGCAACCACAATCCTCAAGGAAACAGGGTCAATATTCCAGAGCAGAATAGTGTGACGCATAGCTCCAACATCAGCAGCAACTTTGGCAATAACAGCGAGCCACTAAAAAGGAAGCATCACATAGGCATTTAGAAGCGTATAGAAACTGCTCCACCAGAAAATGATAGTCCTGCAGAGCTGACACATCAGCCAGATGCCCTCAGCTGATCACCGCAGGTGATACAATCAACCCAGGATACAGCAACAGGAGAAACGCTGGTAATCCTGCAAAGCTGACTCAGCCACCAAACCAGCCATCAGCTGATTACCGCAGGTGATACAATTAACCCAGGATGCAGCCACAATGTCCAGCCTTCTAACAGGAAAATCACTGAGAGGGGCAAAGTTACCTAGAGGCCAAAAAGGCAGCCCTAGAAATCTGGCAATGGCCGACTCGGTCCACCCAGAAAAAGAACCAGCACATCTGAACTCCTGGAACAACTAGGGTACGGGCTGGACTAATCACTATTTCTGCCAAATATAGTTAAAAATTCCCCATGGTTAAGAAAAACTAGGATGTACGGCAGCTATGCGGGAGGAGATACCCTTCTGAGCAACAGCCTTCGAGACCTCTGTCAGTTGAATAGTATCACAACTGTACGGGCAAACTACTGCGTAGCATTTCTACCATGTGTCTCAATGAAACTCCTGCTCGGAGTTAGGGGGGGGGGGGGGGTGTCTGTACTAGAGTGCTTGCGCCTGCAGGGGGTAAGACTAGTGTAGAATATACACTGACAACCCCCTGCCCCTGAAAAAGAGAAGAAAACGAATAAAAACGATGCAAGACGGAAAGACCTGACTCAAGTCGTGACTGCCTCCTACGACACTAGGAAAAAGAAACTGACTGAGTGCACTGTCAGTGGGAGGGTATAGCCTGTGTAGGTGGAGCCAACTGTTTTTTCTTTCCTAGTGTCCGCCTCCTAATGACCAGGTCTATACCCATGGTTACTGTGTCCCCCAGTGAAATATTACGAGAAAGACATATTAACCGAGTAAGGAACCAGCCCAAGATGTGTAGCTCTGAGCAGCGCACACCACCGGCTTTCACAGCGCTTACCTACTCTGCACAGCTTCACTTGTTACTGACTGACTGAGGTACCTGCAGCTAATTAGAGCAGAACGTCGGCACGTAACGCACAGCATGACAAAACTCCTTTCCCTGGTCCCTGCCTTTGATCTATGTCCTAGCGATACTGCAGAAAGTTGCAACAGGTCATTCTGTAGCTGTGTCCTCCACATCAGGGTCCTTCTAGGCCAAGCTGCAGTTTCAAAAGTGGTCAGTACTAAGTTTAATAGGCTGTATATGTCTGATCTTGTCCCTATACAGCACACCGTTAAAGGAGTTGTTTACTTCTGAAGATATTTGATCATCAGGTCCTCATTATCATTTTTAAAACTATGCATACTTTTTAGAAGGCCCACTATTGATGAAAATGCACCACATGGAATTCTGATTCCAATGCTGTTTGACATAAGTTTTTTTTTTTTTTTTTTTAAATGTTAGCCATCTACTAGAGTTTCTCAGTTTTTTTTTTTTTTTTTTAATTTTGTTAAGCACAAGTTCTAAATACATTAAATAAAGAAACCCCACTTTAGCCATGCCCAAAAGGACAGGATAACATTTTTTAAGGCACAAATGCTCCATAATTAAAGAGGACCTTTCACCACTTGGGGCATATGCGGTTTTATATACCGCTAGAAGGCCGACATCCCCAGTACTCGTCTATGGACGAGTACTATCAGGAGGGGAGGGAGGCGTTCCTCAACGCTCTCACAGTACAGCGCTATAGACGCTACTGTGAGGAAGGGTGTTCCTGACTGACTGTCAGAAACGCCCTTATGACAGTGAAGAGCTATGGTACTGGCACTGATAGCTCTTCACTCGGGGGGCACAGAACATGAAAGCCAATAATGCGCTGAATTCAGCGCACTGTCAGCTTTCTAGTGGTACATAAAACCGCATGTGCCCCAAGGTCCTCTTTAACCCCTTCCCGATATGCGCCGTAATAGTACGGCGCATGTCGGGTCTGTAACCATGACGACCGCCCGGGAGCCAGGTGGCCGCCATAGCCGGCGGGTGTCTACTGCTTTAAGCCCCGGACCGATCGGAGGCATTAACCCTTCCGGCGCCATGGTCAAAGGCGCCGGAGGCGCCATTTTCCCGGCAGCGCATGGGCGACGCCATTCAAATCACCCCCCTTTCCTTAGAACACATATAAAAGTAGTTAAATACTGTGAAACACATACATGTTTGGTATCCCCGTGTCAGGGGATTTTTTTTAAGGGGTTAAAATGTAAATAAAACCATATAAATTTGGTATCCCTGGAACCGTACCGAAACACAGAATACAGGGGACATGTCATTTTGGCTGCACAGTGAACGCCGCAACACCAAAGCCCGAAAGTAATTTGCAGAAATGCATTTTTTCTTCAAATCCACCCCATTCTGAATTTTTTTTCCTGCTTCCCAGTACATTATATAGAATAATTAATGGTGGCATCATGAAGAAAAATTTGTCCCGCAAAAATTAAGACCTCATATGGCTCTGGGAGCGGAGAAAAAAAGTTATGGGGTTTAGAAGGAGGAGAGTCAAAAACAAAAAAGGAAAATCAAAAAATGCCATCGGCGGGAAAGGGTTAAAGAACAGCACATAAAGACAAGGAAACAGGAACAAATTAAGACAAAATAGCACATGTAGCTTAATAAATATGTCCCATTAATGTTAAATTGGCCTAGAATTGGTGCATACAAATAATACTCCTTTTACTCACCTTTGGTAAGGAATGAGCTGCTTGAAGAATTCGACGCCGATGTTTTAGGTCCAAAATACCAATATCCATCAGGTCCTGATCTTCCAATATATTACCTGTCTGCAAGAAAAAAGACAAAAGGTAGAAGGTTCCCAAGATATAATTCTCAAATGATCAATTATGAATGTGACCAAAAAAATGTCTAAAACAAGTCGCTTACTGTCGTTACTGGCACCTCGGGAACAAGTGGTGAGCTACATTTATTACTCTCCAACTTCCTCTGGGGTCGACGTCACAGCAGACTTCGAAATGAATGCAGCTCATCATTTGCCCCAGAGGCCCTAGTAACTGAAATAAAGATCTCCATCAGTACTGATGGAAATGCCAATTAGCTTTCAAAATAAAGGGTGGTACCTATAGCCATGTGCAGGTTTCCATTCTGGGAAGGGGAATCCTGCATACAGTGGATCAAGGATATTTTGTTACATGTGGGGGTACTCTGGGGACTATTATATTTCACATTTGGGTACTATGGGAGCCATTATGTTCTGCATGGGAGCACTGTGGGAGCCATTACATACCGTAGCTGTTTTAAAGTAATCTATAAAAGATTGCTACTTTGAGGTTCCTTAGTTGGGACTTTGATTCACTAGGGGTACTTTGCTTGAAATGGTCTTATAATACTGTGTGTGGGGGGGGGGGGGGGCAAAGTTTTATTGTACATGTTGTTGCAAGATAGGTAACACCAAATATGTATTGCTTTTTATTATGTTTTAAATAATTAATAGAGATGAGCGAGTACTGTTCGGATCAGCCGATCCAAACAGCACGCTCCATAGAAATGAATGGATGCACCTGGTACTTCTGCTTTGATGGCGGCCGGCTGCTTAACCCCCCGTGTGCCGGCTACATCCACTCATTTCTATGCGAGCGTGCTGTTCGGATCGGCTGCTCCGAACAGTACTCGATAATCTCTAATAATTAATTTTATATAAGAATGGCCAAATTTTTGGGGCTATTACTTAAAAAAACAACAACAAAAAAACAACAACAAAAAAAACAATACTTTTGAAAACCACGGGTGTTCATCATTGGCGGCAGATCACTATTTGAGAATAATGTACTAATGAGAGAAAATAATCTTGCAACAGTTGTCTGTAGATAGGTGTCTATTCCTTTGGAGGAGTTATTCTGGCATTTGTTTATTGCCAGAATATGCTACTTTGTTTAAGGAAAACCAGGCATTGATCTACAGGGAACTTCCAACAGATGGCATTAAAGCAAGTTCCTCTTTGTCACCAAGGAGGACTTATTTTAATATTATGTACTCAGAATTTATAGCAGAGCATACATGTTACATGGAAGCACTTCCAGCAAACCGCCATACTAGTACGGCGGCTGCATGGTGCGCACACAGAACCTGTGTTTACGGCTGACAATACCCTGCATCTACACAGGCTGACAGCTTTCTCTACACTGCAATACACGAGTAACACGTGTATTGCAGCGTATATCTAGTGAAGCAGTGATCAGCAGATCACTGCTTCAATCCCCCATGGGGACAGGAAAAAAAAAGTGAAAAAAAAGTAAAAATAAAAAAAGCTTAAATAAGTTTAAAATAAATTAGAAATAAATAAAGCCCCAAAAATCCCTTTTTCCCCATATTAAATGTTTTATTATGTAAAATAAAGAAAAATAGAAAAAAAAAAAAAAAACACTACATATTTGGTATCACCGCATCCGTAATAACCTGATCAAATTAAAACATTATTTAACCCGAACGGCGAACGGCATAAAAAAAAAACATAGAAAACCGCACAAAATAATGATTATTCACCACCTTTCCCTTACAAAATGTTCAATAAAAAGCAATCAAATGGTCAGATGAAAACCAAAATGGTACCAATAAAAGGCAGAGGTCATCCCGCAAAAAATAAGCCCTCAACCAGCTCTGTCTACGAAAAATAAAAATGTTATGCCTTTCAGAAGATGGCGATGCAAAAATAATTGATTTTTTTTCCTAAATTGAATTTTATTCTGCACAAATAGCAACGCATTAACCCCTTAAGGACGCAGGGTACTTTGGGCCTTAAGGCTCAGACCCTGTTTTTCAAATATGATGTCTTTCACTTTATGTGAGGATAGCTTCATAATGCATTTACCTATCCAGGTGATTCCAAGATTGTTTTTTCATGACACATTGTACTTTATGTTGGTGGTAAATTTTGGTCATTATACTTTGCGTTTGTTTGTTAAAAAAAGGACAATATACTGAAAATTACATAAAATTATCAATTTTGAAAGTTTCTGTTATTCTCGTGAAAACACAGACAGTCCTATCACACAAAATTCTTCCTAATTAACATTTTCCATATGTCTACTTTATATCGGCATTGTTTCTTCAATGTCCTTTTACTTTCCTAGGAAGTTAGAAGGCTTATAACTTTAGTAGTTGTCAAATTGTCAGATTTTCAAGAAAATTGTAAGATTTTGTATTCTAGGGATCCATTTAGTTGTGAAGTGACTTTGAGGGGCCTATATAATAGAAAACACCCAAAAATGACCCCATTTTTGAAACGGTAGTCTTCAAACTATTCAAAATTGAATATAGGAACTTTATTAACCATTTAGGTGTTCCACAGGAATTCATGCAAAATGAAGGTGAAATTTCCAAATGTCACTTTTTTATGCACATTTTCCATTTCAAACCACATTTTTCCGTAACAAAGAAGGGGTTAACAGGAAAACATACCATAATATTTATTTCTCTGATTCTGCAGTTTGTAGAAATATTTCACATGTGGCCCTTCTGTGCAACGTGACTCAATACGTGTCCTCAAAATCAAAGAGCACCTTTAGGGATTTCGGGCAGCAATTTCATTAGGATGGTTTTTAGACACCATGTTGCATTTACAGAGCCCTAGAAGTACCACAATAGTGGGAAACCTCCAAAAGTGACCCCATTTTGGAAACTGCACCCCTCAAAGAATTTATCAGGGGGTGTAGTGAGTGTTAGTATCCCAGACGTGAACGCACAGCGGATGGTGAAGAGGTAATATGTAAGCGGTGCGGAGGACATTGGGAGCACCAAATTCCCTACTATGTCAAAATAGCTCCTATGATTGGGGGGGGGGGGTCGCCTTGGGGGTCTCTTCTATTGTTTTGTCTCTTGTAAGCTGCAAAACTGGTCTGTACCCTGATATACGGTTGCACCGCTTATATATTCCCCTCCTGACGCATTTGGCGATTTTGGAGTTTTTTTGTCTTCACATTATTCAAGCTATATTTTTTTAGTTTTGTGTTGATGTGGCCATATGAGTGCTTGTATTTTTCCGAGATATGATGCTTTTTGTAATGACACCATTTTTGGGTGCCTATAGCTTATTGGCTATTTTTTATTAACTCTTTTTTGCTGGATAAAAAAAGAAAAAAAAAAAATCAATTCTGGCATTGCATTTTACTTTTTAAATGTATTTCCGCACGCCGTACAGCATAAGTAACATGTGAACTTTATACTGCAGGTCAGTATGGTTACGGCGATACCTCATTTATAGGTTTTTTTATGCATTAGTAATTTTGCTGAACAAAAACTCATTTGGGGACATAAATCAATGTTTTTTTCATTGCCATCTTCTGAGATGCGTAAAATTTTTATTTTTCGATTGACAGAGTTGGTTGAGGGCTTATTTTTTGCGGGACAACCTGTGCTTTTCATTGGTACTATTTTGGTGTACATACGACTTTTTGATCACTTTTTATAGCATATTTTTTAAGATGAGATGGCAAAAAATCATTATTTCCGGCGTTTTTTTGCCTTCACGTTCACCATATAGGTGAAATAAAGTTTTAGTTTTATGGTACAGGTTGTTACGGATGCGGCGATACCAAATATGCATTGTTTTTATTATTTTTTAGGTGTTTTTTTTATTTAACTCATTTGATATAGAAAAAGTGAATTTTGGGGCTTTATTTATTTATTTCACACACTTTATTAATTTTTTTTTTACACTTTTTCACATTTTTTATTTGTCCTATTAGTGTACTTGAACCAGCAATACTCTGATTGCTGGTCCAGTACAATAGCCTGCAATACAGATGTATTGCAGACTATAGAGGAAGTGTGTCTACGGAGACGCATAGACAGACTTCCAGCAACACAAACAGGATCACCAGGTAAGAGGGGTCCTAGCAGCCCGGGGTCACCCGGGGTGATGAGCAAAAAAAATTCTCTCGATGTCACGGACAAGTGTCCGCGGCATCGGGAGGGTTCATACCGCCGATCGGAGCGGAGCTCCGACCGGCAGTTCACATGGGCAGCTCGTCCTGGCCCTCGGCTGTGTAATGGCGCGGGCACAGCTTCTGTGCCCGCGCCATTACTGGTCAGTAATAGTACTGACCTGAGCGCGAACGTGCTACTTGCCAGGACGTACTATTACTGACCAGAGCGTTAAGGGGTTAAAAAATCATATAAATGAGGTATCGCCGTAACCGTACCGACCCGCAGAATAAAGGTAACATGTTACTTATGCTGTATGCTGCACGGGAGAAAAAAAAATGCTAAAAAGGAATGCCAGAATTGAGGTTTCCTTTTACACCCCACCCAGAAAGAGTTAATAAAATGTAGTCAATAAGTTACAGGCACCCCAAAATGGTGGCATTGAAAAGTACATCTAAACGCTAGCTTATTTTGTAGAGTAAAATTACACTTGGAAATTTTGCTATCCCATTGACTTCAATGATATTTTATTACACGTGTAAAATATGCTTGTAAAAATACGCCTGTAAAAATACGCCAGTAAAATGTCATTGAAGTCAATGGGATAGCAAAATTTACAAGTGTAATTTTACTCTACAAAATAAGCTAGCGTTTACTCAGTGTGAATGCACCCTAATACCGCAAACACCAAGCCCTCATATGGCCACATTGCCAGAAAATAAAAATCTAGCTTGTACAATGTGAAGACAAAAACCCCAAAAGTCGCCAAATCATTAGGATATAAGTGGCTGTGACTACCGGTAGAAGGAAATGTGTAAGCTGTGCGAGCGTTTTCAGGGGACACCCCAGCTTATGAGAGATAATACACCAGCGCTGATCCCCCAGAATGCCCCTCTTCCCCGTCCATGTCATAGGAGCTAGTGGGAAAATAGAATGGGATTTGGTGTGCCCAATTTACTCTGCACAGCTTACATATTCACTTCTGGGTTACTAATGCTCACTACATCACTTGATAAATTCTTTGAGGGGTGCGGTTTTCAAAACGGGGTCACTTTCTAGAGGTTTCCACTGTTTTGACTCCTCAAGGGCTTTGTAAATGCGACATGGTTCCTGAAACGGATCACAGCCAGATCTGCCCTCTAAAAGCTCCTTGGCACGCCTTCCCTTCTGCGTCTCGCGGTGCGTCCATATATTAGTTTACACCCACAAGTGGGGTACTATGGTAGTCGGGAGAACTTGCATAACAAATTGTGCGATGCGGTTTCTCCTTTAACCCCTTGTGAATGTGCAAATTCTAGGGCTAAACGAAAATATTAGTAAAATAAAATCAAATTTGAAAATTCCGCCTCCATTTTGTATTAATTCCTATTAAGCACTTATAGGGTTAAAATACTAGGTATATGCTGTTTTGGTTTATTTAAGGGGTGCAGTTTTGAAAATGGGGAGATTTATGGGGGGCTTTAATACAAGAGTCTTTCAAAACCCCTTCATAACTGGATTAGTCCCTTAAAAAATGGGTTTTGGAAATTTCTTGAAAATTTTGAATATTGTTGTTTCACTTGTAAACCTAATATTGTCCGTAAAAAATAAAAGGGTGACTAAAGTTTGATGCCGACATAAAGCAGAGATCTGGGACATGAGAACTATGATATAATTTTGGTGGTCTGACTATCTGTATGCAATGCACATCATTTCAAACTTTATAAAATGCATATTTTTCAAAATTTCCACCAAATTTCCTATTTTTTCATAACTAAACACAAAACATATCAACCAAAATTTACTACTAACATGAAGTATAATGTGTTACGAAAAAATAATCTCAAAATCACTTAGGTAAGTTAAAGCATTCCAAAGTTATTGCCACATAAAGTGACACGTCAGTTTTGAAAAATAGAGCTTGGTCAGGAAGTCAAAGTGCCATCGGCGGGAAGTGGTTAATAAACCCCTGTATGCTGAAAATCGGACTCTTTAAGGCAACATCTCATTCATGAGACATATTCCTCTGCTGAGATACCCTAACAGGTGCTGCTCATGACTGCAATTAAAACTACAGGCAGTTCTTTAATGAAAGAGTGCTGTGTAAAACATAGCAATCATACCAATTGACAAACCAGCATGATTCTGCAAAGTCTATTAAAACAGCCATGCAAAAGAAGAAATATTCATCTTCTCACAGTTTTTTTTTTAGATAAGACAGGAGAGTCTGTTTAGGGGAGAACACTTTATGTGAACAGATGATTGCACACAGACTAGATGATAAATGTAATCGTTGGAACCACCAATAGAATAAGGGGATGCAAGTCTCCAACTCCTCCTCACTATGCACTTTGCCATTTAATTCAATGCGAGAGCATGTGTATGCTACTGCTTTATTCAAACTCCTACTCACTTTGGCTATACAATAAGGAATCTCTTCTCTACAATCTATTCTGAATGCAGCAGCCAGGCTCATCTATCAGTCTAGACCAGGGGTAGGGAACCTTTGGCTCTCCAGCTGCTGTGAAACTACAACTCCCAGCATGCTCCATTCACTTCCATGGGAGTTCCAACAACAGCAGAGCAAGTATGCATGCTGGGAGTTGTAGTTTTGCAACAGCTGGAGAGCCGTACGTTCCCTACTCCTGGTCTAGACGCTACAGCGATGCCTCTGGTCTGTGCCGGTCACTACATTGGCTGCCTATTCATTATAGAATAAAATATAAAGTTATCACCCTCATACACAATGCTCTCCATAATGCCGCACCTCCCTACATTTCCTCCCTCCTGTCTACCTCTCAATCTGTAGTCTCCGTTCACTCAATGACCTAAGACTTACAACCTCCATTATCATAACCTCCCACTATTGTACACAATGTATACAAGACTTCTCCATTATCAGAACCTCCCACAATATACAATGTATACAAGACTTCTCCCGAGTTGCACCACTTCTCTGGAATACTCTATCTCGGACAATCAGATTGACTCTTAATTTCTACAGCTTCAAACGCAAACTAAAGACACATCTTATCAGACAGGCCTATCACAATCCCTAATGTAAACCCTTCCGTACCGTAATTAGAATCCCCAAAATGTAACCCTCCTCTGTTCCAGCTCCCACATGATATGATGCCATTTCAGGCTAACTTTATATATCCAAGCACCATCCACATGTTAAAGGACACGACTGGTGACGGCTCAAAGGTTTATGTTTGTGTAATCTCAGTAACCTCTATAACAAAATTGTCTGACCACTGTATAAGCAATGCCGCCCCTGCTATCTCTTGTGTCACCCTCTCTACCTCATAGATTATAAGTTCTTGCGAGCAGGGCCCTCATTCCCATTGTGTGAAAGGACTTTCTTTGTAATGTATATTTCTGTCTGTATTTGAACCCTACAAATTGTAAAGTGCTGCGGAATATGTTGGCGCTATATAAATAAAATGTATTATTATTTAAGGAAGATCAGGGGCTTTAGACTACTGTTGTAGAGATTGGAAGAAATCCTGATTATCAAATGTTTCTCCTCTACCATATACACAGGTGATAAATAGATCTGTGGGAAAACACTGGTGAATTTAAGAGGGACTGATACAGAAGGACTACTGAAAGTGTATTTTCATTATACAAGAAACGATTTTAAAAGATTTTTAGAAATGTAACACCCAATAACTTTGTTTTCAAAATTGTGAAATGTAAAATAAATGCCTGTAACATAAAAATATTATCCCTTTAATACAACCTGCTAACTCACCAAAAAACGAACATCATCAAAGCCGTTCAACACAAATTTGCTCTCATACTGAGGAAGACCCAGAGATTCTAACCACTGAGCTACAGTTTGACAAGGCACACGGGACCCTGTGAATGTAAAAAGGTCATGGAAATTACTAGTGTAAGGACCACAGCAAGGATATTATTAAACATTGTATTTTTATCATATTGTGTTACCTGCCATGACATGTTGCTCCTGAGAGAATTCTATGCCCTGACCAATTGAACTCATTATCTTATCAATCTGTAAAAGAAAAAAAAGAAAAAAAAAGTAAGATGAAGGCAAAAGAATGAAACAAAGGGACTTTATCAATGCATCTATGTCAGTTCTCTGGTTCAAAAGTGTGATAGTGTGTCATATCTTTGGTGCAAGGTCCTTTCTCATGCCAAAAATGTGCCACAATCCCCCTGGTCTGTGACTCACTCACTACTTTCTGTAAATGTGGGCAGAGAGGGGCAGGCAGGGCAAGCAAGGGTTTATTATAACTCACCACAGTTTTCTGGAGAGATTTATACAAGAATTCTACTCCAGTTCCAGATTGGCATAGACTTCCATTCTGGCACACAGACATGCTTCTGATTTGTTAAATGACTGAAATCTGTTGAAGGTGTGCCTTATGACAGTTTGGGCCTTTATTAAGATTGTCCTATGAAATACAGTCTTAATCAATCTGCTCCAATGTTTGTTGAAAAAGAGAACTTATCCATTCATGGTGATGTATTACCATTTTGGGCCAGATACCTACAATGCATAAATGCCAAAGCAAAAAACACGGTGGTATACAGTCCCTGCAGCTAATACCATCCACACATTGCAATATTTCTGCTGTTTGTATTTTTCTACAATTTCCAAAACATTTGTATTTTTGGAAATCACAGCATAACGTTTATACCTACGGAAACGCTGGTAATTTCCCTATAGGTATAACTGAAGCAGAAACTACTTTTTGTGAAAAGAGATTTTTGTGAAATATGTTTCCTCTGTGTTTTTTCCAGCAGCATCTCACTATGTGGGTCCTTAGCCTAAAGTATTAGTAATGCTATAAACATTAAAGAGGACCTTTCACCATTTTTCCCAAAGGCAGTTCTATATACTGCCAGAAAGCTGACAGTGCGCTGAGTTCAGCGCACTGTCGGCTTTCCCGATCTGTGCCCGGTGTGAAGAGCTTACGGTCCGGTACCGTAGCTCTTCTATGGTCAGAAGGGCGTTTCTGACCATTAGCCAGAGACGTCCTTCTGCCTCGCGGCGCCTATCGCGCTGTGCTGTGGAGCGGGGAGGAACGCCCCCTCCCTCTCCTGATAATACTCGTCTATGGACGAGCTGTATGAGCAGAGGGAGGGGGCGTTCCTCCCGGCTCCACAGAACAGTGCGATAGGTGCCGCGAGGCAGAAGGACGTTCCTGGCTAACAGTCAGAAACGCCCTTCTGACCATAGAAGAGCTACGGTACCGGACCGTAAGCTCTTCACACCGGGCACAGATCGGGAAAGCCGACAGTGTGCTGAACTCAGCGCACTGTCAGCTTTCCGGAAGTATAGAGAACTGCCTTTGGGAAAAATGGTGAAAAGTCCTCTTTAAAGCAACTGACCAGTCATTACCTAAAACAAGTCATTATCTAGAGAAAGTGAATAGCTATTTTTTGTTGTTTTTTTTTTTTGCTTAAAGGGTTTCCCATCTCAATGTTTCAGCATGATGCCTGCATGATGTGTATGCTTCTCACTTCTTGCATTTCACTCCCCCCCTCCTCCATCTTGCTGAAAGGGACACAAAACACTTCTCCCGATCAGATACTATGCGGATGCTTGTACAGAATTGATTCAGTGTTATCTGTGTGTTTACATAGATAACAGACTCTTCTTTAATTAGCAAAACTGCAATTATCTGAAGGATTGTCCTGTCAGAAACAGCAGTGAGTGAGTGATGTCATTTGTCCTATAGGTCTGTGGTTACAGCAATACTGTGTAAACAATGGGAGATATAACCTCACATAGCAGGAGAACAAAGCAGAAATTCTAAAGCAATTTATTTAGGAAAAGTCTTGAATTTAAATAAGCTACCAGTCTAGATAGGATCATTGAGATGGGACAACCCCTTTAATTTTTGATGGATTTTAACCTCTATTAGGGTAAGCTGTGATCTAATAACCAATTTAGCTACAGTTTCTACAAGAATCATGAAGTAGTGTTGAAACACTCCTCCTCATGACTGGTTCAGGCTTCTGCTCTCTCTCTGCAGACTCCGCACTGAGGTATTATTTGCTGTACAGCAGTGACACAATGACTAAAGACACATACCTTTGGACTGCGTTTTCCCAGCACTTTAGTGAAGAACTGCAAGCAGTGTTTAATTGCAGTAATGAGTAGCAATGTTACTATGCATTTCGTCTGTATGCAGCCAGTGAATTGTACACCTTTCGTTTACCAGTCATAAGCATATAGCTGAAATACATAAAACAAGTGCAACTCATCATTGCAATTAAAAACTGCATGCAGTTCTTTGATTAAAAAAAAAAAAAAAAAAAAAAAAGCTGTATAAAACAGCCTAAAGCAGCAATGGAAAAAATATGAACTGAGAAAACTGCTACATATTTACTGATGCAATTGAGATTAAGGGTGGCAGTACACTTTTTTTTTTAAAATCCGGTTTCTTGCTGAAGTACTAGAGCCAAAACCAGGTGTGGATTCTGATGGATGAGTAAATAAAAAGCAGAGGTCCCCAATTTATTTTGTACAAAGGACTACTTTCATGGGGCCAATTTTCCTGTTTAGGGCGGGGTTTTCATTGGCGGGTCAGGGTTGGGAAGATTGGGTGGCTCGTAATAAAACATAATATAGTGCATATTCAATTACCACACTTATACATTTATTAAGGGAGATCTCGCTACATAACATTCATAACCTATTGGTGGAATGGACAGTTCCCTTAATAAAATTAAGGGTACGGAAGAGGGAGCATCACTTAGGGGGCACTATTACTAGAATTGTGCCCCGTACAGATAAAAATCACCCCACTTCATAAGGTTATTAATTATGAGGGGGAGGCTATTACTGTAATAGAGTCCTAGTAGTGCACCCTCCATGGGTACTAGTCCCACCTGCCTCCTCATACTGTTACTATAGTTAAAATTACATTACACTTACCTATTATCCTTACTGATGCAGCTCCTGGGATCTCTTCTGACACACAGGATGTGTGCATCTTCTATGCTGCTCCCTGGCCCCAGCAGCACCATAACGAAGGTTCCAGGAGCAGAACAGAAGATGCACACATCCTGTGTGTCAGAAGAGATCCTGAGAGCTGCATTAGTAATCAGGTAGTCCTGGGGACACTTACAGATTAAATGCAACAAAGCAGCAACAGCCGACACCTGGTAGAATACAGAGGTCCCTAATGACCGATACTGGTCTGTGGCTAGGTCTTTGAGGACCTGTGCTAAATGACAGATACAACTACTTCTCTTTAATCCATTCATAACTGTAACTTCAAAAGACCTTCACAAAACCTGAATAATGACAGACTGATAAACAGTTAAAGGGGCTCTATCAGCAAAATCATGCTGATAGAGCCTCACATATGCGTGAATAGCCTTTAAAAAGGCTATTCAGGCACCGCTAAAGTTATATTAAACTACCCCCCTCCCGCCCCCGTTTTAAAATAATACTCTAAAAAGAATGTGATCTGCTCACGCATCGTGCACTGTGGGCGGGCATTCAGGGTGTGTCTTCTTCTTCATCCACACCTCTTATTCCTCCGATGTCCTCCGGTCCCGTCCTCCTCCGGCGCTCGCGTGCGGACACTGATATAAAAAAAAATGGCCTGGGCGCATGCATAACAGCATGCGGCTTCAACTACGGCTACTGCGCAGGCGCCCAGGCCATTTTTTTATATCAGTGTCAGTTCGCGAGCGCCGGAGGACAGGACCCAAGGACATCGGAGGAAGAAGAGACGTGGATGAAGAAGACGGCGCACCCTGAATGCCCGCCCAGCGTGCACGATGCGTAAGTAGATCACATTCTTTTTTAGGCTTTTATTTTAAAACGGGGGGGTAGTTTAATATAACATTTACGGTGCCTGAATAGCCTTTTAAAAGGCTATTCACGCATACGTGGGGCTCTATCAGCATGATTTTGCTGATAGAGCCCCTTTAAATGCACATTCACAGAAATTCTGTTTTCTGATGCAATACCCATGGTAGTGAAGCTAAACCAGGAATGAATTAGAAGTAGTATTTCCTCTCTTCAGCTTTTATAATCTTCTACACTAATTTTTAGCCTCAAACACGACTTTAGAAAACCTAAATATGGAAACACATTCTAAGGCCCCTAGAAGACGGTCGTGGGCCATTTGAGTGAACTATTCCAAGTTTTTTTTCCAGGTAGCACAATAACCTATTAATTTCCAATGGGCCCAAGACAGCACCTAGACATGACTGCTGAGGCCAATCAGTGAATGGCATGCGATGTTACTACCTGTGACATCACTGGTCTCTTCCTGAGGCCTGCTGAAGCCACTGATTGGCCTCAGCGGTCACATGACATCACGTCATGTCTGGGAGAGACCTGAGAGAAGCCGCTGGATCAGACTGACATTGGGGAACTGAAAAGCTGTTAATCAGTTTGTATGTTCCAACACAGCATGGGCAGGAACAAAAGTAAAAAACAAGAGTGGGATCAGTGTTCCCCAATGAATAAAACGAGAAAAGGATGTTACGTTGAGTACAAAAATCCCATTTTAATCGCCTATTTCACTGGTGAACACAGCACCATAGGATGTCCCAAAGCAGTCCCACAGGGTGGGAATTACAAAGCCATGAAAACCGAATCTGGCAAATGGATCTGGCAAAACTTAATGAAAATGGATGGAGGCCTAAGTGGGAGCCTTACAGACCACGGTAGCAGAAGTCTGATGCTGAATGGCCGAGGGAGCTCCAACAGCTCTCGAGGAGAGAGCAGTCACAACCCTATCCTTAAACTGATAGACCTCCTTAATCACAGACGGAAGCCATTGGTAGATGGAAGCCTTGGAAGCAGGCTGGCCCTTACAAGGGCCCTCAGGGAAAAGAAAAAGTATCTGAACAACGGAAAGGATCAGTGACTAACAAATAGACCCAAATTGCCCGAAAAACATCCAGGCACTCACATGGATGCTTGGGGTCCGGGGAGAAAGAGAGGACTAAAACTAAGTCCTAAGGAAACCACCTTAATCAGAAAAGACAGTGGTGAACAGAGGACAACCTTTTTCTTGTGAAGAAGGGACCCTGCAGATGGAGGTAACGGCTAACAGGAACACGATCTTCCAGGAATGAAGGTAAAAAGGGATATCCACCAAAGGTTTGAAGGGGGGAACCTGAGCACCTCAAGGATGAGTTTAAGATCTCATGGTTCCAATGGTGGGAGTTAGGGCAGGGGCACAATACGCCACTCTCTGTAGGAAAGTCTTTGACGGATGAGAATATTTACTCTTACAACAGTGCACATAAGCCTTCCACGTGCGATGTTAGATTCCACCTAACTGGGATTTCTGGGACTTGAGTATGGTCTGGATAACTGGCTCTGAAAACCCACAACGCCTTAAACCTCGGATTCAACAGCCGCACCGTTGAACACAGTTAAGTTAAGGTGGAGTGGAACAGGAATCCTTAAGAAAGAAGGTCGACTGGCAGAGGAAGAGGACATGGAGTGTCCACCAGCAGGAACATGAGATTCACGAACCAGACCCAGCAGGGCCAACTTGTGCCACCAGAATAACTTGAAACCCCTTGATCTTGAGCGACAGTAGCGATTGCTTGAGGATCCAGAGATCTGGCCATGTAGCTATGGACCTTGTGGTGCAAGCAGGAGGCAAAGAGATCGACATCTGGCATGCCCCAGCATGAGCACAGCTGAAAGAAGACCTGCTAATGAAGTGACCACTCACCCAGAGCGATATTTTGTTGACTAAAGTAGTCTGCTACCCAACTGTCCACGCCTGGAACGTGGACTGCTGAAAGAGCCGGAATGTGGCGTTCTAGCCAAGGAAGAGATTGGGAGACTTCTAGTAAAGCCGAATGGTTCCTGGAGCATCGCTGATGATTCCAGTAGGCAACCACGGAGGAGATGTCAGTCTGGACTTGACCAGACGTCCCTGGAGAAGAGCGGACCAATGAGACAGGGCTAAGAAGATAGCCATTGGTTTCAGCAGGTTGAACTGGAGGGAGGACTCGGCCTTGGACCACAGGCCCTGAACGGTTAAGGCAACGAAGACCACTCCCCAGCCGGGGAGTCTGGCGTCAGTGGGAATCACCTGCCAACAGAGGGGTAGAAGGACGTTCCCTGAGATATTTCTGGGGAGGACAGCCACCAAAGTATCTCTCGTGCCCAAGACCCGCATGCAGAACCTTGGCCTCCAAGAGGAGAATCATGCCATGGTGTATGTCGAGTATCATGTTCCGGATTTCATGCACTTAGAGGGCATGAAACAAGACCTTTCCTAATTGATGAGCCAGCTGAACTAGTGAAGAAAGACCAAGGTGATCCGCAAGCTAGTCAAATTGTCTGACTTGGAGGAGGCTTCACCAGGAGGTCCTCCAGGTATGGAATCACAGTGACACTGTTATCTGTTACAGTTAAACGTTTTGTATAGGCTGGATTTAACATTGCTTTTTATGCTGGGGTCATGGTGCAAGTCTATTGTGTTGTATTGCTCTATTATTTTTTTTTTTTCTTTCTCTCTCACAGCTACTTAAAAAGGTGCTGAAAGCAAGGTTCAGCGATTTTGTCACAAAAATGATATCTTGCGAAATCTTGCTGTTTTTTCCTGCACTAAGTGTAATTTTCAATTTTAATCTTGATACTTATTTTTGGAAAATGCAAAAAAAAAAAAAAAAAAAAAAAAAGATTTTAGCCGCCAAAGTTATGACACCTATAATGTTTTGAATACCACTTTATTTTAATTTTTTTTGGAGGCAAAACAGCAAGAATGCATATTTGTTTGTTGTTTTTTTTTTGTTACCACAATGGTGATATTCTTATGAGATGAACATTTTTACAGTTTGGGCATTTTTAATTGTGGGATGCCTAATCTGTTTGTTATTATATGCGTGGGGGAAAATAAATTACTAAAAAAGATAAATTGCTGACTAGTGGAAGTGTGAAAACAGGGTTTTTGTTTTTTACCATTGTTGTGAATGCAGCTGTGGTGAACACGGACGCACCCCCACTTTAATTCACTTTCATGAGAACACTGGAGAAGTGCGATTACCAGTGTTCCCACTGTATGCAAGCTGCAGTGCACCACACCTACATTTACAATTGTGATAAAATACCCCCATTCCTATGATCGGTGGTGGTCTCAGCAATACATACACTAGGATAGAGGACATTTTGTACTTTTAAAAAATTCTATTTTATACTTAAATTTATTTATTTTTTTAAAGTTCCCCCTCAGAAAACAGATTGCTTCTTCCATAGACTTAGTGCAAGGAAGCCTCAATAGTATTATGATGAAAGGCCTGGAAGCGTTCTTAAAGGTTCTGAGGGAAAAGGGGTTGAATGCTACAGGGAAGGGGGGTGCAGGAGGTATCAGCAACCCTATAAGCATTTAATGCCTGTGATCAGAGAGAATTCCGACTGCAGACATTACACACTGGAAAACTGTTATAGCACTTGCTCTGCTATTAAATGGCTGCCATTCTCAAAGACCTGACAAAGCGGCGGAGCACAAAGGGCAGGATTAGGTTTCACGATTCTAATGAAGTAGAATCATCAGAATCATTAAAGCTATATACATGCATAATGAGCCACAGTGGAAAAGCACTGCGCAAAAACTAGCAGCAGAATGGCATCATGGTTTTTTCCTGCATCGATTTTCACAGAAAATCTGCAGAGCTTCTCTCTACGGACTTTATGCTTCAATTATATCTATTTGAAAAACACCAGCATTTCCTTAAGAATAATTGACATGCTGAGATTTACAACAATACAACTTTTTTTTTTTTTCCTTAATTTACCATTGGATGAAACTTCTTCATGCCTTATCCAATAGTTCTGTGCTAAAATGTATGTGACAAGTTTATACCCAATCCAGTTAATTATATTAAATCGCATCTTCTCTTTGTCTATGCAATGAATAACCACACCTACTATATATGAAAACCTCACCATGAGCCAATTAAAAACCAGAATGCTGTTATGTAGCGATTAACCTTTCACTACGAGGTAGGGATACACACATTACATAATTGTACACATTACAAATTACATATTTCTGAGAAAATGTTCACGTTTTGTCAGCTGCTCATTCATTTCTGTAAAATACATTAGTCCAACACTTGGGGGTAAAAATGCTCTCAACAACACTAGATAAATTCCTTCAGAGTTGCAGCTTTCAAAAATAGGATCAAGTGTCAGGAAATTTGACTTGACTGGCATCTCAGATGCTCTGCAAAAGTGGCCAAGCATCCATAGACTAAACCATCTAAATCTGTGCTCCAAAAACCAAACAGCACACTTCCATTCTGCGTGCAGCCGTTAATAACCTTATATGAAATTACTAAGCAAGTTGCAACAATGTCATATACGTAGGCATAAGTTGCTGTTTCAGCACACAGCAGGACACAGAAGTTAAAGGGATTCTATAATTAGAATCCCTTTTTTCAGGCTTTCCATGTCGGAAAAGCCTTAAGAAAGGCTGCAGACTCTACTGCCTGCGGACTCTCCAGTGACACCTTCCATCTACTTCTCAAGGCGTCCTCAACAGAAAGTGCCGACTGCGCATATGCAGCTGCCATTTTTTTTTGTGGCCTCTTATGAGGTTGTCGATTCGGCCACAGAAAAATGTCCGCTGCACATGTGCAGTCGGAGCTTTCCAATGAAGACACGGTCTCGAGAAGAAGATGGAGGGCATGGACACAGGGGACGCCCCCAGTGCTGTTTGAGCACAAGGGGATCACCCCCAGTGCTGTCTGGAGACTCATTTGCATACAGTGAAAACCGGCAATATGACTGTAACGGCGGTGCGGAGAAGACTTCTAAAGGTAGGGGAAAAATTGCTTTTCTTAAGGTTACTCCGACGTGGTAGGCCTGAAAAAGGGGATTCTAATGATAGAATCCCTTTAAAGGGAGTCTATCACTGCCCCCGGCAACTTTAAACCGCTCCCATAGTACTGTAGATGCGGTTAGCAGAATAATAACCATACCTTTCTTAAGTTTCAGAGCCCCAGGGAAGCATAGAAAAAGCACATTCTTTATTCAAATGGGGATCTTGGAGCAGAGGGGGAGCTTTCTTCTATTACTGAGCACTGCTGCATCATTACTAAACACTCCGATCCTGCATTCAGCTCATCCCCTGTGCAATGTTATTTGATCCTCTCAGTGTAATGTACACAGCACTTTTCTCTCCGCATGATTAGTGTGGACACAACGCGGGAAAACACACGGACCACATTATAGTTTGTGAGGTCTGTGTGGTTTCTTTGATAACTGCTTTTTAATGCGTTCGTTATTACATTTGGGGGGTCCCCAAGCAAACTCCCCAAACGGGACACCGAACGCAGATGTGAACCAGGCCTTAAATAGTTTGGATTTTGGACATCATGCTACATTTTCAAAGCCACTTAGCTGTCAGGAAAGTGGAATCCCATAGGAAGTGACCCCATTTTGAAGAAAATTCTGAAAGAATTTATCAAGGGGTGTAGTGCAGTTAATGGTGAAAGAGAATATGTAAGCTGTACAGTTTATTGTACAGCATAAGTAAGTGTTCTTTTAATTCTATGGGTCAGTAGGACTGTAACGATACCTATTGCATGGTGACTGTTTTAGATTTTATTAATTTAGTAAAACAAAAAACTATTTTGGCAAAAAAAATAAAATAAACTGTTTTTGCATTAGTATTCATAACCAAATGATCCTCCAGGGAGGAGAGCGGAGGTAAGGTTACTGAAAGTTGATAGAACCCCTTAGATGCTGCTGTTATGATTGACCACAGAAACTAAGGGGTTAACACCCTCAAAGGAAGCACAGCTCTGACCATGGGTATACCAGGTAGATTTTTACACCTGCTTCCAATGGCATCTACTCACTTCCTGGTTTCTATTTCCATGAGGTAATAGTGTCCAACAGTACAAAACTACCACACAATCCTATTAATATTATAAATGTGAAAGTTTGTGAGTTTGGATGTTTGTGGGTTTGTGTGTTCGGATGTTTGTTAGTCAATCACGCAAAACCCGCTTGACCGATTTGGCTGAAATTTTCCACAAACATAGTTAATACACCCCATTGCGCAATAGGCTACTTTTCGTCACAATAGCGCACATACGTTTTTCCCAGGACCCCCACAAACCCCAAACTCACATCACTATCTCTGCAATCTCACACACTTTGGACCCCGATTTGGCTGAAATTTTCCACAAACATAGTACCTACACTCGATTGCGCAATAGGCTACTTTTCGTCACAATAGCACACATACGTTTTTCCCAGGACCCTTTGGATGTTCGGATCTTTGGCGGTCAATCACGCAAAAAACGCTCCACCGATTTGGCTGAAATTTTCCACAAACATAGTCCCTACACTCGATTGCGCAATAGGCTACTTTTTGTCACAATAGCGCACATACGTTTTTCCCAGGACCCCCACAAAACCCAAACTCACATCACTATCTCTGCAATCTCACACACTTTGGACCATAGCAAGCCACAAAATTCATATTACCCCCTACAGCAGAGGTCAGCAACCCCTGGCACACATGCCAAGAGTGGCACTCCTGCCATATTTCACTGGCATGCCAGCAGCACAGGACCTGCAAGAGTTAAATAAAGTCTCTGCTACAGCTGAGGCATAAGGACACTCCCCTTTGAGAGGGGTGCAGGAAACCCAGGGGGTGGAGCTTAGTCGCTCAAGTCTCTGCCTGCCTGCTATAGTGATAGCTCCTGCTGAAGCTGCTAGCAAACTGAAAGTAAGAAACACACAGCTCCCTTCCTTTACTTCCTATTCTCATTAATGTCAGGCATGGGGTTATTAGTTTAGTGTTAGTAACTCCATGTACCTCACATTAATAGGAATAAACCCCATCATGTCCCTCATATTAACCCCTGTGTGCCCCATATAAAGGTTACTAATATGTGAGACATATGGAGGTACTAATAAAAGACCTCAGTAATGAAGATACTTAATTATTACCTCCAAGTCTCTCACATATCAGTAACTAGAGATGAGCGAGTACTGTTCGGATCAGCCGATCCGAACAGCACGCTCCATAGAAATGAATGGATGCACCTGGTACTTCCGCTTGGACGTAGCCAGCGCGCTTAACCCCCCGCGTGCCGGCTACGTCCATTCATTTCTATGCGAGCGTGCTGTTCGGATCGGCTGATCCCAACAGTACTCGCTCATCTCTATCAGTAACTCTTACACTGGGGTTAATGTGAGGGACATGATGGGGTTAATTGCTATTAATAAGAGGCACATGGAGTTACTAAACTGTCATGCACAGGGCCAGACTTTATGTTGCTTACTCAAGAGTATCCTGTGCCCAAAACTTACATGTACTGGCGGAAAATAACAAATCATACAATGTCGTATATCGAAGTATATTAACCTGAAATACCTCTGTCCCAAACTCACTATGTACAGTTTATACCAACACCGTATAGCGGCTGAAATACAAATTACATTCAACACAAAAGTCTCATGTGCTCTCAGAATTACAGCAACAACAAGATACACAGTTACATTTTATATCCCATACCTTATACACAGTACGAAAACCTTACCCGCGCCTGTATATACCCACTTCTACAATCACCGCAGACGAAGTCGCGGGTACCAGCTAGTTGATTAATAAAACATAATAAATTTTATTAATACCTACTAAAACAGTAGAATCACATGACATATATGAGAGACAACAATATATAATAATGTATGGTGCAAGATGCACCTAACCATTAACAGCAGTGTGACAAAGCCAGGAACCCAGTATCTCTCCTAGGTGGTATAACAATACAGTGTTGCCATCTTACCTACCAACAAGAAAGGAAACGCCCGACGCGCATTTCACCTGCACACAGGCAGGCTTCGTCCCCTGCCTATATTGTTGTTCTTATCCAGGACCATTCCTACTTCATGTAACTGTTATTGGCCATCTGTTTTCTACCTATTACTGGCTAGTTGGTACTATGTAGTTTTTGTCTACCCCCACTTGCTTATAGCAACAGAATTGTATTATGGAATTGTCTCTCATATATGTCATGTGATTCTACTGTTTTAGTAGGTATTAATAAAATTTATTATGTTTTATTAATCAATTGTGTGGTAGTTTTGTACTGTTGGACATGATTGTATACCCACACATAAGTTTACATTTTTGCCTCTTTTATGTGTTATGGTCTATTTCTGTTTTTCATGAGGTAATAGTACGTCATGGTGAGGTAAGTTGCCCTACACCATGATGCACTATTACAACATGGTGCTGGAAAGGGTTAAAATGCTACAGTTTTCTGCCTGAACAAAACGCTCCAGAGTTCCTGCCACTAGGTGTCTCCGTTCTAGCTCCCTGTTACTAGAGACGTTCAGTCTTTAAAAACCTGTAGGTTCAAAATGGGAACACAATGCGTGGAGGGAAAGGTTTCTCACAGCTTTTCTGTCTGTACATCAGCGGTTCTCAACCTGTGGGTCGCGACCCTGGCGGGGGTCGAACGACCAAAGCACACCGTCCCGGTCGGTGGGAGGTATATCCCGGTTTCAACTTAGCGGCGCATGGAGGACACCGATGAGTTGAACACACAGGCGATTAAAGCAGGAGCTGTCACAGCCAGCTCCTGCTTTAACGCTGCGCTGCGGCTTCTGCATGTGTAGCCGCGATGTGATGACGTCACATCGCGCCTACAACTATATGAGTGAGCGAGACTGCGGAGAGAGTGGCGGGGGAGCGTTGGAAGGTGAGTACAAGAGTTTTTTTTTTTTTTTAAACATTAAGGTGGAACATAATGAAGGGGCAGATGAAGGGGGGGACGGCATGACACTGGGGCAGATGAAGGGGGGGACGGCATGACACTGGGGCAGATGAAGGGGGAGAACGGCATGACACTGGGGACAGAGATGGAGGGACATGAAACTGTGGGCAGAGATGGGGGAACATGAAACTGGGGAACAGATGGGGACATGAAACTGGGGGCAGATGAAGGGGGGGGTACAGCATGACACTGGGGGCAGAGATGGGTGGACATGAAACTGGGGAAGAGATGGGGGACATGAAACTGAGGGCAGAGATGGAGGGGGGACATGAAACTGGAGGCAGATGAAGGGGTTATATGAAACTGGGGGAGAGATGGCGAGGGGAAATATAATGTACGGGTGACTGTAGGAGGATTATACTGTGTGGGAGCACATGAAAAATGAATGAGAATGGGCGGAGTCAACATAAAAGTGGGTAGAGCTAAATTCGCTGCGGCGCACTGCATATTTTGTCCCTCTTTCTAAACTTCAAAAGTTTGGAGGTATGCCTAAAGCCATCAGAAAATACATATTTCCAATGGCTTTAGCCACTGAGAAGCCACACTACTGTCTGCAGCAGCGCTATTCAGCTGGAATGCATGCCGTTATGGACGCATATTCATAATTGAATTGGGTCACCGCAACATGAGGAACTGTATTGCGGGGTCACGGCATCAGAAAGGTTGAGAACCACTGCTGTACATTGTACATAAGTCTGCAGCTTCTCAAAACTTACAATTAGTGTAAGGAGAGTCTATGTACTACTGACTAACTGCATGTGCTATTGCTAGATGTTAGTCTTAGACAGAATGCAACCTTACTGATGGAGTTCATATATCTCTCTCTGGATCAGGGATCTTTCAATCTGCTTCATAAGATGGATTTAGAGTCCATAGAGTTCATTGTCTCTGTACCTCCTACAGTATGTTTATTTGGGCCCTTCTCAGCTATTTTTAGCTATTTTACTATTACTCCTAGCAGAATTGTATGTAAAGAAACCAGAAGTAGTAACAATGGACGGGAGAGACAGGCTGTTCTGTATTGTACAAGCCCTTCACCTCAGAGACAAATGCCAAATGTGCTGCAGCCAGAAAGAGGATATTACCAGCAGAAAAATTGATAGGAAACCACGCCAGAAGGCTTATACAGTGAGAGAACAGATTACTCAGCAAGACTCTGCAGGTATTACAACATTTGCAGAAAATTCACATACCCTTTAAGGGAAGAAAAAAAAAAAAAAAAAAAAGCACCATGTAAACACAGCCACAGACAGAAAGATGCAGTTTTTAAGAGTATTGGATGAAATGCAACAGTAAAACTATTGTAAATATTGCGCTATTTATAAGATAATTCCTCAGAAAATTTAAAGCAAGCAGCATCAATATGTAAATGCTTATACCCACATGCCCAAGCATCAGCAGATAGTTCCAAGATAGCACAACAGATAAGGTCGCCTCCCAGAAATAAACGTCCTAGCATTCTCACATACAGTTGCTGTCTCCACCACCAAACCAAGAAACTTAACAACACTACTAAACAACAAAAGCTATAGGAAAAATCCAGAACCAAGCAGATGTCCCTAAGTACCAGCAAACCACAGCCATCTGTCCTTACGTAATTTTTGGGTAGAGATTCTGTGACCAACTGCTGGTTCTGCTGGAAGAGCAGAATTGTTAAAACATGATATACATGTAAAATCCACATCAATATACATTTAATACATTACATAGTACATTATGGACCAAATTATACACTGTTAATTAAAAAGTGGTTTTAAATTTTAACAATCTTTACATTTTCTTTCCAAAACACAATGTGAAATAGAGAAGAAATAATATATTTGTTTTTGCTGTACTTAAAGAGGACCTTTCACCATATCCGGGCACAGGCAGTGTTATATACTGCCGGAAAGCTGACAGTGCGCTGAATTCAGTGCACTGTCGGCTTTCCCGATCTGTGCCCAGTGTGAAGAGCTTACGGTCCGGTACCGTAGCTCTTCTATGGTCAGAAGGGCGTTTCTGACCATTAGCCAGAGACGTCCTTCTGCCTCGCGGCGCCTATCACGCTGTGCTGTGGAGCGGGGAGGAACACCCCCTCCCTCTGCTCACAGCGCTCGTCCATAGACGAGTATTATCAGGAGAGGGAGGGGGCGTTCCTCCCCGCTCCACAGCACAGCGTGATAGGCGCCGCGAGGCAGAAGGACGTCTCTGGCTAATGGTCAGAAACGCCCTTCTGACCATAGAAGAGCTACGGTACCGGACCGTAAGCTCTTCACACCAGGCACAGATCGGGAAAGCCGACAGTGCACTGAATTCAGCACACTGTCAGCTTTCCGGCAGTATATAACACTGCCTGTGCCCAGATATGGTGAAAGGTCCTCTTTAATAAACTACTCTCCACTTATCTTGCATTTCATTTAAAGGAAATTTGTCACTCAAACTTTGCCTCGTAAACAGCCACCTGAATCAAAAGGCATCTTCACTTTCTTATTTGGTGTCACCGTTGCTTAGATATTTCAATTTTTGTCAACATACAAATGAGCTCTTTGGAGCAACAATCTGACTACTCCAAAGAACTTACGTGCCTACTGACAAAATATACAGTGATATCTTGGCAATAGAGGTACTGGTTCACAGGGGGGAACACTACCTGTGAGGTATATGGCTATAATGACTAAGATTATAACCTAAATCAAATATCACAATAAACTGAACATTGTACCTTAATTACGATGAATGAACGGTTATTTTAGTGTACATCTCCTATTTATATGCCATGTCATGCCACTGAATTTTGATTATTCACATATCAAAAATCTTTTCTAGATAGTGTAGATTTAAGTCACATGCCCTGTAGCCAATGGCAGTGTGAGAAAGGATGGCTTGGATACAAAATAATTGATATTGTTAACGTGAGGAAGTCCATATTGATTGATTAAACTGACTTTCGGTTTCAGTTATTGTGCGATGAATTGCCTATCCTTAGTTGATATTCTAGGTTCTGGTGACAGACTCACTTTAGGCGACTACCTATAGCTGTAACTGACCTCATCCCACTCAGACGTGAAGGAAGGAGACTTCTCTAGTCTTTTCTTGTTGCCCTCAGTGGCGCAATTGCTGAAAGACTCACTGCGGTTCCAGTCTTCTCCATCACTAGCAGCTGGGGGGGAACACGTTAACAGGTCTGAGTCAGATTTGGACAAACTACGGCGAAGAGGCAACTCCATATGTGAGGCAGCACCGTTTCTTCCACTGTCTGCACAGGTTACTTCACAGGGAACAGGTGGATCTCGAACTTCACAAACTGGAGAAGAACCATGCAGAAGTCCAGAGAAGTGCTGAAGCATGTGAGAATCCGAACTGTCACCTGAGGCTAAACTCCAACCCCCTGAACTGTTCCTCCGTTGCCCACCTAAGAGAGATCAAAATAAGACAATTCTATGAGGCAGAATAAATACAAAACAAAGATGGAAACAGAGCCTGGCACATAACAGGAAAAATACAAACCAGGGAGAGATAACCATACAACAGGAATGGAGTTGAGCTGATGGAAAGATTAAAACTTGTCTAAAACTTGAATTCCAACCCTCCTAAGAAACAGTCAGAAGCAGAATTAGTGTCAACTGCTTAACAGTGACTAGTATTGTTCAACCCTGATCTGTGACATTTAGAAAATATGAAGAAAATCTAAACTAAAGTGTGTTCTGAGGCTATGTAGTATTAGTAATGAGTTTTGAGAAGTTCTTACTGTTTAGCCTTTCAGAGCCATGCGACTCTCCTTCAGAATGGCCACTGGACAAATCAGAAGAACCACGGCGGTTTGCAGGGCGGCATGGATCCTGTGGCAGTGTTGACAGTCGTGCTCGAACCTTCAGTAAATATTAGCTATTTTTTAAAAAAGATAAGCCATAATGAAGTCTTTCAAGCTTAAGACTGGTGTAAATAATCCTACCTGAGGCTGAGAGTTACCAGCATCCCCTTGCAAGTGCAATGATCCTGTGTAAAACAAACACATTCCAGTCAATAAAACTCTTATGTTATAAAGCAAAAACTAGACAGCACTTTCATTTAAAGTAAATTTGACTTATATGGATTTAATTATAAGCTAAATAAAATAAAAAATAAAATGAGGGCTAATCCTTTTTGTGCATACTAAAAGTTTTTTTTTTCCCTTCATTCAGTAGTGAGCATTTTTTCCACGTTTTCAAAGATTTTATTAACGTTGGGCAATAAAAAAAAAATAAAATTTTTGGAAATAACATGCCGCTTTAAAATTTGTGGATAAAAGGGTTTAAAAAGGAAAAAAAAATGCACCTTATAATGCGTTATTCAATTTTTTATGAGTACAGAAATCCCCTGATGTGAATGAAACAGTTTGGCACATGGCAGGGCACAGAAGGTGGGAAGTGTCATGACAAATTTCCTTCCAAGGTGCCAGTGCAGTGGAGAGTACCATAAAGTAACTATTTTGGAAACTGCAACCCCACAAAGTGTATATTGATCTTTTTCACTCCAGAGATGCTTTCAAAAAAGTGCAAAATGAAAATTGAAAAGTATACAAATACGCTGTCTACTAATACAGCGTTGGCCAAAAGTATTGGCACCCCTGCAATTCTGTCAGATAATACTCATTTTCTTCCAGAAAATGATTGCAAGCAGTATTAATTGATATTAATATCTTCATTTATTTTGCTTGCAATGAAAAAACACAAAAGAGAATGAAAATAAAAAAAAAATAAAAAAAAAAAGTCAAATCATTGATCGTTTTACACAAAACTCCAAAAATGGGCAAAAGTATTGACACCCTCAGCTTAATACTTGGTAGCACAATCTTTAGACAAAATAACTGCAAACAACCGCTTCCGGTAACCATCAATGAGTTTCTTACAATGCTCTGCTGGAATTTTAGACCATTCTTCAGTTTGCTCCAGGTCCCTGAGATTTGAAGGGTGCCTTCTCCAAACTACCATTTTGAGATCTCTCCACATGTGTGCTATGGGTTTCAGGTCTGGACTCATTGCTGGCCACTTTAGAAGTCTCCAGTGCTTTCTCTCAAACCATTTTCTAGTGCTTTTTGAAGTGTGTTTTGGGTCATTGTCCTGCTGGAAGACGCATGACCTCTGAGGGAGACCCAGCTTTCTCACACTGGGCCCTACATTATGCTGCAAAATTTGTTGGTAGTCTTCAAACTTCATAATGCCATGCACACGGTCAAGCAGTCCAGTGCCAGAGTCAGCAAAGCAACTCAAAAACATCAGGGAACCTCCGCCATGTTTGACTGTAGGGACAGTGTTCTTTTCTTTGAAGGCCTCCTTTTTTTTTTCCTGTAAACTCTATGTTGATGCCTTTTCCCCAAAAAGCTCTACTTTTGTCTCATTGGACCAGAGGACATTCTTCCAAAATGTTTTTGGCTTTCTTAGGTAGGTTTTGGAAAACTCCAGCCTGGCATTTTTATGTCTCTGGGTAAGAACTGGGGTCTTCCTGGGTACCCTACCATACAGTCCCTTTTCATTCGGATAGTACAGGTTGACACTGTTGTACCCTTGGACTGCAGGGCAGCTTGAACTTGTTTGGATGTTAGTCGAGGTTCTTTATCCACCATCCGCACAATCTTGCGTTGAAATCTCTCGTCAATTTTTCTTTTCCGTCCACATCTCGGGAGGTTAGCCACAGTGCCATGGGCTTTAAACTTCTTGATGACACTGCGCATGGTAGACACAGGAACATTCAGGTCTTTGGAGATGGACTTCTAGCCTTGAGATTGCTCATGCTTCCTCACAATTTTGCTTCTCAGGTCCTCAGACAATTCTTTGGTCTTATTTCTTTTCTCCATGCTCAATGTGGTACACACAAGGACACAGGACAGAGGTTGAGTCAACTTTAATCCATTTCAACTGGCTGCAAGTGTGATTTAGTTATTGCCACCACCTGTTGGGTGCCTCGGGTAAGTAACAGGTGCTGTTAATTACACAAATTAGAGAAGCATCACATGATTTTTTAAACAGTGCCAATACTTTTGTCCACCCCCTTTTTATGTTTGCTGTGGAATTATATCCAATTTGGCTTTTTGACAATTTTTTTTGTCGTTTTCCATTGAAGACAAATTAAATGAAGATAATAATACCAAAGAATTTGTGATTGCAATCATTTTCTGGAAGAAAATTAGTATTATCTGACAGAATTGCAGGGGTGCCAATACTTTTGGCCAACACTAAGTATTTGGACACCCATGCAAATGAAGATATCTGCGGTGTCACGCCTTCCGCCATTAAATATCGTGTAGAAAACAGCATTGGCATTAGTCGCGTGCAAGATGCCACGAAGTGCAGAGTTGTCCGATTTCAAGAAAGGGGTAATTGTGGGGTACTACAGAAATGGCTGATCCTTAGGGGACATAGCAAGTGAACTGAATTACCCAATATCGACAGTGGCCTATGTGATTACGAAGTGGAAGGTGAGGGCGATTGTCGGAATGTGCAGAATGTCGGCAGACCCCCGAAACTGGGAGATACCAGAGACCAGGTACTGGCCAGAAAAATTCGAAAGAACTGCATCCAACCGATGGCTCACATACACCAGAAGTTTCAACAGGCATCCGGGAGTATTGTGTCGATCGATACCATCCATAAGGAAGCACATCTTCTGGGTTCTATCAACTATTGCATATAAATAAACATTGTTTTTCTACTCTACCACAGGTGTCCAAATACTTATTGGTAGACAGTGTATATTTTCAATGCTTCCTGACTCTCGACTGTCATAGCAAAAGATAGCCAGTCCCAGATCTCATTCTGGATGCTGGCAATAGACACAAAAATATTGGTATGCATGCTTTGACAGCTCACATTCAGAAGGTGCACTAATTGCGGGCATTAGTACCGTGTCTTTGATGTATAACACAACACATGCCTGGTGGCTATGGCGACCTGAGTGTCTGCCATATTTAAATACTGTAACATTACAGTGGATGTCGGAGGGGTTTAATTCTCATTTAGATTGCTCTTCCTCAGTTATTATGTCATTGTATGCCCGTGAGGACTCCAATACATTAGCCGTACTATTATGCGTATAAGTGAATGTGCCAACAAACATCATTCAAACATTACTAATGGTTGTCTAAAGAACAGTGTTTATAGACATGCATCTGTGTTTGACAGACAATTTACATTTACCCCGCTAGATTAAAGGGGTATTCTCAACAGGCAGGCTGTATGCTCTGTTCACTTCCTGTTTTTTTTTTCCAGTGAATTGGTGGGCGGGGTTTCACTTCCTCTGCTTAGCTCTCTTCATAGCAATACATGTTTGCAGTCAGAAATGAAAGATGGTTGTAAATAAATTAGCACAGTATCACTGGAAGTTGCACAATATGAAGCTGATGTAGCACAGCTGGATTTGATAGGTGATGAGAATCCCAAATTTAAATGCTACAGGACCAAGAGCCAGCTTGCAAAAAACTCCGCTTTAGGTCTGTGTTTACATACAGAGGTAACAGACTCCCCGTCCCAGCCCTTATCAGCAAAATTCCTATTAGCAGACTGATAACTGAAAGAGGGAGATTAAACAGCTCACAAAGAGCCGCTCACTCCGAGCACTCAGATCCCCCTCCCCTCCTGAGAGCAGTGAGCTACGTCACTTGTCCTGGGCAAAGAGATAAGCTCAGAAATACAAGCTGCTCTGAGCACTCAGCTCCCCCTCCCCTCCTGAGAGCAGGGAACTAAGTCACTTGTCCTGGGCGGAGAAATAAGATCATCCCCAGGTCCATGGTTATGGATACGCAGTGTAAACAATGAAGTGAATAATCTCAGATAGCGGCAAAATAAGGCAGTTTTGATAAAGCAATGTATATAAGAAGTCTTAAATCCACATAAGCTAGCAGTATAGATAGGATCCTTGAGATGGGACAACCCCTTTAATCTCCAACCCCTTTAATTGTATTTAAAAGATGCAAAGTGTTTTGGATATATAAACTCTACCCCCGGTGGGTCTTAACAAGACTGCAGATATGTAATGGGCTGCTGAACATTAGTAGATCTCGTAATTTTCATTTTTATGAATATCTCCGGCCACAATAACTCTAATCTTTATATGTAAACTTTATATATTAACCTTGTATATTTCCTTTTTACTCTTTTAGATTCTTATCAGATACCTTAGAGGCAATATCAAGAGCATTAACCCCTTCCCAACATCCGCTATACTAGTATGGCGGATGCTGGGTGTTTAAGCATGGTGGCCGCCATAGAAGCCAGTTGTCTACAGTTTTATACTTTGTCATGACATGTCATAGTCATGACAGCAGGGATCCTTGTGAAAGCTCCCTGGCCTGACATTCAATGGATTCTATTGCAGGCTACTCTATGTAGCCTGTAATAGAAGAGCCTGGTTTTTGCAATGCATTAGCATTGTAATGAATTGCATTAGTGATCAGAACCTCTGGGGTTCAAGACCCCTAGAGGGTCTAATAAATGCATAAAAAAAAAAAAAAAAAAAAATCATAAAAAGTAATCAAAGCAAAAGCAATTCCCCAAAATGGTATAACTGAAAAGTACACCTGGCCCTGCAAAAAAGATGCTATATGCATTATCATACATGGAAGTATAAAAAAAAAGTTACGGGTGTCAGACTATGGTGACTTTTAGAAAAAAAAAAATTGGCACAGTTTTTGATTTTTTAAAATTTTTTTTAAGGGGTTAAAATGTAAATAAAACCATATAAATTAGGTATCCCCAGAATCGTAACGAAATACAGAATACATATGACATGTCATTTTGGCTGCACAGTAAACACCGTTATAACGAAGCCCATAAGAAGGTCGCTTCAAATCCAACCCATTCTGAAGTTTTTTTTCCAGCTTCCCAGTACATTGAACAGAACAATTAATGGTGGAATCATGAAGAAAAATTAAGACCTCATACGGCTCAGAGCAGGAAAAAAAAAAAATAAAAAAATGTGTACCTGTGTATACATTTATGAACTTTCTTATTATATATGTTTTAATTAGTTTAATATATTTAATCTGTTTTCTTATGGATTAGTATTAGCTATTATACAATATACAGTATCATTCTAGATGTATGGACACTAGGGTTGAGCCAATCTTGACTTTTCAGGATCGATTTAGAAATCCGATTTCCGATCATTTTTCATTCGAACCAGATCTCGATCCCAATGCAAGTCTATGGGATTTTTTTTTTTTCTAAAGATCATTTTTTAAAAGCAAAAAAAAGGTACCCCAAAACACACACATGTTCTTAGAATGCATAGAAACCGCAAGAGAACACTTAAATGGCCATAAAAACAATATTTTCTAATCTAAAAATTGAAGCACATGAGCCTCTGAAAAATTGTAACTTTAAAAAAAAATAAAAAATATGTGCAGGAGGAGCTACAGAAAATCGATGATACATTTTTTAACAACATTGATTTCTTTATAATGCCAATGGTGTGTTATAGCCCTTCTCAATCCAGGCCTCGTTCATCTTTATAAAACTCTTGTCCGAAGCTCTGTCACAACACCACCTGCAATGCTAAACAGTCATTCAGAAAAGACACTAGCTGCTGGACAGGAATGTAATCTTTGACACCCAGTAGTCCAGCAGGAAAGACTCTTGTGGTAAGATGTCTATGTGCGTTTTCATATAGTCTTGCACCTGCAACACAATGCTGTCTCCGGTCTGATACCTCTACATTTAATGTTGATGTAGTAGGCCTCAACAAAGACAGCCAAGCACTAGCCATTATGCCCACACTTCCCTTGCAACAGGCTGTGCTTTTGTCTCTGGGACCACCACAGCATTGTGAAAGTTGCAGGAGTTGGAGATGATCTTGACTCACTGCTATCTGTAGGAAATGTGTCCATTAAGTCGTCCAACACTGTTTGATGGTACATATCGATATCCCTATAAGCCTGTGGTGTGATCGAAATGAAGCCCGGAACATTATCCCTGAAGCGAGGATCAAGTATGGTTGCCACCCAGTATTCAGGATCTGCCAGGATGTTTTTTTACACGTTTATCTTCCAGAAGACAATTAAGCATGAAATGACATGTGTGCCAATGTACCTGGTGGCGAATCATCACTGTCCAACTCATCTAAGCTGACTATAGTCTCTTCTGCATCCCCCCCATCCACGCACAATGCCTATTGACTGGGACTGCTGGAATGACTACTCCACAGTGACATCAATCTCCTGATCCAAATTGTCCTCATCATCACCCACAGAGGCTATTCGAGTCTGAGACCCAGTCTCCAACCATTGCCTGATCTGTTCAGCCCTGGAGTCATGGTGGTCGTGTTGGTCTTCCAAGTCCTGGCTGTCTTCCAATAAAATCTCCTCTTCCTCCTCTGTTGGACATACCTGATCCCTCAAAGTTATGAGACCGTCCATCAATGTGCACAAAAAAGGCACAGTCATGCTGACGCTTGTGTTGTTTGCGCTGACCACTTTTGTGCAGTATTCCAGACACTGAAGAACCAAACAGATGTCATGGAGCTGTGCCCACTCCACAGCCGTAAGATGGAGGTTTACTGGGGCAACATTTGTACGTCGGGCTCCTCTCGTCATCAAAAGATCTATTACTGCTGGCTTCTGTTCGACAAACCTCTGCAACATATTCAATGTCGAATTCCACCTGGTGGGGACATCACATTTGAGCCTGTGAATGGGCAAGCGGTGTTTGCGCTGAAACTGAGCCATGAGAGATAAAGCTACCTTAGACTGCCGTATATGGGCACACAATGTTCGTACTTCGTCAATCAGGGGTGCAAGATCGGGATAGTGTTTCAAGAACGTTTGCACCACCAAATTGAATACATGCGCAAGGCAAGGTATATGTGTCAATGGGAACAAATTCAGGGCCGCCACCAAATTTCTACCATTGTCGCAGACCACGTTGCCTATTTTGAGGTCTAGCAGACCAAACCATAACTCTGTTTCAGCAATTATTGCATCTTTGATGTTTTCAGCAGTGTGACTCAGTTCCCCCAAACTAATTAATCTCAGTACTGCTTGCTGCCTTCGCCCGCTAGCACGCCGATACAAATTAGGTGCATTTCCAGACCCATAATGTGATGGAGGTTCTGGTGTGGAAGTCATTCCGTCCCTGGAACTCTCAGGAAATGAAGTTTCCGAATGAGTTGAAGGGGAAGTTGGAACCCCCAATGAATTCAAAAGGACCCTCCTTCGGGTTGGGAGAACAGATGACAAACTGCCATCCATATTCTGACAAGAATCAAAAATGTTGACCCAATGTGCGGTCAGAGATAGGTAATGGCCCTGTCCATGCTGGCTAGTCCACGTGCACTAACAGATTGCTTTAGGGCACGCTTTATCTGTTGCTTGACATGTTCCTGCAAGTCACGGACTGCCTTTCGTGAAAAGTAATGGTGACTGGGTACAACATATTGGGGCACAGCATGGGCCATCAGGTAGTGAAAAGCCTTTGATTCCACAAAGTGGAAAGGGACCATTTCCAAGGACAGTAGTTTTGAAATACTGGAGGTAAGCAGCTTAGCACGCTCATGTGTGGCTGGATAGGTTTTTTTTCCTTTCCAATACTTGTTGGAGGGTGGGGTGAATATTCGAGCCAGAAAGAGAGGAACATGTTGGAGAAATTGGCATGCGAAATTCAGATGTGGCTCTTTGGCCAGTGGTTCCTGTAATTCTTTTATACAAATTGCTTGACTGTTGCCCAGCACTGCTGCCTGGCGCACATGAAGCTGGTGTGTACGTGGCAGTGGCATTGGACAAGTAGGTTGAAGAACTAGCCAAAGCTCGTGGTGGGCCAATGTTCACAGGCACATCCCTCTCTTCACTTTCTTGTTGATTAAATATTTTAAAAAGTGATGGGTGTACAGATTTCAAATGCCTAGTCATAGCATTTGTATTGAGGTGCCTAGTGTCCTTTCCTCTGCTAAGTGACTGCTTGCAAGTCTTGCATATCACCCTCGTTGGGTCATTTTCATCTTTGGTGAAATATAACCACACAGTTTGTTTGGAGCCTTTTTCAGGTTAGCATGTTTAGGCGCTTTGGGTCGCAGAGTGCCAGCAGGAGTAGCGTTTACTGGTGTTCGTGTTATAACTGGGATTTGTGCATTAATTGGAGGACGTTTTGGTGGCACTGGCAAACGAACTTGAACCTCATCATCATAACTAATTCCCTGATCCTCTTCACGTGGAGACCAAGTTTTGTCAACATAGTCATCATCCACTGGCTCTTCTGAACAATCTTCCACACTAACACATGGACTGGCCTGGATGATGGTGAAGGCAGCCGCATCTGGAATTTGTGTTTCATCATCGTCAGATGATAGCAGTATGTCTGAACTTGGACATTGAATGATCAAATAATGCAGCAGATCCCTCAGCTTCTGCCACATTTGTTGGACAGGTTAATTTAGAAGGGGGTTAACTGGATCCCCATTGAACATTTGGCACAGCAGATGACCCAAAGCTTCGTTCAGTGGAACATGAGGAGGAAGTCCTTCCAGAAGAAGATGCTTCCATATATGAAGTAATTAGTTGTCTGTGGACTGGCTTATCAGCATTCAGAATACCAGATTCGCCACACACACACACAATGCTGACATCTGTTTTTTCCCTTTCATGACAGGTGGTTGAGCACTGGCCAGAGCACGACTGTTGGGTCCTTTTACTTTTTTTTTGTTTTTGGTGGCATGTTTTTTTTTTTTAATTGTTTTTTTGCTTAATATATATCTCCCTATCTTATAAAAATGAATTCTTGTCTGTCTGTCTGTCCGTCTGTTCTCTAATGCGAACCAAACGACTGGACCGATCTTCACCAAATTTGGTACAGAGATACTTCAGGTATCCGGGAAGGTTTAAGACGAGACTCCAACTCGCTCGGACGTACCATTGCTGAGATACAGCATTCCAAACACAGTGCCCCCCCCCTTAGCCAATACAAACCTGCAAGTCTTTCACTCATATTCCAACTGCAATACACACGGTCACTCCACATGCACAATACAACACTGATATCCAAACTGAGATACACGCATCAGAGGATTAGATACACAGATCAGCACACAGTATCACACGCCAGAGGATTAAATACACGGGTCTGCACACAGTCCCACACACCAGAGGATTAAATACGCATTTCTGCACACAGTTCCACACACTGAAGGATTTGATATGTGCATCTGCACACGGTTTCACAT